>NW_017728992.1:2228656-2237842 GCF_001723915.1 Gavialis gangeticus
ATATCAGTCTGGAGGACCGGGTGAGGCTGTAGGGGTGTGAGGAGGCCTCACAGGAGACCCCCAGTAGTCTGGGGGTTCCTGGGTGCCCTGTTTGGGGGCACCAAGCAGTGCCAGGAAGGCACAGCGGCTTGGCACCAGTGGGGTGTGGGGTTGAGACCCCAGCCCGAGAGGGCAGCACTTGGCCCAGTGAGGGCATAGGACCCCGAGAAGGGTCAGGGGGCCAGGCATGGCTGTGTGCCACCTGAGCCCCGGCGCCAGTGAAAGCCCGCAACAGGGCTGGCGTGTAGGCTCGGAGAGAGCCAAGGGTGCGAGTAGCGCGGGAACAGGCTCGGAGAGAGCCAAGGGCACGAGTAGCGCGTGGCATAGGCCCCAGGGAGGGCCAGCTCTCAAGAGTGAAGCCCAGGGAGGGCTAGCATAAGATTGGAGCGGCACTGGTTTTGTATAGACGCCCTGGGAAAGAGCGAGCGCGCGGTTAAGAGTCCTGGAGAGGGGCAGGGCACGAGGGAAGCCTGGAGAGGGGCGGATGTGCGGATCGGGGCCAGGTGGTGAAGAGCGCGGGAAAAGGAGCCCGGCGAGGGCAATAGCGCCAGGGGCGCGGGAAGCGCGGATAACGCCCGTAGACAGGCAAGTACACCCCGGAACCCCAAGAAGGGCAGGGGCCAGTGTGGGAACCAAAGTAGGGCGGGCGCCGGTGAAGGCCCAAGACAGGGCTGGCACCATTAATTGCCCAAAGGAGGGTGATCACGCAGGTACGAGCCTGGAGAGGGCCGGGTGTGCGAGACAGGGCCCAGAGAGGGTAGGACCAGTCTGAAGAGGGCGAGGGAACATCCGAGGTCTTATAGACATGAGAACGTCCGGGACAACTGTGAGGCTTGGGGTGTGGCTAAAGGGGAGGTAGGAGGCACGCGGAGCCCATAAGGCTGGGGGTGCACCAAGTCCCCATAGAGATCAAGAGATCAAAGGCAGCCTCCCATATAAAACTATATAAGATCAAAGATGTGGCGGGGGAGAATAAAAGGGGGCTGGATCTCCTAATTGGCACGGCAGGGGGGCGCTAGCGGGATCACGGCCGCTCGTAGGCCCCACTCCATGACAATCAGATCCAAAACCAAGCTCATGGTTTATCATTCAGTCATGATCTCTACCTTGCTGTATGGAGCTGAGATCTGGATAAGTACAGGAGACATCTAAAGTTGTTGGAGAAGTACCATTAATTCTGCCTGTGGAAGATCCTCTGAATCCAGTGGGAAGAGACACACACCAACATTAGTGTCCTCCTGTAAGCAAACACCAGAAGTATTGAGGCAATGATCATCCAACATTAACTTTGTTGGGCCAGCCATGTCATCTGGATGCCTGACTCCAGACTCCCAAAGAAAATGTTATTCTCCCAGCTCAGTCGAGGCGTATGCAGAGAAAGCACTTCAGGGATGTCCTCAAGGCCATCTTAAAAAAAATGCAACATCAATGTCAACTGATGGGAGACTATCACCCAGTACTACCCCAAGTGGAGGAAGAGTCTGCCACAGTGGTGTCAGTTCTTTGAAACCTCATGACAACAACAGGAGATGGAGAAGCAGGAGTGGCAGAAACAGTGTGTCATGGACCAAATAAAAAATTTAGCACCACCTCCTCCACATGGAAACACATGTCAGAGCTGTAGTAAAGTCTGTCAATCCCAGATAGGCCTCATCAGCCATCTTCAGACACACAGATAAAACAGTCATGGAAGATACTTCTTTGGCAATCCCTTGCAGTCAAAGATGATTATTCCTGCAGTTTTATGTGAGTGAAACAGATTCTTGTGCTGAGTTCCAATATGAGGAATACTCATGGACCAGCTGACAGTGTGCCCTGTCTACTTTCTGCTTCCTCCACTGGCAAAAAGGCATGACGAGATCTGATGCTTGATCCCACAATCACAGTTCCTGCCATGCCTGTGTGACATGGCAGAAAGTGAGACTGTGGGGATTGTGCATCCCATCCCACGGCACCTCTATTTGCACATCTGCAAGGGGCACGAGTTGTATTTTGGAGGATAAGTAGTGCTTTGGGTACACCTTCTACCAATTAAGAGGCTATTTAGCCCTTTTCTTGTTTCAAGGTCTCCCAGCACTTAAGTCTCAACCCTAAATCCCATACAAAATGTCTCTGCCCTATGATCTGAATCTATCTAGTCATTCTGTCATTGTTATTGCCTCTTTTTTTTTATATATTTTTTTTTTTCCTGCTTCCTCCTCCAATTTGCTTTCTTCAGCTCTTCCCTTTTACAACACAGTTGTTTTGCTATTATTGACAGTGCTTTACTGAAATTTCTTGTATTCAACAGATAGCTATCTATTTAGTATATTATGAGCTCTGGACTGGTAGACTTGGCACTCACTTATCTGTTTTATATTTCCAGCCAGATGACCTTCTTCAGTTATAAAACTTTGCACTTGTAAAGGAGGAGCTACTTTGAAGTGCGTTATTTACTGGGTATTGAATTTACCAACTTATCAGTATTAAACCTTTTGTGGTGTTGTACAATAAGACAGTTTGAAATGTTACCTTCCCCCAGACTTCTTTGTCCATTACAAATGCCAAATTTGGGATCTGATTTATCAAACCTGTGGAAATTTGGCTATAATTACACACCTAATTTGCTCATGTCATTACCAAGATCATATATACAAATCAGGTATTTTTGTAGGCAAATAGCCTGTCAGATACATAACTTACCATCTATGCACATGCCTACAATAACAAATCCACATATGGAGTCACGGTAACTGCATGCATAGAAGCAAGTCTTCACTGTGTTTGCATTAAATATTAATAGTCCAGTTTATCCTGAGTTTACTGTTTGCTTTTCTGAGCCTCTTACACACACACACATGTGTTGGGAGATCCTGGCCACCTTTTAATTAAATAGGAGGAATAAAATATTAATTCATTTCAATGTCCCATTTAGGGAAAGTTCCCTTATAAAGGTCATAATGTACAGAGTAGAGAGATGTTGCTGCAGCACTGCTAATGGGCTTTTCTGACCAGTCTATGTGGAAATTGAACTGATGTGTAAAACTGGTTAATAATTGTTGGCTCTTTATTTTTACATAATATTACAATAAAAAAAATTTAATCATATTTTCAGTGGAAAAATTGACTTTGCATAAATAAAAGGAAAAAAAAGATTTGCCCCAAACATGCAAAAATATAAAAACGACCTTAGACTGGAAAAAATGTTGTAAATGAAAAATGGAAAAATTTCAAATAGAACAGACTGTTGATAATTTTTGTTTCAGTCAACATTCCCTTCCCAATCTTCCATTGACAAAAATCTGACCAACCCAATTAGTCAGTCAGGAAACATGCTTGAAAACATAATCCTTACTAGCATAAAGGAAGTTAGGACCACATGTCCCGCTCACTATTTTGACATCATTTTCCACCAGTCTTTTGGATTGAAGATAACGGGGACTAGTGGTTACACTTCTGAATCCTTATTTAATTGAAAATCACTTAAACTCATGCCCAGTTAAACCACAGCTAGACATTAGTATGTCAGAGTTGCTATATCTAGCAAAACAGATTTGATATATATATGATATGCATGATCATGTTAACCTGCATGTTCTTGTATGGTTGTTTCATGCCAATGAGAATAATTATTTAGGACAAATATACCAATTTTCCCCTCCAGTATAAACAAATCCAAGACTATTTTGTTCCAAGGACCAGTTTTTTATGCACCACAAGTTCTTTTGCTTGAGTTGTTTATATTTTTGGCATGTGCAATAAGTGTTAACAGTTTTTTCTGTTCATCTATAAAAGATCCCTGGTTTGTCTCTCAGATTTTTCAATCTCTTAATACTTTCATGTATTCCTTCTTAATATATCTTTCTACAGCACCATAAGGAATCAATGTCCTGCTGCCTTTAAACAAAATCCCATTTAAGCCCCTATCCCCCCCATCCTTTAAATGAATCATAGAAGCTGTCCTAATTATGCCAGCCTAAAAGATTTAATTGATGTTTTGAAGGATCGAATCTTCAGCAGTAACTCTGGCAATTGCAGTCTATATTTTTTATGAGTAACACAATGCTTTAAATCATTGACATGGGTATAATTTAGGGCTGGAACTTCCTCCACTGCACTATTAGCAAATATTCCTGAGAGAAGGTCTGTTCTCCCAGGTTTTTTTTCAATTTGGAAATCATATATTTGCAACTGATTTAAAAAAAAAAAAATCTCACTATTACCAGGTCTCTCTTGGCCACACTAATACATGTTTTATGGTGAGCTTCAAATATCATTGTCCTCCCATAAATAAAAACATGTCCCCCTACCATGAATAAAGGGCAAAACCTCCTACAGAAATCTAGCTTTTATTAACCTTCATGACACATTGGGTA
Source organism: Gavialis gangeticus (assembly GCF_001723915.1). Lineage (NCBI taxonomy): Eukaryota > Metazoa > Chordata > Crocodylia > Gavialidae > Gavialis > Gavialis gangeticus. Next base: position 2,233,051 of record NW_017728992.1, read on the forward strand.
CTACTCTCTAGTTTTGACCGCATTGTTGTATGGGGTCTTTTTAATTAAAGACTTCTTCTTTTTAAACCTTATTAAGATTTGCAGCCTGTCCATTGGGTATCTTTTCACAGCCTCACTTTCAGGTTACTGGTTTAATCAGGTATTATGTAAAAATTTCCCTAAATAAGGCAAGCCAAGGTTTTATCCAGTGATATTTTTTATTGAACCAACTGCATGTTTAGAATAAAGTAAGGCAAACTTTTGAATATACAGCATTCTTCATTAGGTCCCATTCTTTCTTCTGCTAATTGTTTGCCTGTTACCTCTGGAAATTTCTCCCCACTCCAATTTCATAGCTCTACCCACTGTTCTTAATGACTGCTGTAGTTGCTTCCTTCCCCAGACCTAATGAAGAATGCCTTGTATTCAAGAGGTTGTCTAATTTTAGCCCACAGATGCAATTGGTCTAATAAAAGATATTGCCCACAAAAACCCTTGCCTCTTGAATAATTGCTGGACCATCATGGCTACAACATCACTCCAACACTATCTAAAATAATCATTCCAAATAATCTTTGTGGCTGTCAGGACAAGGCTGAAGTACTCAATGCATTTTTTACCTCAGATTTCACAGGCAAGGTCAGCTCCCACGCTACCTACTGCACCTGGCAGCACTGTTTGGAGAGAAGGTGAGCAGCCAACAGTGGTGAAAGAGCAGCTCAGGGACTATTTAAACAAGCTGGACATGTATAAGTCCATGGGTTGGATGCAATGTACCCAAGGGTACCGAGGGAGTTGAGTGATGTGATTGCAGAGCTGCTGCCTATTATCTCTGAAAACTCATGGCATTCAGGGGAGGTCCTATATGATTGGAATAGGTGAAACATAGTGCTCATCTTTAAAAAAAGGAAGAAGGAGGATCCAGGGAACTACATACCAGTAAGCCTCACCTTAGCCTCTGGAAAAATCATGGAGCAGATTCTCAAGGAATCCATTTCTAAGCACTTAGAAAAGAAGATGGTGATTAGGAACAGTCAGCATGGATTCACCAAGGGCAAGTCACGTCTGACCAACCTGGTTGCCTTCTATGATGAGATGACTGGTTCTGTGGATATGGTGAGGGCAGTGAACATGATATACCTGGATTTTGGTAAGGCTTTTGATATGGTCTCCCACAACATTCTTGCAAGCAAGCTAAGACAGTACAAGGTTGGATGAATGGACTATAAGGTGGATAGAAAACTGGCTCAAAGAGTAGTAATCAATGGCTCTATGTCTGTTGGCTGCTGGTATCAAGTGGAGTGCTTCAGGGCTAGGTCCTGGAGCAAGTTTTGTTCAATATCTTCATCAACAACCTGGAAGATTGGATGGAATGTACCTGCAGCAAGTTTGCAGATGACACCAAGCTGGGGAAAAAAGTACATACCCTGGAGGATAAGGCTAGGAATCTGAGAGACTTTAACACACTGGAGGATTGGACCAAAATAAATCATCTGAGGTTCAATAAGGACAAGTGCAAAATCCTGCAGTTAGGACAGAAGAATCCCATTCACCAGTGTAGGCTGGGAACCAACAAGCTAAGCAACAGCTCTGTACAAAAGGACCTGGGGTTACCATAAACCAACAGTGGCCCTTGTTGAGAAGAAGCCTAATGGTATACTGGGCTGTATTAGTAGGACATTGGCAGCAGATCTTCCCCTCTGTTCAGCTCTGGTTAGGCTACATCTGGAGTATTGTGTCCAGTTTTGGGCCCCCACTACAGAAAGGATGTGTACAAATTGGAGAGAGTCTACTGGAGGGCAACTAAAATGATTAGGGGTCTGGAGAACATGACTTATGAGAAGAGGCTGAAGGAGCTGAGCTTATTTAGTTTGGAGAAAAGAAGACTGAAAGATGTTTTAATAGCAAACTTCAACTACATGAAGCGTGGTTCCAAAGGGGATGGAGCTAGACTATTCTCAGTGGTGGCAAATAACAGAATAAGGAGCAATGGTCTCAAGCTGCAGCAGGGGGAGTTTAGGTTAGATACTAGGAAACCCTTTTTTACTAGTGGGGTAGTAAAGCACTGAAACAGGTTGTAGTCAGAGAGGTTGTGGAATCTTTATCCTTGGAGGTTTTTTAAAGCCTTGGCTGGGATGATCTAGTTGGGGATGGTCCTGCTTTGAACAGGGGGGTGGACTAGATGACCTCCTGAGGTCCCTCCTTCCAATACTGATTTTCTATAAATCTATGACAGGCAGGTTGGTGTTAGATTTGGCATTATTATGGTTTACCTGTGCCCTTTGCTGTGCTATTTTTATCCCAGGTATTTTATTTATATACTTTTCATATTTGACACACGATTTACATTTATGGTTACATTTATGGCTTAGCTTTGTCTCTTTCTAAAGCTGTTCAGACCTTGTGGCTTTGATCTTGTACCCTTTAGACTGAGATCAAAATGTCATCCTGGTAGACTTTAGTAGCCTCAATGGGTGCATGCAGCAGTTAGATTGACCTAACGTTAGTTAGGCTAATGTTAATGCCCATCTGTGAGGTGTTCAGAGGAGTTAAACTGGGCAAAACTGGCAGGCCTGATCTAAGTTCACTTGAAGATCTAGAACTAACTTAAATCGGGAATTGCTTAATGCCATGTATCAAATGCCTATAAAAGTTTGGAGCACAGCTCCAGGGGTGGGGAAAAAACAACCACTCCCCACAGCCCCAGAACTGCACTCTTCCTATCTCCCTGACCTTGACTAGGCTATTTTTAGCCCCTTGGTCCCCAGTCCCCAGATGGACAACCCCTTCCACAGACCTAGTAGCCCCCCAATACTTCCCAGCTCTCCCCTCACTCAAAGTTACTGGGTTCCCTGCTCAGCTCCTGGCACCAGTAAATGGCTATACATGCTGCTTCTGGTCTACGTTCATAAAATTGAAAGTAAGCCATGTGAATGTGGACTAGGTGTAGTGAACAGCTGTAGGCACCCTATGGCACTGAAAATCTGTTGTATATGAAATGCCACAGGTGCTAAGTATAACCCAAATGGCAGTCCGTGGCAACAGCATCTCCCACAAGGAGTTATAAATGATCAAAAATGCATATTTCATTTTCAAACTGCACCTGCTGACATAGAATTTTTCTAAGAACCTTGCTGACATAGCAACCACTGAAAAATATTTGGTATCATCTGCCTCTCCTAAAATGGCTTTTCTTGTGGGTAATGGAAAATGTTCTATATTGGCATATTTAGTTCATTTTGGTCTATAAATAAGTAAAGGATTCTCTTTTCCTGCCCCCTGCCCATTTTTTGGTATAGTGACCAGTAAATATACCCACCAAAGAAAAATGAGAGGCTAAGGAAAGTGGTCAGAGAGATGATTTCCAGAAAACGAAGCTATTTAGTATTTCATTCTTTCTCTGGACCTGAAAGAGACTTTTTAAGTTCAGTTTATGAGGAGGGCATATTTAGGTTTGATGGACAAACAGTTTTTTACTCAATTTTTAATAAATCTTGTTTTGTTAAGATTAAACTTATATGAATAATTTTTTACAGATATCCCCAGTGAAATGAGACCCTTGTTACATCTCAGGAGAGGTGCTAAAAGGTGAAAAGTTTCTGGAAGTTTCCCTTCCCTCTCCATCTTAGTTAAGGGGTTTAGACAAGGGTATCCTGCATCAGTGAACTATGATATAAGGGTAGCAAATACAAGAGGAGATGCCAAAGAACAAACAGGGCCTAGACTGGTGATATCATGGTACTGGTCGTGGGCATATTATGGAGCTTCTGGAAATTTCTAAAAGATTGACTGGTCGGTGAAAAATATGATTCCTCAAGGAATGAAAAAAGTCTTACTTCACAAAGTCTGATAGTTCTACTATATCAGTCATACCTTTCTTTTGGACTTTTTTTCAGGGTCAGGGACCACTGTCGTAGGGCATGGTTAATCATGGCTGCCAGATAGTTGAATTTTAAACTTCTAAAGTGTCCAGAAGGAAATATGGAAATACTGTGCTGCATGCTACCCCTTAAGTTTTACATAATAAGAGGAATCCTTGGCATGGATAGCCTAAAAGAGCTCAGAGAATTTAAATCTGTGGCAGACTCCTGGAAGCACTGGTTGTAAACCAAACCTCTCTCCCAAGTAGAGGCTATCTATCCTACACAGCCTTAAGACAGTTACTGGAGAGTCCATCTCCTTGTCTTGCACTCCAGTGGTTGAGATCAGCAGAGCATATGAGCAGAAGCCCCCTTATTATAAATAAGGGAAACTATAGCAAGCATGGGCAGATACAGGATTTTGTAAAGGGGTGGTATGAGAGAAGCATTCCCAGCTCTGGCTAATTGCAAATTGTGTTCCTCCACCCAGGGTGGGAGGAAGTGGGTTGGGTAGGAGGTAAGGATCCTAATCTTGGGAAAATCTACAAGTGCAATTAATTTGACTGAATAAACTCAGGCGCAGTTTGCACCGGAGTTTATTGCTGGATTTACATGAGCACCTGGGACTGCAGCACATTGAGCCAGGTCAGCCTGGGGGCTCAGCCTGCCAGCCCAGAGCTGCTCTGACCCATTTTAATGTACTGCGGAGGGGTTGGCTGCAGCACAAAGGTGCTTCAGTGTGGGGCTAGCTGGCAGGCATCCCCTGCACTGAAGCACCCTTGTGCCTTAGCCAACCCCATCAACATCTACATCTGCATTGCAGCACACTAAATAAAGCCACCACAGAATAGTACTTATGTTTACAAGTACTAACCTACAGTGGCATTTATTAGTTTACTGTGGCCTAATAGGGTCCCTTGTATAGTTGCTGAGACTGTATTGCAGAGCTAATT
>NW_017728992.1:2242842-2243892 GCF_001723915.1 Gavialis gangeticus
AGGCATCCCCTGCACTGAAGCACCCTTGTGCCTTAGCCAACCCCATCAACATCTACATCTGCATTGCAGCACACTAAATAAAGCCACCACAGAATAGTACTTATGTTTACAAGTACTAACCTACAGTGGCATTTATTAGTTTACTGTGGCCTAATAGGGTCCCTTGTATAGTTGCTGAGACTGTATTGCAGAGCTAATTAAGCAACTCCGCAGTAAATGTGTCATGTAGATCTGCTCCCTGTAAAGACTATGGGTTCTATTCTATTTTGTTTAATGAATATTAATTAGGTGGGATGATCAGCCAGTTTGCATTTTACTGTGAAAATTAATTAAGCACAACCTAGGGCAGGCAGTTTTTTAGATTGTTATAAATCTAAAGAAAGAAAAAAAGAAAGTGGTAGGGAGGTGAAGACTTGTGCTTGGCCACAGGATAAGTGCCTCAAAGAACTATAGGAAGGCAGATGTTATCAGGGGCACATACATAAGGCTTTTGGTTTTCTTTTGGCTATTTTAGGAAGAAGGAGCAGACTAACCCTGACCATAGTTATAGGCACTATATAAAAATCTATGTTAGATTGACAGACATAAGGCCAGATTTGCTCATGGCAGCAATGAGGAGGAAGCCTGGCAGCACAAAACTGTAATATTCATTCCACTGGAATGCTGATGGGTCAACAATTGATTGCACTGACATGCACTTGGAAAGTACTTTTATGCACGCATGTGTGTATGTGGATGTGCAAGCACTTAACTTTTCTTGTTTGAGCAGGAACCTAACAGGCCGCTTCCTGCTTAAAAAACCAGAGCTTGATGTTGAAAATGACAGGAAAAGCATATTGGACATATAGAGTATTTATACATGTGCTACAGGAGTCATGCTGGGGAGCAGCCTTAATTAGAGCGGCTCTGAGAGCCACTCTAATTAAAGCAACCAGAGCATCTCGTGCCATGTCCCTGAGCTGAAAAATGGCAGTGGGGACACTTTAACTAAAACTCATTGAATAAGCTTTAGTTAAAGTGCCCCCATCACCATTTTTCAGCATGGAGATG
>NW_017728992.1:2245574-2248097 GCF_001723915.1 Gavialis gangeticus
ATATCTGCAAAACTAGGAGGAATATTGTTGTAGCTGGGTTGGTTCAGGAAATATGAGAAAAGCAAAGGAGGTTTTTTTGGTGATATCTTTTATTAGACCAACTGTATAGTTAGAGAGATGTTAGACAAGCCTTTGGGCAGCAAATGCCCAACCATACCATTGATTCTCCAGCAACCATATCATTGATTCAATATAAGCAACAAAAAACCCTTGCTTCTCTGATGAGGAGGAGACCCTTCTGTTTACCCACTGCATATGTTACACAGGGAGGTTCCATCCTCAGACATTTTGAGACCATTTTTCAAAGCATGTTCATGTGTACAATCCTATATACAATGATACATTCCCCAGGAGCTAATGCCAAGATATTGAAAAAATACATCCAGTAAGGGAAGCAATTGCCAGTCTACCAATGTTTGAAGAAGTCCACCAGGCAATAAGACAGATGACGAACAATAAAGCATCTGGATGGCCCTGATCTCACACCAGCTGAGATCTTCAAAGTTAGCAGAGAAACTATGACCAATAAGCTCCACTCACTGTTTCTCAAAATCTGGAACACTAAGGACATTCCCACTGACCTAAGAAATTCCAGTAATGTCACCATTTTTAAAAAGGGAGATAAGTCTGACTGTAAAAACTATCAAGGTATTGACCTCCTCTCCATCACTGGAAAGATCCTCACTCAAATTCTGCAGAACTGACTGCTCCATTTTGCTGAGGAAATCCTTCCTGAGACTCAATGCAGCTTCAGACCACCAAGAAGCACTATGGACATGATTTTTATGGCCCAACAAATCCATGAAAAATGCTAACAACCCCACTAGAAACTGCATGTGGCCTTTATTGATTTGGCCTCTGTTAACCATGAGGCTCTATGGAAGATCTTATCAAAGTTTGGCTGCCCAGGGAAACTTATCACCAGTCTAAGACTCCGTCATGACCAGGTGATTGCCTCCATCCTATGCATTGGCTCTACTATGCAGTGGCTTTACCATTCAAGCTGGCACAAGCACGGCTGCATGATTGTACCAGTTGTTCTCCATCTTTCTTCTGGTCATGATGATGCTCATCCATCACTGTCTGCCACTTGGCATCAGCATTAGGTACAAGATGGACAGGAACCTTCTCAATCTTTCCTACTTCCACACCAGAACCAAAATTACTTCTGCCTCGATTGTGGAACTTCAGTATGCCAATGATTGTACTGTAACTGCACATACACAGGAGGACCTACAAATGACCATTAATTGCTAGGGCTGTGCGAAATGGCAGCGTTTAGTTTCGACCAGCGTTTCGACAGAACAGTGTTTTGTTTTGACTTCTGTTTTGAGTCAAAATGGCTGATCCGTTTCATTCTGTCAAAACATTTTGCCGTTTCAATGCTGTTTCGATGTTTTGCCCATAGGATATAATGGGGAAGGTCAAAACAGGCTATAATTTTGTTATTTCTGGCCAGATTTGCATGAAGCTTGCAGTGAAACCTTGAAACTTGCAGTGAAATGGTGAAACATTTCGAGGTTGTTTCAACCATATCTGTTTTGTTTCAATTTTGCTGTTTTGACCTTGAAACAGGTCGAAACAGCGTCAAAACAAAACTGGTGGTGAAATTTTGCACAGCCCTACTAATTGCTTCTCTTGGGATGGACCCTTAACATCGGAAAAGCAAAGATGCTTCACCAGCCTTCTGCAGGTGAATCTTCTCATTGATTAACAGGAGCTATTGAACACTTCACATATCTCGGCAGCCATCTCTCAAAGAAAATCAGCGTCTATGAGGAGATCCAGTATAGGATCCAATGTGCCAGCTCTGCCTTTGGAGGACTGAATAACTGTGTATTCAACAGTCATGATATCAGAACTCAAACAAAGTGCCTACTATATAAGGCTGTGGTAATCCCAACTCTTCTCTATGGCTGTGAAGCTTGGATGACCTACAGGGACCACCTGAAAAGCCTGGAACACCATCACCAATGCTACCTCCAGAAGATCCTTGGCATGAAGTGGGAGGATCATCACACAAATGTCAGTGTCCTCATCAACGCTAACACCACCACTATGGAAGTATTAATTATTCAATATCAGCTGCAGTGGACGGGGCACTGTGTGTGCATGCCTGATGCACATTTACCAAAACAACCGTTTAAAAAGAGGGATGTTAAAGTGCATGTGCACTGACATGTGCACTGACTTTTGTTTCCCGAACATTTAACTCCTTCCAACTAACTTTAATCAGTAGTACTAGAGAAGAAGGAGTGAAGTTTGATGAAAATTAACTGTTGGTAGTGATGGTAAACAAACATAGGATAAATTATAGCAAACTAACCATCAAGGTCAGGCTAGGCAATATACCCTATACCCTTGTAGTCATTTGATGTGTTCCCCAAAAGGTATATTATACTCAAGAACCTCTATTTCATTATTAGAAGAGTCCTCATGACTGTTGACATGCCTCCTATGTGTCTTTTGCCTGTTTCATTTCCACACCCAGTTTTGGCTGCCATTGGGCAAATTTACACAGTG
>NW_017728992.1:2253097-2257203 GCF_001723915.1 Gavialis gangeticus
TGGGTGGTTAATGCACTCTTGCACTGCGTGCATGGTTAGATTTTGCTACTATGTTGCCCTAGCGGTACACTATACCACAGGAGAGCACCTCTACAGCAATATAGCTGCCGATCATGTGCAGACCTATGTGATTGTTACATTGCCGTAGCACACTGTATGGCTACATAGCATGTCACTATGTCTCTGTAAGGTGATGTGTAGATGAGCCCATCAAAGCCAAAAGGAGCTTTTCAATTGATGTTCTCTCTTAAATAGAAAAATAAACATGGGATCCAAAAATGCCATTATTTCTCTCTCAGTGGTTTCCACATCATGTTTGCTTAATAAAAGAAATTTTTACTAGGGCTGTGTGAAGCTTTGGGTGCTGATTTGATTTGGAGGAGATTTGACCTGATTCAGTGGCCACACCTCCAAATCCAAATCGAATCAGGAGACCAATAAAAAGGTCCAAATTGATTTGAAGCTCTCTGAATCGATTCATAAAAGATTCAGGGAGCTTCGGGCAGTCTCCACTCACCGTTGCAAGGAGCTGGATCCAGACTCTGTGCTCGTAACTAGGGGTTGGGGGTGGGGCTGAAGGTGGGGGGACCTCCACAAGGTCCCAACCCCTGCCTGCTCCCCCAGCTACCCTGAGTGACCCCCCAACTCCTGCCTGCTCTCCCAGCTATGTGAATGGCTGCCCTGCCCAGCCCCAGCCCCAGCCCCAACCCCAGCTCCTAGTTCTTTAAAAAAAAAAAAAAAGCCCCAAACTCACCAGATGCTGCAGCAGCTGTTGGGGCTTATGGGGGCTCATGGCAGAGCCCCCCCACACAGAGTAGGGTAGTCGGGGCAGCAGGGATTGCCCCCCTCCACCCCCCTGCCTGGCAGGAGGCGGTGAATGTGGGGCTATTTTTTTTCTTTCTTTTTTTAAAGAGCTGGATGGTATGCTGGGGCCAGGCGGGGCAGCCATGGACAGGGCTGGGAGAGTGGGTTCAGGATGGGGTCTGCTTGATTCAGAGATTCAGCTGATTTGGCAGTGGCCAAATCTCCAAATCAGATTCGGCTGAATCGATTTGGGACAGTGATTTGAAGCACCAAATCGAATCACTGTCCCTCAAATTGGCCAAATCCAAATACTAGCCACTTCACACAGGCCTAATTTTTACAGTTCTCTGTAGTCCGAGAGGCCAACTAGGATCTTCTAATTTTGTCTACTACCACTACCAAAAAACATCTTTCAAAATAAATTATGCCTCAAGTATATAAACAGACTGAAGCCAAAATCAAAACACTGTATCCAAACACCACAGGTTTTGATATATTCATGTTGCAAACCTGTCATTCATAATGGGTTATAGAAACATCTCTACTTTGGAACTGATCCAGTAAGTCAACTGAAAGAGAATGCATTGCATGTGATTACTCATTCTGAGGCTAAGGCTCTTCTTTATATCTAATAGAAGCCAAGAGATGTTTTGTGAAAAGCTCTGCGGTCAGATGCATTTTCATACCTCTCTGAATTACATTCTTTTCAACTCTTAGATTGTTGGCAATGACCTGGATGGCAGCGTGGGAGATTAACAGGCTAAATCTGGCCTCTTTATTTTCTTTTAAGTGATCCTTAACCAGTTTCTTTACTTTTAACAGAGCTGGTATCTGATCTCATTATTTACTTTATTATTGCAGGTGCTTGAAAGAGCCTCCTTTGGTTAAAGCCACAAAAGACTTTCAGAAGCATTCACCCTTTGAGATGAAAATAGCCATACTTCATCTGGGCCAAAAGTGAATATTTTGAGGTGTGGGGGAAATGGTTCAGAGCCATTCCCTCAGAGAATTCAGAGAAAGCAAAATATTAAAAAGAAAACAAAAGCCACTTTCTATTTTAGAGAACTCTATACAAGGTTTTAAGAGGAAAAAGAAAAAAAAAGACTGGAAACTTGAAAATTCATGCACATATAATGTAATTAAATTTACCTTTGCTTGATTCAGGAAAAATAGTTTTCATTAAATGATAATACACACATTTGAACACAGCATACCGTGTATTCATATTAGATATGTTCCTGACTGTACTGGTGTGAACCTAAACACAGATGGGCAATTCAGACATTAAACAAGCTAAGTGCCTGGTTAGCTATAGAGGTGTACACCTGTCAGTGAAAGGAATGTGCAGATGGCCACTTCCAGATTTTATTATTTTCTCTTTCTCTTTTGTCTTCCTTTAAAATGAATAAAATTGGGATTTTAAAGCTAATTCTCAGAATACAGAAAAATAGACATTTCAATTAGGTTTTTGTCCTTAACTAAACATTCTTTTTCTCCTCAGACACCAAACATATAACTTCTGATGGTCACATCAGACTTGCAGCCTGACAATTTCCTTTGTATTGTATTACTCACAGGAGAAACTACAGGTTCTCTGAGGCTCTGCAAATAACTTGTGAGGTGAGAGATACTGGCATATGAGCAGCTGCATCTGCTCGGACCTAGAGCTATTTGCTCTTCTAACTTGGAAAGAATCTAATAAGAGTGAGAAAGAAAGAAAGAAAGAATTTTTCCTCCATTTATGGTGCAGCTTTGAATTGGCAAAAAATGTTTAAAGTCTTTTACTGTTGATGCAAGTGGATAAACCTAATGTTTACTGTGAAGGGCTCATTTTTATCTAAAAGTCAGAATCAGACCCTAAATTGGGGGTGGGCAAAATGCAGCCTGCAGGCCGGATGCATCCTGCCAGACCATTCTATCCAGTCCATGGGGCCCCTAAAAAAATTAGAAAGTTAATATTTATCTGCCCCTGGGTGCCTGTCATGTGGCCCCTGATGGCTTGCCAAAACTCAGTAAGTGGCCCTCTGCCCAAAATAATTGCCCGCTCCTGCCCTAAATGGTTTTCTTCTGTTTCTGAACTTACTAGAATCATTGACTAATACTACAGTTTTTATAAAGGGGATACATTTTATAGTTTTTGGTGGCATGGCATAATGAGCGCCCAGTCAGACAACATAAAATTCTTGGATGAGTAAAATTGAATTCCTTTACAGAACACTTCAATAGTTACGGTTGGTTATATGAAAACTAAGCAATGATATCTCATAACAGCCTCTCAAGAAAGAATATTGGTTTTGTTGGGAGGATTATTTCATTTTCTTTTGACTGTTTTTATTATTTTTATATTCATAAGAAATAATAAATTGACTTCTTATTGCATAAAAGGATACATTCATTTACCAGACCTTCCACTCCATCATGTTTGAAAATATATGCAAACACTACCGTATGGATGGTGTCCTTTGATTTTTTCAGTCCCTGAGTTTTTCTTCTTTTGGAGAAAACTATCCAATATAACAATCTCAGCAGGAGGTCATGCCAGATTGCTTAGAGCCAATTGCTCTTTTAGTGGTCTGCAACAACCCTCAAGTACTTACAGAAGGTGGATTGTCTGTCTTGTATCATTGTTTGCTTCCTACTTCCATTTCCTTGCGGCCTTTTATTGAACTACTGGTAAATTGATATATTGAAGAAAGCTCCCAGTATACAGATCAGCATATGATACCTATATGTCATTGCATCCACCTTTGTTCCCAAAGATCACTGATTCTGACCTCCATCATACTACAAGCCATAGAACCTCAACCACACAATTCTTGCAACAGGCTCATATCTTCTTGGAGGAGTTAAGAGCAGGGGTTTTCAACCTTTTAAAATAAGTGTACTCTCGGCGGCCCCCTTTTTAGTAAGTGTTGCCCAGGGGGGAGTAGTGAGCAGCCAGACGCAGAGTGGGGAGGGAGTTGGCGAGGAGCCAGACACTGAGCAGGAGCATGGCGAGCAGTGGAGCAGCGGCAGCGCAGTGCTCCTGTGAGGCAGTGGTGCAGGGTGGTGGTGCTCTGTCCCTGCCCCTGTGTACCTCCTGGAACCCTTCAAAGTACCCACAATGGGTATAGTTTCATAGTTTCTAGGGTCGGAAGGGACCTGAGAAGATCATCTAGTCTGACCCCCTGCCATGGCAGGAAAGAGTACTGGGGTCAAACGACCCCAGCAAGGTGTTCATCTAACCTCTTCTTAAAAACCCCCAGGGTAGGAGCCTGCACCACCTCCCTTGGAAGTTGGTTCCAGACCCTAGCCACCCTGAC
>NW_017728992.1:2258323-2274021 GCF_001723915.1 Gavialis gangeticus
ATCCTTAGCCTTCACTACCTCTGTGAGCTGACCCAAGAAATCCTGGTCAAGCTCCTCACCCTGGTTGGGAGGTCTGTAGTAGACTCCCACCATATGTTGACCCCCAATTGACAACCCCAGAGCTAGAGCATATCTTTTAGAAAGGAACCTTAAATTATTAATTTCAGAGTTAGAGCTGGAAAATATGATCAGGTATTTCTCCCAGCACATCTGTAATATAACAAAGACAACCAAGACAGAAAAACCCAACTTTAAAATAGGCTTTTGTATCCCACTTTTTTGATCCCATGCTCTTGCCAATGACCTCACCGTTTCATAATTTCATAGTTGTTAGGGGCTGGAAGGGACCTTACAGATGATTGGGTTTAGCCCTCCTGCACACAGACAGGAAAGACTGCTGGGATCAAATGAGCCCAGCAAGATGGGTGTCAGGATGGATGACCGTACCACCTCTGGGGGGGAGCCTGTTCCAAACTCTCAGCACTCAGCTTGTAAAGAAGTTTTTCCTTATGTCCAGCCTGAACCAATCTTCAATCAGTTTGTACCCATTATTTCTTGTCCTCCCCTGGGGAGTCTTGGTGAACTGATGCTCTCCCAAGCCCTGATTTATGCTTCTGGTAAAGTTATAGGCTGCCACCAAGTCCCCCCTGAGTCTTCTCTTCTCCAGGCTGAGCAATCCCAAGTCCTTCAGCCTCTCCTCATATGCCTTGGTCTCCAGACTTAATCATGCATGTGGCCCTCCTCTGAACTCTCTCAAGCTTCTCCACATCCTTCTTGAAGTGTGGAGACAGAACTGGAGGCAGTACTCCAGTTGTGATCTCACCAAGGCTGAGTGGAGAAAGAGGATGATATCCTTTGCCTTGCTCAAGATGCTTCGGTGGATGCATGCTAGTGTTTGGTAAGCTCTGCCAGCTACAATATTGCATTGGTGGCTTATGTTCATTTTGTTTTCAATCATGAGACCCAGGTCTTGTTCAGTTGTGGTGCTTGGAAGCATAGCACTGCCGAGCCTGTAAGTGTGTTGTGGATTATTTCTCCCCAGATGGAGCACTTTACATTTCTCTGTATTAAACAACATCAGGTTAAGATATGCCCACTTCACAAACCTGTCCAGGTCAGCCTGTATTGCCAGCCTGTCTTTCAGCGTGACCATGCTCCCACATAGTTTGGTGTCATCAGTGAACTTTTCCAGATTACTTATAATGTCTGAATTCAAGTCATTAATGAACATGTTGAAGAGTGCTGGTTTGAGTACTGAACCCTGAGGGATGCCACTGGTCACCTTCCGCCATGATGACTCAGTTCCATCAATCAATACCCTTTGAGTCAGTTACCTAGGCACCGGACCATAAAGTAGTGGAGACCACATTTTCCCAGTTTGACCATGAGGACACCGTGGGAAACCAGGTCAGTGGCAGAGCACCTTTGGTGCCTGCCACTTTAAGGGCTTAGAGCTAGTAACAGAACAGCCTACAGGTGGCTGCAGTCCCCAGTCAGGAGTTATATAGCCAGCAGGGGGCTGCCTGATTGGGGAAGAGTGATCAGCTGCTGGCATAAGAGCAGGCCTAAGCAGGGGAGCCACCAGTCTGTTGGCTGCAGCTGGGGAGAGAATACAACCAAGTTGGAGCTGCTGCTCACAACATTTTGGAAGTAAGGGCAGGAGCTATGGGGATGGCAGGAGGCTCCTTGGTCCTGGAGAATGACCAAAAACTACAACCTGCTAGGGTAGGATGGTGTGGTGGGTCCACCCGCCCATGGAGGGAGGTCCCCAGGAAATGCTACACCAGTTGCCTCCCTAGTGAAAGGTGAGTAAGGGGCGCCTTATAGCCCCAACTGCCACATCCTGGTGGGTTACCCAGATATAGGGACAGGCACAGGGGCCAGGCATGTCTATGGATGCCTAAGCCCCACCGGGTATAAGACCCCGGGGGCCCCAGAGAGAGGGAGGAGAGAGAATGGCCCACTGAGGGGGCAGAAGTATGTGTGAAGGCCTGCACAAAGTAGGGTGTGCAGTAGTGGCCTGAAGGGCTGTGTGAGGGGGTGTAGAGTAGGATCTGCTGAGGTGGGCCTGAAGGGCTGCACTGGGGGTGTGCTGAGTAGGGTCGTAGGGGTGGCCTGAAGGGCAGCATATGGGCCAAACCCCACAAGAGTGACATGAGGGAGTGGCTCAGAGAGGGGCTAGAGGATGAGTTCAGCCCAGTGTGAGGCATAAGGCCGGTGGCCACAAAGAGTAGGGTGTGTGTGAGGGAGGCCTAAAGGGCTGCATCTGAGCCAGCTGGAATGTGAGTAGGAAAGCCTGAAGGCCCATGTAGAGTAGGGCTCAAGGGGGACCTGAAGGCGCTGTGTGGAGTAGGGTGGGTTGAGAGTGGCCCAGTAAGGGGTAGTATGAATGAAGCCCAGAAGCAGGCAGTGTGTTTGGGGCCCTGGGAAGGGCAGAGTGTCAGGGTAGAGTGCCAGAGGCCCCACAAGGGGCAGAGTTTGGCCCAGCCTTGGGCCAAAGCAGTCACCAACTTTGGATGCTATCTGTGAGGCATGGGACACAGAATAGGGAAAGTCGGAGCCATGTATAAGGTCAAAGGCCTTTTTGAAGTCCAAGTATATGACATCAACCTCATTCCCCCTATCCAAGTGGTGAGTAACAGATCATAAAAGGAAATGAGGTTGGTCTGGCATGACCTGCTTGTACTGAAGCCATTTTGGCTATCCTTCAGAATACTGCCTTCAATTAGCCTGTGTCTGATGTCTTCTTTGATAATTTTCACCAGGATTTTACCAGGGATTGAGATCCAACTGATTGACCTGTAGTTTCCTGGGTCCTCCCTTCTCCCTTCTGTAAAGATAGGTACCACATTGGCTCTTTCAGTCTTTAGAGATCTCTCCCGAGTGCCACGTGTCTTCAAATAACTTCACCATTAGTCGTGCAATGACGTCAGCCAGTTCATTTAGCACTCTCGAGTGTAGTTCGTCTGGTCCTGCTGACTTATATTTAGCCTTTCTAGGTACTCCCTCCACAAGATCTATGCCAACTATGGGAGGGTGGTCACACCCACCATGGTCATCCTGTATCCTGTCCAGCAGGCTAATACCTTTGGACTGGTGGAATACCAATGTAAAGTATTCATTCAGGAGTTCAGTTTTGTCCTGAGTGTTGGTTAACAGCAGTTCCAATTTAATTTATCAGGGGCCCTATGCTTCCCTTGTTCCTTTTCTGATTTCCCACATATCTAAAGAAGGAATTGTTGTTGTCCTTGATTCCTGTTGCCAATTTATGTTCAGTTAATGCTTCTGTTGTCCTGATCTGCTCCCTACAGGTGTGGGCTGCTGCTGAGTACTCCTTTTTGGTAGTTGTTCCTGGCATCCATCCCTTGTAGGCTTCTCACTTCAATTTCAGGAAGCCCATGACTTCCCTGTTGAGCCAAGGGGTTTTTCCAGCTCTTCTTCTGACTTTCTTGTGAAAGGGAATGGACTTTCTTTGAGCTTTTAGGATTGTTTTCTTGAGCAATGACCACTCTTCTTGTACTCCCTTCCTCATCGGACCATGGTCCTGCACGTCCTCATCAACCAACCTCCTGAGTTTGTGGAGATCAGCTTTCCTAAAATCAGGGATTTCTACCCGACTAGCTGATTTCCTTGACTTGCAGTGGATGGAGGAAGTGATCATCCCATGATCAGTGTTACCCAGTTCCCCTTCAATCCACAGGTTGCTCACTACATCGTCCCTTTTGGCGAGAACCAAGTCTAGGAGCACCTTCCCCATGATTGGCTCACAGACTTCCTGAGTTAGATACTGCTCCTTGATGCAAGTGAGGAAGCTTTGTGAGCAATCAGATCTAGCTGAGTACTCATCCCATGAGATGTCTGGGTAGTTGAAATCACCTATGATGACCATGCTCTGCAAGCATGCAGCGTCTGCCATTTCTCTACAGAATTCTTGGTTGAGCTGTTCCTCTTGGTTTGGAGGTCTGTAGTAGACTCCTATGGTCAAATTCTCTTCCCTGTGTTCTTTCCATATCTTGACCCAGAAGGTCTCAAGTTGCTCTTTGTATTCTATCTTCACATCAAGGGAGGTGTAACGTTCCTTTACATAGAGAGCAACTCCTCTGCCCTCCTTCCCAATATGATCCCTCCTATATAGGGTGTATCCCCATATGCCCATGGTCCAATCATAGGTGGAGTTCCACTAAGTTTCTGTGATCCCTTTAAGATCGTATTGCTTGTTGGTTAGTATGAGGGTCAGTTCCTTCTGCTTGTTTCCCATGCTTCTGGCATTAATGTACAGGGAGCTAAGCTTGCCAATGGAGGCCCTAGGCTTTCTGGTAAGCAGTGGAATAACGTGTCCATTGGCTGGTGTCAGAGAAAGCTTCCTATTGTACTCTGGGATGCTGATTTCAAAGTTGCCATTTCTCAGGCTTATGTTGGCAGTTGATGGCCCATCCCCTGGCAATCTCAGTTTAAAACCCTGTCCAGGAGGTTCTGCCGTTGTGGCCGAGAAAATCTTATTCCCCTTTGACATGAGGTGGATGCTGTCTCTTCCCAAAAGAGCTCATTTTTCATCAGGGGTCTGGAAGGGTGACATTTACCCTGCAAAAAAAGATGTCAGTGAAGTGAAAAAAGAAGCAGGGAGAACATCTTTTAGAGGTACTTGGAACTACTTTGTAGATGGTGGTTTTATTACAAGATTTTTGGTTCATTCATGGAATCTGCTTTTTTTGAATTCTGTGAAAAACTACATTTGTATACAAAATACATATAGATTTATTACTTGCGTGTAACCCAATAACCCACAATACAGGGTTGTTCGGTTACTCTTTTTTTCCTTTTAGTAATTAGACAGCTAATAGAGATTTTTGAACCTGCTAGTGCTTTCAAGCTCAGGTGTCCTGCTAGAACTCTGGCAGTATGAGTTCAAGCCCTGTTCTAGACTTATGCCAACAGCTGTCACATTAACCCAGGTGTATGTGGACACCTTGTCATTCCAGGTGAGAAGTCAAAAAAAAGGTGGATGCGATACCAGCCACATCATTGCTTTGTATGTCATTGACTACAAAGACTGCTATGCCTTAACCACAAATGCCCAGGGAGCACGTGGCTTTGATGGGCCTTTGACTGCCTTCAAGCGACAGAGCAAGTCTGGCAATAGAGGCTTAGCTGCAGACCCTATGTTCAGTCCCCAGAGACCACACAGGCTTGGGTGTCCTTATATATATGCTTCATAAGTGGGCCATCAAATAGGTAATATTTGAATGAGAAGAGAAAAGCAGAGGATTATGAAGTCTCCTTAATCCAGTTAATAATGTAAAGTTATAAATGGTAGATCAGTGGCAATGCCTGAGGTACAATTTTAATATAACAAGTAGTCACATCAGAATACCCATAGCTTGTCTTATTAGCTTCTTCTAGTGTAAACAAGGAAGGACCCATAAATGCAGACTGTCCAAACTAAGGGGCAGGCAAATAATCAATAAACACATTACATCACACAAATCACAAGTGGAATTAGCTGCGTAATACCCAGGTAATGTTCAGCTCAGGAAATAAAGAGCTTATCTGAGGCTGTCATAGTCAGGGGTAGGTAGGAGCAGCCTACCTAATCGGTCACTCTCTCACTCCACCCAGAAACATATTATTCAATTTCAGCTGGCAGAAATCCAGCTAACCCTTCCATCTCCTTTTCATGCATATTTTTCTCTATCCAGGTGTATGTTTGATACAGAGATGACACATGCCTGTGGTGTGTTTCTTCTTTTCTGTGCAAGAATTAAATTTTCCCAGCCCAGTAGGCTTTGAGGCATCGAATCCCAGTGTTTATGGGCCTGATGACTGCTCCAATGCATGCTAATTAGCACAAAATGCTAGTGTGGCAATTAGCCCACTCCAGTAGCCTTGGTGTCTTATGTATTCAACATCCCTGTGCCTCAAAATTGTTAGTTAAAGCATTTAGTTAAAGTGCCTCTGCTGCCATTTTGAAATGCAGGATATTGAAGTTACAGGCATTTTAATTACAGCAGCTTCCAAAAACCACTCTAGTTAAAGTACTCCTTCTCCCCTCCCCACCTTGGAGCACATGTAAAGATGCACAAAGTGCCCACAAAGGCAGAAGTAGATGACCTTTCCACTTCAGGATGCTGTAGAAGCCCAGAGGTGTGTAGCAGCCTGCTATCTATAGATATACCTAAGAAAGTGGGTTTATGTTACCACTGGCTGGCCACTTATCTCCTGCTCTGAACATATATGGGGAGAGGAAGGAAAAATGTCACTGGTCTCTAAAGAAACAAGCTACCTATCTCCCATTTGCACCAAGGCAATGGACCCAGATGCTTACTGTGTCCCCATGTCAATCACTGGACCAGATAACATGATTATAATATATGAGGTTCATTGATCTGCAACTTTATCAATATCACATATGCCATCACCTGCTTACAGTGTCCCTCTGCTGCCTACATTGGACAGATGAGGTAATCTTTATGTGAAAGAATGAATTAAGACTGATCTGACATCAGCTCCAGAAAGAAACAAAGACTGGTGGCAGCAGAGCTGACCTTAAGGAAAATGATGCTCTGGGCAAACTTGTATTTTGGTACCTCCCCCTGCTGATGCTCGCACAGTGCACAGGTCTTTGCACCCCTCTGAGAGATCCCTGCTCCTGCCCCTTGATGCAGGTCCTGGATTCATGCAGGGACTTTCTCCCTTGCCCTGGGGCTGCTGCTGGCAGCGAGGTGCATTTCTCCAGCAGCTGCACCTGCTTCACTCCCTAGCAGTGGGGATCTCCATGAGACAGGTATCTGCAGAGCACCAACCCATGCCACAACACAACAGCAGTTTCTTGGCAGTTTGAGTCTGGTTCCACATCCCTGTGGGCCCAGCCTTGTCCCCACAGCTGGGCTGCACCCAGAGGGCCAGGCAGGCAGTGCCTAGCATGGGCTAAACCTTGCATCGTGCTGCCCTGCTACCTGTGTGCCCTGGCCCCACTTGGCCAGAGGCTTCCTTCAGCATCAGGCTCCCCCCAAACCAACAGCATCCCCACAGCTGCAGGACTGTGGGTAATGGGAAATAGCCAGCTGGCATGGAGCTGGCGGCAGCACCAGAAGCCACAGTCCCTTTTTCTTCTCCTCCCCTCCCCTTAGGGGCTGGTAGGAGAAGGGAGACAGCACATGCAGACCTTCCCAGGAAAACAGTGCCAGGAAGGGAGAGGCACCATGGAATAATTTGTGGAATAAAAGGGCTCGCCCCCTTCCCCCCACTAAGTCAAAAGCAACTCAACTGCGGGCTCACACCCCGCTCTCCCTACACAGCTGTAGGTGTCACCATAGATTGGGGTCAGGGAGCCCTGGACTGTGCATGCATGCGTGCATGTGTGTGTGTGGTGCCCCCCTGACCACTCTGCCCACCCCTAAGGTCAGCTCTGGGTGGCAGAACACTTTAACTTCCCTGGAAACTCCATCGCTGACCTCAGGGTAGCTTTTCTTAGGCAGCAAACTGTTAAAAACAGATTTGAATGTGAAATAGTGGATCAAGAAATCATCCATAGACTGGATTGTATTAAGTGTGAGTTAAAGTGGGGCTAGGGATTCTTATCCCATTACCTGGATTAGCTTTTGTGACCCCTTTGTTCCTATGGGTTCTCTGCTTGTATGCCTCCCAGTTTTCCCTCCTCCCCCTCCCCTCCCCTTCATTCTATGCACTGCTTTATACATGTCCCAGCACCTTTCACAGCATCTGATAAAGTGAGCTATAGCTCACTCTATATATCCCTATCTATAAGGTGCAAATTTACCCTGCCTTTTGCTCTCAGCCTGGGAAAGCTGAATAAATTTTGGGAAGTTGTTATGGGTAAAGTTTATGGCAGTAGGATCCCTGGCCCACTGTTGAAAAGAGATATTTATTTTCCATTAGGTTTCTTCTTGGGGATGTAATTATTAGTAATAAAAGTACAAAAGTATTAGAATAAATGAGGTGGTCTATCCATCCCTCACCCAAAGTTAGAAGCAGCCTGTATTGCCAAACATGGCCATACAGCATGTTGTATTAGAAAGGTGAGAAATCTGGTTTTCCCCAAGGAGTCTGTAAACATCAGAGTCCCAGGAGTGGCCGTGATGCCCCCTGGTGGCTCTGCAACTGTGCCCTGCTCCGCATCTAGGGTGCCCCCTCTGTCCCGCCTGGCTTGCCTTGATGGAAATAAAATAGGGAGGCTGCCCAGGAACTTTCACTGGGCCTCAGTACCAGTGGTGCCAGGCCCCTGGCTAGGCCTCTGTAATCAACTGTGCCCAGCTGGGCACCCAGAGCCTTATGGGCTAATTGTATAGCTCGAAGCCCCCCCCCCCCTTTATCACGCCCTGTGCCTCGTAGGTGTTACCAATATGTTTTCCCTCTGTTGGGGCTCCAGCCTCCTTGGCTTCTTCCCCTTTAATCTAGCTAGGCCTTCTAGCCTAGGCCCACTAAGTTGGACCTGGCTTGGAGGCACTAACTTCACTTGTCCCTTCCAGTCGCTGGGCCCCTGGCCCCTGGTCCCTCTGATGCTGTGCCCTCACTGGGCACTAATGAGGCCTCCTCTTCCCCTTATAGCCTCATCCTGATCCACTAGGAAAAACTGTAACATGACATAAACCCCTGGGCTATAACATAAGCAAAACAGTAGGAGCAGGAGGGCAAACCTTTTATCCTAGTGCCAGCATATTCACAACTTCCTGCTAGCAGGCCCATAGCTGAGGGCCTAAGCAACATGGGGGCCTAAGCTGGGGCCTGATGTCATAAGCCCTTTCCATGGACTCCATAATGGGTATTGCTTATGGAAACATGGAAAAATAAATTAAAAACTACAAAGCTATTGCTGGCCAGACTTGAGATATAGCCAAGGCCAAAGGGTACCCTGAACCTAGAGCCTTGGAAGCCAGAAGGCCTGCCACTGTATCACAATTTGGGGAACTTGCAAATCTATCTAGCCAGCACTGTCAAGAGGTAGCTCATGGTCCAACAGGAACCTTAATAAATTCCAATCCTTCCCTCATTCCCCCTTTCCTAACCCCTCAGGAGCAGTGCGTGTCTGAGTTGGCTGGGTTCCTCTATATGCTTCCCACCTGTTGTACTGACATCAGTGCTGGAAGAAGCTGCTTTTTCTGTTCCAGTTGAAGGCAAAAAAACATCAGCAACATCTGCCAAGTGAAAGGAAAGAATAAGGGCCATATGAGGGAAATAGGAATAGATCATGGGGAGGATAAATTTGGGTTAACTTAGATAATGAAAGATATGCCTTTGGAAAGCATAGTGACTTCAATGTATTCTGGCTGCTAGTGTGTGAGCCTGCTGTTCTCCAAAGGTATAGCTCAACTGAGGCATGCAGGTCCAGATTCAAACTACTTGTTTGGGGCTTTTGAAGCATGAAGCCCTGTCTGATTTGCATTTAATTGAAGAAAGGAGGGAATCTTGTTAGCAAAGTTTGTAGCTACAGCAGTAATCAAGAGCCATCTGCTGTGGAAGGATTTCCTCACCACAGTTTTACATTGCCGAGGCATTCCTGACTGTATAGTCTTCGCTAAGGGTTCTATGAAGCCACTGGCATTAGGTCATTAGTCTATAAAATTATCAGTTGCCAGAAAAACAAAGTCATTTTATATATTATTTTAAGGTAGCCTATTTATACATGTATTTATTAGGTTTATGTGCCACTTTCCCTAGAGAAGGCTTGCAATAAAAAAACAGGGTAAACTGTAAAAACAGAAAAAATAGTAAAATAGCCACAGCACCCTTCGCCCTGCTGGTGCTGGTATGTAATAAATAACAAATTCCACAGCCCCAAAATGTAGCTCCTCCTGCTAAAAGCCTGTCCATATTAAAAGGTCCTACAGTGCTTTCTACAGATGCCCATGCTCAAGCTCTGATGGGCTATAAGGAAATTCCAGAGCTGAGGCATGACTACCAAGAATGACCTCCCACATGTTTTCACCAAATGGAGCTGGCACATGGATGGTACATGCATGGTTGCTCTCATCTTATCTTGTGGTACATGATGGAACATAAGGGAGGAGATTATTCCTTTGATATGTAGGGCCAGGCCATTTACAACCTTATAGGTCAAAATCAGCATTTGAAATGCATTCAGAAGGTTACTGGAAGCCAGTTCAACACTGAAGAAATGTACTCAAGGTGACCCACCCTCTTAGAAAGCACTCTGCTGTGTCTTCACCAGCTTTAGCTTGTGGACAGTCCTCAAGGGCATCCTCATATAAAATGCATCACAGGAGTTTAGCCTAAGGCAGATGGTAGCCAGATCTGAATCTGAAAGAAAGGGCCACAACCTTCTCACCAGGTAGAGTCAGTGCAAGGCACTCCTAGCTACTGCTGCAACCTGAAAATCCAAATGCAGCAAAGGATCCAGGAGTAGCCCAAGGCTGTGGACCCGAGTGACAAGGGGATGCTGATCCCCATCAATAATAAGGGTCCCTATTCTGCTCAGCCTTAAATTCATAAGGTCTGCCTACTGCTATCACTTCTGTCTTGTCTGGATTCAGTTTCAATTGTTTCACCTACATTTAATCTGCAAATGTAGCCAGACACTGGATAAGGATCAACAATGTGGGACCCAGGTCAGATGAGAAAGAGAGAGCTTGATGTTATCAGAATACTGATGGCACCTCACTCCAAATCTCTGCACAATCCTGTCCAGTATTGGGTTGCCATATTTCCAGTTTCAAAAAAGAGGATACCTTTCAGGGAGGGGGAGGGGTAATAGCATTGTGGAGGGGGCAGTGATATTGTGGAGGCAGGCCCCTGTCCTGCCCCTCACTCCCAAACCAAAAGCTCCTCCATGCCTGCCGCTGCCCCTCACTCCCAAACCACAGTAGTCCACCCCACTCAGATCATGCTGATGCCCCTCACTCGCAACCCACAGCCCCCCACCCCATCCCTGCTGATACCCTTCAGCCCCCCGGCACTGCCTGTGCCCCACACTCCCAACACACCATCCCCATCCCCTTCAGTGCCCCTCGCTCCCGAGCCACAGCCCCCTTAGCCCTGCTGGTGCCCCTCATTCCTGACCCACAACCCTCTGCTCCCAACAGCCCTGCAGTGTCTCCCAGCTGCCCTCCACTGTGAGCACAGGCACTGGCCCTGGTGCTGCCCGTCTGGCCATGTAGCTCCCTTCTGCTCTCAAAGAGCCCCCCCGCTCCTCTTCCCTCACTAGAGGGTCAAGTGCCTCCCTGGCTTTACTGCAGCCCCAGCGCGCAGACAGCTTCCCCCAGTGCCAGCAGATACCCATCCCCCTCACACACCCGTCCCCTCCACACACCCTGCCCCACCCACACACACAGTCCCCCCAGACATTCCCCAAGCTCTGGCCCCTCCAACCTCCGCCTCTCATAGACTTACCTCCATCCAGCTGCTGGGGCTGCTCCCACCACCCTGCCTGGTTGCATGCCAGCCATGTGCACGTGCACATGCAGATGCAGGTGATTTCCCCCTGCCTCCAATCACTTTCCCTCTGTTCCCCCCAGCCCTAAGTAGCTCCTTACTAAGACAAGCAAGAAAGTGCCGGGAAAAACTTTGATGCTGAGCAGAGGCAGAGACAAAATCCTGGATATTTGTTCATACAGTAAAAAAAAAAAAAAAAAATTGCCCGCACAGAGACAGGATGACCCAAAAAGAGGGCATGTCTGGGAAAACCCAGACATAAGGTAACCCTAGCCCAGTGGCCTCAGAGGGGTGACAAGATGGAACCCTGAGGAACCTCACAAAGAAGCGCCCAAGGGGATGATAAGCACTCACCCATCACCATACTCTTGTACCAGCTTGCTAAGAAAGATTGGAACCAATTAAGAGTGGTTCCACAAATGTGTTATGAGCATCTCATGGTCAACTGTATCAAAGGTTGCTGAAAGATCCAATATCATCAATAAGGTACAATTTCCCTTGTTAATCTCCAAATGAAGATTACTGACTAAGGTTACAAATCCCATCTTTATATTATACCAAAGATGTAAGCCAGACTGACAGGTTTTCTAGGAATATGATAGTATCCAGAGGTGTCTGGAGCTGCCAGACAACCACGTGTTCAAGGACTTTCCCCAAAAAGCAGAAGTTGGAGGCAGGGTGGTAGCTGGCTGGGGAGTCAGCATCAAGAGGGAGTTTTCTGAGTAGGGACTGGACAATTGTAGACTTAAGAACATCTGGCACCTGCCCCTACAGAAAAGAAACACTGACAACCCCCATCAATAATTGCCACAGTCTCCTTCACCTGGCTTTTACATGGATCCAGTTCACAACTGGTCTCCCACATCTCCCTAAACACATTCTCTGCATGACAACAACAAAAAGTGATCCACATGAACTGGACACAACTGATCTTCCCCAGCCCTGGACATGGACCCTGCAGCCAAACTGGTGGTCTCCAAGCTGTTCTGGATACAAGGAATTTTGTTTGGAAAGGAGGTGGCAAACTGTCACTTGTCAATTAATATACTGATAATAAAATTCTGTTCTGAACTGTGTAAAGAAAACATTTAAGGTTTTGTTCCTTTTATAGAGGAGGAAGTAATATGCTGCTACAAGTAATATGCTGCTACAAATAAGGTAATATTGCCAAACAATACTGTTAGGTTGCTGTTATCAGCCAATGGATAAACACAAAACCCATTTAGGTTTAGACATAGAGGTTTCCATACATTTGGGGGAGATGTTTGACTAAACCATGACCCAGATTCTAAGACAGAACTAAGGCCTCAGGATTCAAACATTCCCTGAGCTATCAGGTGAAAGGTGGGAGAATTGGAGATGACTTAAAAGGTTTTAGATCAGGAACTTCCTACAATTTAGTGCTTGTTTAATTGGGTTTTTTTTATATTAACACTGAAGTAAAATATGAAGTGATGAATTACCACGTGAGCTATGCTGAGACCGTGAGCTTTCTTAAATAAAAAAGAGATCTGGATAGCCATATGATGGCATTGTCCTGCCAAAGCAAGTGAGTCCAATTATAATTGGTTCTAATTGGCACTTTAACAAGCTTTTAAATTCTTTACCTACAGCCAACTGCAGTAAAAAAGCTGTGAAATTCCTTCCAGGCTTTTCAAACATCAAAGAAAATCAGAGAAAACATTTTCAACCCTGGCCTTCCAGCTAAGCACTCAGCTATTTGTTGCTATGCATATTGTAAAAGTCATTGTAGATGGCTTACTGATAGATATAATGGATGCAGAATGTAGCTCTACTCAGCAGAAGCAATTGCACGTACTTTATTGCAAATGGCCACTGGCTTTTGCTAGGTAAGATTTTAAACAATGTAGCTAATGATACCATATTTTCTTGCATACAGCACACAACTTTCCCCCCAAAATCAGCCCCCCCCCCAAAAAAAAAATCAGGGTGCATGTATTAAACAAGGAAGCTGATTCTTTGCCCAAGGTAGAAGCACCCCGATTTGATCCCTGCTGCAGAGTGTAACAGCTCTGGTGTTACTCTTTAGGCAGCTGAGGGAGTCCATGGCCCTTTGTTCTTCACTTCACAGGTGTTAAAGTCATTTCTCTTTTTTAGTGGTCTTGACATTCCAATAATAATGTTAACTTATCTTTGAGGGAATCTTGCTGTCTGTTAGGGCTTCTGGTGTCTTCTTCAATTTCACAGCTCTTTAGCTCTTTTCAAGATCAGAGGTCTAACCAGTTTCAGCATTTAGTTACACAGAAAAGGGAGGCAGAATCAATTAAATATTAGGCTCTGTTCTTGTCCTCTGTAGCCATAAGTCTGCGGAAAGAACTGCCTTTCAAAAACAAGGTGCATGTTATATTTGGAGGTGTATTATATGTGAGAGAATATGGTAATTAATGATAGTGGTAATTAGTGACAACTAGTGATAATAATTAAAACCAAATTCCACCTTAATAAATTTGTCCATGGATTAAGGATTCTTGTTCTATGTATCTTTTGAGCATTAGGCCCAAATTCTGCATTCAGTTACACTCTATGAATCCTCATTAAGTCAATGGAATCACAGAAGATGTAAATATGGCTGTAGTTTTGCTCCTAATGGGTGAGTTGAATAAGCTGAAAAAGGGATAGTTATGCCAGGTCTTATATACTTTAGATATTAAGGGACATACTCAGAAAAATATACAGTGGTCACAATTAAACTTATTACGATTAGTGTATTTACTCACATAGAAGATGATCCTAATTATAAGATGACTTTCTCTCCTCCCCCCCCCCCCCCCCCCCCCGGAAAAAATTAGATTGGAAAATGGAAGTGGAAAATTTATAAATTTGTTATAATTTTCCAGGTATGTAAGTTAATTATGAAAGCGTTGTCTTGAATTTGTACCCTTCCCACTGCTACTGCAGAGAAAATAAATCTGGAGGCTCAAGTAGCCTCTTTGCTCTCTGCCTCCTCTCAACTTTCCCTCCGATAGTGCCTTCTTTCTCTGATTCTCAGACCCTGCTCTCTATGAGCACATAGAAGTGAGGAGTGAATTTAAAAACAACAACCTTGAAATTAAACATGGCTGTAACAATTTGCATATATTACCCACACACTAAGTTCATCCAGAAGTGATGCATGTTGCCATTTTTTTAAAAACTGCTACACATTTTAGTACAGGTAGTCCATAAATATACCTTTAAACAGCATTTTGGAACCTACCTGTATGTAGTACTAGTACAAAGCCAAAGGCTCATGATTTACCACAGTTCATTGAGCTGGGTCCATCAGAGTCAACATCATTTCAAGCCATGTTCACTGCACAGCACCACATTGTTCAGTATATGTATGCTCTTCAGATACTCCCTACGAAGGATCCATGTGCTAATTACTCCCCACCTGCCACTCATGACTGGAACTGGAAGTTCTTGTCACAAGTCCTGGGATGCTTTAAACCTGAGAAGTCCTGATCTGGCTTTACTTCATGGAGGATGAGACCACACTAATCATATGTGCCAGGCTGAGAGAAGGGGTGACAGAAGGATTCTGGGTGAATTGCTTGGGACACTCTTTTGTGATGTTTGCCAGACATTTAAGGCTGGTGAAGAAACAGGAATCATTAGAAATGGGAAAGTAAAGCATAGCTCATCTGTGGGAGTAAAAAGAAAGAAAGTGAAATGTATGAAATGTAGTAGCTCACCATGACCTGAAAAAGAGTTGGCAGTGAGGAGAGGACTGTGCTTGATGAAAACCACCATATGTTTTATTCAGCTGGACTAAACTAATCTAGCCTTATGGTAGGTTCCTATCTGCATATTTGCCCAATGTGGGCCACTGTTCTATGCTCAGTGTTGGTTGCATTTAATCAGCTTCATAGTTGGTTTCCATTGCTGAGCACAAGTTGCTTTCAACATCAGTTTAATGAAAGACAATGTTTATAGTGAGATTTCCTTGTATGCAATTGTAAGGTAAGGGGCTTGTTTCCCCTGTGCCAACTGGAGAAAGAAATCTCATCCTGTGTTCAAGTAAATATATTATGGATTTTGCCTACTAGTTCACAGCAAACTTGCCACTTGGATAATCAGTTGTGGCCCTTCTGGCCCTATTGGTGTCATATAGTGACCTTATAGTGCACTGGATGTTTATGACCTCCATCCATCCCCTTAGACGTGCCTATGCCTCATAGATGTCTCTCCAGATTTTCTTATACTGGCTTGTATAGGCTTTGGCCCTCTTGGCCTTGGCTCTCCAGTTACTCTAGCTCCAGAATCCTAAACCTGGTCCTACATGCACTAGC
>NW_017728992.1:2279021-2288052 GCF_001723915.1 Gavialis gangeticus
TCATATAGTGACCTTATAGTGCACTGGATGTTTATGACCTCCATCCATCCCCTTAGACGTGCCTATGCCTCATAGATGTCTCTCCAGATTTTCTTATACTGGCTTGTATAGGCTTTGGCCCTCTTGGCCTTGGCTCTCCAGTTACTCTAGCTCCAGAATCCTAAACCTGGTCCTACATGCACTGGCTTGGCCCCTCAGTCCCAGTGTCATCCTGCTCTTTTGCACTCTGGGCCCTTCTCTCATGGCTCTGGGCCAGCCCTCAGGGTCCCTGAACCAGGCTGAGCACCCTACCAGGCACCACTCTGTGGTCTCCACACCTCCCCCATAGCTATAACTCAGTCCTTTGGTAATAAACCTAACTGCAACAAAAGGTACAAGCAACCACTTTTGAACAAAAACCTCCCCCACTCTGAGTAAAAGACATCTTGCCAGCTCTTCTTCCCTTAGAGCTCTCAGCTCTCAGGGATGTTTGGGGCCTGTCAGGATGTTTCCTGCAGCCCCTGTCTCCCAGGAGCTCTGGGCCAGATCCATTGGGGAGGACTGCCCTCCAGGCACTGGGTTTGTATGCCCTGGGGCCCTGCCCCTTTTGGTCAGGTGACTCCCTAGTCAACCACAGAGGTTTCTCCCTTTACCTAATGGGCAGTCTGCCTCTCTCTGCTGCAGCTTATCCCAACTGGTTGAAGCTTTTATCTTTTGGCTGCCTGTAAATCTGTATCATTCATCTGGCTCACCACAGTGCAGCTAGCCTTGGCTCAGCTGCTTGCCTAGACAGCAAGGCTAGCCTGCTGTCCCTTCCACTTTAAGTAACAGGAGTCTTTGGTCTCCTGTTACACCAAATCCTTTCTGCAG
This sequence comes from Gavialis gangeticus, assembly GCF_001723915.1. Taxonomy (NCBI): domain Eukaryota; kingdom Metazoa; phylum Chordata; order Crocodylia; family Gavialidae; genus Gavialis; species Gavialis gangeticus. The sequence goes on from NW_017728992.1 coordinate 2,279,871, forward strand.
GTTATCCAGTCATTTCCCGTGTTATTTTTGTATATCTGGTTGTTCCTTCATAAGTATTGTGCTTTGCACTTGCCCTCGTTGCATTTCATACTTCTTATTTCAGAGCATTAGCTTTCCAATTGATTGGGAACATTTTGAATCCTAGTCCTTTTTTCTAAAGTGCCTTTTACCCCATCCAGCTTGGTGACATCTGCAAGTTCACCTTATCAGGTATTAATGAAGATGAAACAGTACTGAACACAAGACAGACCACTGGGAGTTACCATTTGATACCTCCTGCCAGTTAACATTGAGCTACTGATGACCACTCTTCAGGCATTTTTCATCCATTTGTGTGTTCACCATAAAGTACTTCCATCTAGAGGGTATCATCTCTTATTAATGAGAATGCTATGGGAATCAATGTCAAAAGGCTTGATCAACTTAAGACATATCATATCCCATCCACAAAGCCTATCACCTTGCCATAGAAGGAAATAAGGTTTTGACTTGACAAATCTGTGTTGCTGTTACTTATCACTTTGTTATTCTCATTGTCCTTAGAAATAGTTTGTTTGATGATATGCTCCAGAATCCTTCCAGGTATCAGTTCCTGGTATTTCTGGGAGTCTGACTGGCTGAGCCTTGTTGCCCCAGACAGCCCAGCAGCTGTGAACATGGTATTGTTACAAACAACACTGCAACATAGCAGCAAACCCCACACAGGAAAGTTTAAACCAAGCAGACCCACCCACTCACAAGTATTAAACCCTTTCCTGAAGCAAGCAAGCAAGCCTTCGTCTTCTCTCTCAGGTAGAAATTTCACTAAATGTTTGTTACTCAGTTCCTGGTGTCATTTGCTCCTGACACCACTGGGAATCTTCCTGTTTTAGTCTTGCTGCCTAGGATGGACCTATCAAATTAACACAGGTATTTCCTCATATAGAATAGTCACAATCATGATTTATATATGTGAATTTTAATGTTTTAACTGGTGATCACAGTACATCAATTCCTATTTCTGCCTAAAATTTAACAACCTAAAAGGGATGAAAAGAATATGAATTAACTTTATTTGGGGCCTCCATATGACAGACAAAGATCACTGGACTGGAAATTAGTGGTTGCCTATATACCTATAAGATTATAACCTGATTCTCCACAGTATGGGCAACACATTTGTATGTGTACATATGAATATGCATACTTGGTCCACATATAACTAGGAAAAAGTCTTTAGACAGTAAATATGTAATTAAATCAAAGGTTTTTTAAAAAGAATCTATTAACTGACCAAAATATCATAATTTCACAGTTAGAAAAAAGAACAACTGTATCCTGGGTAGTGTCAAATTGAAGGCGCCAACCAAATATGAAACAAACATGCAATGTATAATCATTGGAAAAAGGGAACTCATTGGCAACAGATATAAACTAAAATTACCAAGTGTATAAAATTGATAGAGAAACACCTGTATTCACTAGGCTAAAATCAACAAAAAGAAATCCACATATATTAGGAAAAAAAGAAATTCTAGCAATGGGATAGGCCCATGACTTTATGATCAAATTGCTTATCAGAAAAAAATGATGCAGAAAATGCAAAGGTGTTTAAAAAATGTTCCGTATTTGGAAAGGAGCAGGATGAGGTACTCATATCACTAGGAGGATAATAAAATGCTTTCCAGTCCAGTGACAACCAAGGACATAAAGCAACATTCAGTAAGGACAACCATTATTAAATCATCAGGCCTAAATAATTTGCAGCCAAGAATCCTAAAATAGTTGTCTGAGGAGATCTTTGGCTCAATAATTTTAACTCTGGATAAACCTTAGAAAACCAGGGAAATTGCAGCAGATTGTGACTGTTAAAAGGATTTTTAAAAGAGCGAACAGGATGACTATAGGTGATTAGCCTGACACCATTACCAGGCAAAATAATGGAAAAATGTCCTTAGCATTCAACTGATCAAACATTAAGTATAGTAATATAACTAATGACATTCAGCATGGAATGTACACTTGGTCAAACAACCCTGAGCATTATTTGAACTAACTGAGACCAAAACCTGCTCATGAATCAGATTGTTTGATTCATGAAACATATATTAAGCAAATATACTCCAGTGCCTTCTCCAAGGCAAATTTGGGCACAGATTTGCCTCATTTCAGTTTGTTTTTTATTTCATCCCTCCCCCTCTCCAATTATTATAACAGCTTCTGATATTTCTCTTTTAGTCACCTTCTCTCTCACTTGTACTACACATCAAGCAGGTTGGTGGCATGTCCTGCATTTGGATAACTGAATGGTGTTCATAAAATCCATCATTAGAATTTTGTAAGATATGTGACCACACAACTTTCTGGTTAAAACTTTGATACTACACAATATTAATAGACCATGAGTTAAATGGAGTAAGCGCTATGTCTGGTATAACAGACAGTTGTTTCAACTACACATGGGTTATGGAGCTTAAACTTGCTTATATGGGGATAGGAAGTCTGAGTGGCTGCTGAGAGGAGATGCACAGGTCTAACAGAAAAATAAATCAATAACCAGTGGGGCGACTAGCTGCCCCTGTAATTTATGCAGGATTCATTATTCTAGTCATTGGCCATATCTACATGTGCTATTAATGTGCACCAATAAACTATAGCACATATCATGTCATAGTTAATTGTTCCTGGGTGCTGCGTTTGAATGTGTGCCCAGAACTGCAGCATGTTGAGCCAGGTCAGAGTAGCCCCAGCTGGCAGGGGCTGCTCCAACATGGCTCAGTGGGCTGCAGAGGGGCTGGTTGAGGCATGAGGGTGCTCCAGTGTGGGGCTTGCCAGGAGGCAGCCCCTGCACTGAAATACCCTTGGGCTTAGGTGCTGAGTATGTGGGAGCCTGAGGGCCCTGGCAACCCTCAGGAAGAGGGCTGTCACCTGAAATATGTAAAACTTTCCACATGTCCATCATCTTAGTGCTTTCGCCTCCAGCCCCCCGGCAAAAATAAGTCAGTGCCTATGCCCTTGTGCCCCAGCCAGCCCCGTCAGCATCTACACGTGCTGCTGTGCACTAAAAAACTCTTGAATCTACAAGTACTAACCTGTGGCGGAGTTTAGTAGTTTACTGCAACCTAATAGGGCAGCACATGTAGACACTGAGATATTTACTGCAGAGGTAATTAGGCAGCTCTGCTGTAAAAGTCTCAGGTAGATGCACCCACTATATTCATGGCCTTTTTGATATTCCCTGCTGTGATAAATGAGGACACAGCCAGAGCCTCCAGCTGGAATAAGGCATTGAATCACTGAATTCAATTACTGGCCTGCCTTTCTTTGTTAGTTTGCTTTCTATGATGTCATGCCTACATTTTCTTTGACAACAAGAAGAAAGTACTCTAAGCACTTCATTCCTAGGCCATTAGGGCACATTTTGAGCAGTTAAAGTGACTTCTTGTTTTTGGCAGTATGCCTTATGACACAACTCAACCTTTGTGAGGTTGTTTGGGCAGTAGCAGTCTGTGCTTTGCTTATCTAAACTGTGCCAAGCCCAGTGCAGCCTTAATCCTTGATTATGATGCCTCACAGGGGCACTAATATAAGTAAGTGATCATCCATCAGGCCTTAGGATGCAAATAGGCAAAAAGGACTATTTTAATTCATGCCAGGCCATGGATAGAAATCCATTTCCAACATGTTAATTTCCTAAATAACAATTATATTGAAATAAATCCTTATCACCTAGTACTGCAGAAGATCAGCTCTTACTGTAAATGAACCAAGGATAGTCCAGTTCTTTAGGAATAAGGGACTCTTTAACACAATATGGATTATATTGCCCTCATTGCTTTCAAAGGCCGTGAGTCAAATTCTCCCTGGAGGCTCACGTAGTCTGTTTCCATTGAGAAACTGCTAATGTGCACTGGAAGGCAGAGTTCAGCCACCTGCCTGCATCTGGGCAGAAGATCCTGGGGACAGATTCTTGGCTGGAATAAACTGGCATAACCATTCTTTCAATGAAGGCTTTTACATCAGCCTACAGTTTTGCTCAGTGCAGTTTCTTCAGGGTGCTTTATTGAGGTGATCATTGCAAATCATTTAAGATCATCTGATACTGATGAAGGATGTGATAATTTTTCTGTAATGTAAATCACACTGTCTGCATATACAGATAATCATATGTGTGGCAATACTGTGGCATGACATCATCTGTTATGAGAGAATTTCTCTCTGGCCACTTTTATTTGCACATGTTGCTGTGAGATAGTGTTGCTTGCTTCATGTCATCCCCATTTGTCGGTATATTGTAATGCAATTGGCATAAAATTAAAACTAAAAAAATCTTGTTCTCACTCAAAGGAAAAATAATATTAGGTGTGACAACTTCAAGTAAAAGATCAGCAATAATCAGTCCATTATCATTTACTAACCTCATATTTAACCAGCAGCAAATATAATTTGTAGTGAAATTTTGCAAGCCCATACATAAACTTTGCCACACGGAGGTGATGAATACAAAAGATTCCTTAAAATAAAAATAAACAACAAAAAGTCTTCAAAGGTTTATAGTCTTATTTCAATTTCAATTGCCCTCTGGGCATAAATATATTCATGAGGTTTTTACAGCCAGAAACTATTGCCAAAAGTTCTTTCTGAAGCGGTGGATGGTGATGTTGCTGCCAAGTGTAAGTAAAGACTTTGAAAACTTATGCCACAAGGCAGTTATCCTATAGCCACAGTGCTCCCAGTCAGCAGACTGGAACTTCTAGACTGCAAAGTTTGAAATGTTGACAGAACTAGTCTTAAGCATCAAATGTTTTAAGAGAGACATTCATCATGAGATTTCACAACAAATTCTTATCTTAATGTCTACTCTAGGCAAGTCAAAAGTCTTCACAAGTCTGCACTCATCCCAGAGAAGCACTCATTGCCATGTGGTCACATTTTTACATGTTGTCCCTGTGCCCTATCCTTGAGGCTGACTCAGGGTCAGGCTCTACATACATTACTATGACTAAGCCTTATATAAACATTTATGCATCTGATGGTAACATGTTCACTCACTCCAAAATATGTTTTAGTTCCAAAACAGAAATTGGCAAATGGTCTAACATAACTCAAATCAGTAGAAAAGAATCCTCTTCTCTCTTACTTTCTGGTGCCAGGTTAAATTTAAATTTCATCCTGTAGTTTATGAGACTGTAAGAAAATATCACCATGTCAGAATAATGGAATAGAGATTTACTGCCCAAATTTGGTTACCTCACTTTGAAGTCAGTGAGGCTTATAGATGTAGTTAGCTGTCTCCATTTTCAAAAAACACATCCATTAGACTTCCATTTGCTAGCTCCCAAAGGGCAGTGAGAGAGATTTGTTAAGATGATCTTATACCAAAGTCTATCTTTTCAGGGATAGAGCTACTGTTGAACTTTAACTGTAGACATAGTAAAATGTAGATGTGAGCATGCAACCAGTCTTGCATTATTGCTTTTTGTTTTTCTTTATACTCCAGTGGCTCTGTATCCTTACCTGTGGATGTTTTATGCTTGTTTTCCACTGGTCACATCTAGAGCTATGTAAGAAATGAGTCTCTGCTGCATGAAAATTTTCAACATGATAAAAAGCTTTCAGGTCCTTAGTGGGACACCAAGTCAAAATCCTAACACTTTTGCTAACTCTGGAAAACTGAATACTTCTGGTTTTAAAATGTTGAAATGGGTCATTGTGTTAATTAATGGTTTCCTTGTCTTTTTCCCTAAAATAATTTTTTCCCTAAAGTAATCCCCAGAAGGAGAATAATTGAAGTTGGCCTTATTTAGTTAAAAAATTCAGTCTGATAAATTGATATTTTTCAGTTAAAAGATATGTCATTAAGAAATTCCCAACTACCTTTAATCACATCTTTCCACTTCTAATTCATCAGCTAGATTCACTAGTGGAAAAATCCTAATTTTGTTCTTTTACATTTTTCCAAAAATAAAGTTTATAAAGAAATAAAGATCCAGTTCTAGACGTAAATGCTGGAGGCTGCAAGTGAGAGAGGAACAGTGGTAAAAACTCTGGTCACACCCAGTTCACTCTCCCTTTCAGCATCCACTCTCTGCCACTATGGGTGCATCTATAGGAGATGCTTTACTGTGCATTAGACTAATTTAATGCACAGTAAAGCATCAGCATCTACACATGCACAGCACTTACTGTGCATTAAATTAGTCTAATGTGCCATTTGCTAGTACTGACAGAGACAAGTACTAGAAAAGGCACATTAATGTACTATAGTGCATGTGTAGATGCTGACAAGGAGCAATTTGGTCCTGGTCAGCCCAGCCAGCAGGGGGCCACAGCTGCTGAGCTCCATGGAGCTGGTGGAGCTGTCTGGAGCAAGGAACAACTCCCAGCCATGCAGAGATCCTGAACACAGCCTGGCTCAGTGGCAACAGCTTGGGGCCTCTGTGCCTCAGGGTTACTCTGCCTTCCAAGGAAATCTGCTGGAGCGGGACAGCAATGAGCTGGGATTCCTCCAGCCCATGCCCTGGCTCCTGCCCAGTGCTGGAGGGAGGCAGGAGCTGAGCAGCACTGTGACCAGGGGGGATCCACATCTCCCCACTGGCAGAGGAGGATAGGGCACCTGGGGAAGTGGGATAGGGCAGAGCTGTGTGGTGACCTGCCAGCCCTGCACATCTTTCCCGAGGTTCCAACTGCACCAGCACCATTTTGGGTGGAGCTTGGGAGTCACTGGACTTTGCTTCAGTCCCTCCTGAGGCCAGGAGTTTGGAGCTAGGCTGGGATGGCAGAGGTGGGGTAGCTTGGTCTAGTGCACAAGCCCCTCTTCCCAGGGAGGGGAAGACTGTGGGCTCCATGCTACAGAGGTGTTGCTCATAGCTCCCTGCCTTGGCTGCAAGGGCAGGGGCCAGAGCTGTCTAGGGGCATGGTACAGTGAGGACGCTTCCGCCTGGGAACAGACAGAGATGCCCCACGGCTGCTCTTGCTGGTCCCATGCTAGCCAGGCTCTGTGATCTCCCTGCTGGAAGATTTTCACCCAAAGTCAGGAGCTTGACCAGGAGTTTGCCAGAGAATTGGCTGAGGCCACATGCTCCTGGTCCATGGTTGTCATGGGAGACTTCAACTACCCAGACATCTCGTGGGAAGAGTGTTTGGCTAAATCCAAGCAGTTGCAAAGCTTCCTCTTATGCATGGATGACCTCTATCTGATACAAGAAGTCTATGGGCCAATGAGAGGTAAAGCACTGCTCGACCTGGTACTGGCAACTGGGGACGACCTAATCAGTGACCTAACAATTGATGCGAAGCTGGGTGACAGCAACCATGAACTGATCACCTGCAACATCTGCTGTATAGCTGGCAAGAGACAGTCAGCAATACAGAAGTCCTCAATTTCAGGAAAGCTGACTTTGACAAGCTCAGGAGGCTTGTCAGTGAGGCCCTAAGGGACCACAACCCAAAGGGAAGGGGAGTTCTGGAAGAGTGGTTGCTCCTCAAGGGAGCGATCCTCGATGCACAAGCTAATGCTATTCTGTCTCGGAGGAAAGGCAGCAAAAGGGCACAGCAGCACTCATGGCTCTCCAGGGAACTAGCAGACCTCCTGCGGCTAAAAAGAAAGACCTACAAAGGATGGAGGATAGGTTCCACCTCCAAGGAGGAATATTCTGCAATGGTCCAGACCTGCAGGGAGCGAACAAGGAAAGCCAAGGCTGTGACTGAACTCCAACTAGCTACAAATACCAAGGATAATAAAAAGTCCTTTTTTAGATGTGTGGGGAGACAGAGGATAGCCAGCACAGGTTTGTTGCGGGTAGGCCTTGCTTGACCAATCTCATCTCCTTTTATGAGCAGGTGACCTATCACCTGGACAAGGGAGAGGAGATTGATGTTGTATATCTTGACTTCAAAAAAGGCTTTGATCCAGTATCCTATGATCATCTCTTGCCAAAACTGGCCAACTACAGTCTCGGGTCTACCATGAGCCGCTGGCTGGGGAATTGGCTCTGTGGTTGGATCCAGAGGGTGGTGATTGATGAAAGTCAATCATCATGGTGCCCTGTGACTGGTGGGGTCTCCCAAGGCTCTGTTCTTGGACCTGTATTGTTCAACATCTTCATTAATTTTGTGGACATTGGAGTCAGAAGTGGACTGGCCAAGTTCGCTGATGATACCAAACTCTGGGATAAAGCATCCACACCTGAGGACAGGAGGG
>NW_017728992.1:2288583-2289012 GCF_001723915.1 Gavialis gangeticus
GACCACAAGATGAACATGAGCCTTCAATGTGATGCTGCAGCTAGTAAAGTGAGCAAAACACTGGCTTGCATCCATAGATGCTTCTCAAGCAAATCCCGGGACATCATTCTCCCCTTGTACTCGGCCTTGGTGAAGCTGCAGCTGGAGTACTGCATCCAATTTTGGGCTCCGCAATTAAAAAAGGAGGTGGAGAAGCTTGAGAGGGTCCAGAGAAGAGCCACACATATGAACAGAGGTCAGGAAAACAGACCTTATGACGAGAGGCTGAGAGCTATGGGACTCTTCAGCCTGGAAAAGTGCAGGCTCAGGGGCGATCTGATGGCCAACTATAAGTTTATCAGGGGTATTCACCAGGATCTGTGGGAACGATTGTTCACCAGAGCCTCCCAAGGGATGACAAGGTTGAACGGTTATAAACTCCTGCAACAT
>NW_017728992.1:2294012-2317311 GCF_001723915.1 Gavialis gangeticus
GCCGCATGCACATTGAACATGGTTGTCATGGGCAACTTCAATTACATGAGCATCTAGACTCCTCCGGACTCCTTTAAGAGGCAATTGGACATTTATCGTGCTGGGATCCTGTGACGCAAGCTGACTTCCTGCTCCTGGGGCAGCAGGCTGGACTCGATGATCTTCTGAGGTCCCTTCCAGCCCTAATGTCTATGAAATCTATGAAATCTAGGCTTGGGTGGCAGGAAGGGGACAATTCTTACAGACCTGGCTGAGGCAGAGAGCTCCCAGTGGCTTCACTGTAAAATGGAGCCTGCAGCCTTCCCCTTCCCAGGAGCTGGGGCTTGTGCACTAGGCCGAGCTATTCCATCTTTCCAGTTTGGTCTGGCTCCATGCTTCTGGCCTCAGAAGGGACCAAGGGGAAGCCTCTCTCCAGTGACTCATGAGCCCTGTTAGCGATGATGCTGGTGTGATCAGAGCCTCAGGAGAGACACATGGGGTTTGCGAGTCCTCACATCGTACACGATGTGCAAGAACCCCCATGTGCAAGAACCCACATGGTTCTTGCAGAGGCTGGTAAACCTATGCTGGTGAGAGAGAGACAGAGCTGTCTCACTATCACTTTTGATACTGTTTCTCACCCCATTCTCATTACGAAGCTGGGGGACTGTGGCGTAGACACCCATACAGTCCAATGGGTCGCCAACTGGTTAGAGAGTCACACCCAGAGAGTGGTAGTGGATGGGTCCTTCTCGACCTGGATGGACGTGGGAAGTGGGGTCCCACAGGGCTCGGTCCTTGGGCCCGCCCTGTTCAACATCTTCATCAGTGATTTGGATGAGGGGGTGCAAAGCACCCTGTTCAAGTTTGCTGATGACACTAAGATGTGGGGGGATGTGGGCACAATAGAGGGGAGCAACAGGCTACAGTTGGACCTAGACAGGTTACAAGGATGGGCGGAGGAGAACAGGATGGGGTTTAACACAGACAAGTGTAAGGTGATGCACCTGGGGAGGAACAATCGGCACCACACATACAGGCTGGGGAACTCCCCTCTTGTCAGCACGGAGGTGGAAAAGGATCTGGGAGTCATTATTGACTCCAAGATGAACATGAGTCGGCAATGTGGGGAGGCGGCTAGGAAGGCCAACTGCACCTTGTCGTGCATCCACAGATGCATCTCGAGCAGGTCCAAGGAGGTGATCCTCCCCCTCTATGCGGCACTGGTCAGGCCGCAGCTGGAGTACTGCGTCCAGTTCTGGGCGCCGCACTTTAAGAGGGATGTGGACAGCATCGAGAGGGTCCAGAGGAGGGCCACTCGTATGATCAAGGGACAGCAGGGTAGGTCCTATGAGGAAAGGTTGCGGGACCTGAACCTGTTCAGCCTTCAAAAGAGAAGGCTGAGGGGGGATCTTGTGGCCTGTTATAAACTGGTTAGGGGGGATCAGCAGGCGCTGGGGGAGTCCCTGTTCCCCCGAGCGCCTCAAGGAGTGACCAGGAACAATGGTCACAAGCTGGCGGAGGGAAGGTTTAAGTTGGACATCAGGAGGCGCTACTTCATGGTCAGGGTGGCTAGGGTCTGGAACCAGCTTCCATGTGAGGTGGTGCAGGCTCCCACCCTGGGGGTTTTTAAGAGGAGGTTGGATGACCACCTTACTGGGGTCATTTGACCCAAGTGCTCTTCCTGCCATGGCAGGGGGTCGGACTAGATGATCTTCTCAGGTCCCTTCCGACCCTAGAAACTATGAAACTATGAAACTAGGAAAACTCCACTCTGGAATCCAAGATTCCTTCAGCAGCAACTCTGAGTGGCAGGTAGCCCATCTCAACCAACTTCAGAAGTGCTGACAGATGGGGCAGCAGTTAACCTGGCATCAAAAAACAGCAGAACAGTGACTTCAAAAGGTGGCAGGCAGTGTACTTCAGCATTCTCCTGGCAGAGTCTCCTGGCAGGAGAGGTAGCACACCCCTAGCTTACCCCAGTATGCTTCAGTGCCAGCTCCAGAAGCAGTGATTGCAAGCAGAAGCTGGTGGGCTGAGACCTTCCCCAGTGAACTGAAGACAGACTCTTCTTCTCCCCTTTTTGCTGGCCAAGGTAGCAACCACCCAGGTGGGAGAAGCTCCCAGCAAGAAAGTGCTACCAAAAAACCCAGGGTGGAGTTTATTTGAGGGTTTCCTTCTGTTGTTTGGGGTGTTATTTGGCATTTTGGGGGTATTTAGTAATGGGGGCATTTTATAATTTTTATGTTTGATTAAGTTCAATTATTCTTTTTCCCACTGAATAAACTTTTATGTACTGTCAATACCCCACTGCTTCCAAGTGGGGAAGTTATTCTTTGAGGGCCCCCAGCAAAGGTGAAATTTTCCCAGGTTTCTGGGTAAGGGCTCAAGCCCAAATCCCCCATGCTAAGATATTCACTGGCAAATTCAGTATTTTGGAAGACGGGGTGCTGGAGCAGTGACCTGTACTGCAGGGCTGGCTGCATCCCAGCTGCCAGCCTTCCTCCCCCAGTATCAGCACAGTCAGACCATGCTGCAGGTCAGTCTTCCTCCGCCCCCCGCCTCATTCCCTTCCCTTCTGTGCTTGGCAGCACATTTCCTTCCCTCCCCTCTCTTCCCATTCTTCCTTGTCCTGTCCATTGCTACTGCTGCTCTCAGCTGGCCGGGGGAGGCTTCCAGAGCTGCTCTTGCCACCTCCAGTTCAGCTGCATGAAGAGCTGGGCTCAGACAGGGACAGTGAAGGTAGCAGACACCCTTTCTGAGCACCTGTTCCCAGGCTGTCAGGGTACACCAGGGGGACCTGCCTGCCACTGCCATTGTCCCTGCACACCCAGTTGCATGCACAAGTTCTAGGCTGAAGCAGACATAAGTGGCTCTGTAGCTCTCCCACCTCCATCCCCAGCATGGCTGGCACAATAGCAGCAAGGCAAAAGGAGGGAGGAAGGAGGGAAGGGTAGGGGAAAGAGCATGCCACTGAGTATGGAGGGGAAGGAAAGGAGAATTTTTTCTCAAGTAGTTTGAACATTTTCCTCATCATAGTGTTCACCACTACAAAGTCAACATTTCTAGCAAAATGGCCATTTATATACTGTAGCTATTTCTTAGTCACAAAGGAATCTTATTATCTCAGGTACTACCGGTTAGGAAATGCAGAGCTTATAATGGTGACTACTTTGGGGTAACTTTTAAATGGAATCTTAGTGATAGTTCTCAGTTACCAGAGTGGGTAAAGGGGTATAAATATTTTGCAATGCATGATGGAACCAGTGGAACTCAAGATTTGATTGAGATCAAGAGCTTAGTATAATTCAAAGCTTGGCCAGCATCTTTAAAGTCTTCATAAATATTGTGACTTCTGGTCAGACAGTGTATGAGGGGAAAAATAAAGTCCTGGTTAATCTCTGCCTTGTAATGAACAGTTTCCTCTCTGTACCCTTTTAATTAGTAAGGAGAAAACCAATCTGCTGATAGTGCGATTGTTGAGACTACACAACGAATTGATTCCCATCTTCCTACCACCCTGGTATGCTCTGGTAGTTGAAGAACTGTATTAGGCTTAGACTACTTTTGCTGTACCAAACAGTTCATTAACACAGATTATTTTGATCAGTGGAGACAAGGAATGACTTACAAATCAGAAAGAGATCCCATGTGTAAACCAGCTTTGTTGTGAAGTTCCCTTACACAAGGGGAATAACCAACTTTCTCTTGTAGTCATTCAGTCCATACGGTATCAATAACTGCCTGCAGTTCCCATTTGAGTCTGTGTAATTTTATGGCACCTCCATCGAAAAGGCACTCAAAATTGGCACGAGCCAGGATTGCAGTGATTACTTGTTCTGGAGCCCTGTACAAAATGACATCTTGGGTAGCCTCCCTCCCCTGTATGATCTCCTTAGGTCATAGTTCCTCAAATGCTTTGCTCAGGTTACAGTGTTTTGAGGCCATTGGCCACAGTGGAACCTATTCTAATAATTTTTGTCTTGTTTTATTGGCCTTTTCTTTTCCTATCAATGCTACACAGAAGGTCAGTGGTAGCAGATTTTCCTCTAGTTAGGTATATAACGCTGCATTTATTTGGACGGGCATTATTTTTGCTGCAACCACCCAGCAGGAGGAGTACTGGTTATATAGCGACCAGACATCAGGGTGTGTGTATGTCTCCCCTTTATAAAAGTATCAGGAGCAGGAGAAACAAGAGCCCAGGAGTACCCTGTTCAGGTCAGGAAGATGAATTGTCCCAAGTCCATCCAGAGATTAATTTACCATAGAGGTAAAAAGACCCCATCAACTTTGGCTGAAAGGATGACAGGCTCAGTCCCTACACAACAGCTGAGCTAATGTATTCTATTCTAGGTCATTTCCTTGAGCCTTTTATCCCATCCTAGGCAAGTCCCTCTAACATACACAAGCACACTTCCTCCTGTGCACTAAGCTAAAGTCTGAAGAAGCCCACCCACACCCTTGGATACTTATCTGATTTATGTTTTTGGTGTCCATTTCCCTATCATTCTGAACAACATCACTCAGGCCTAAGCTGTTATGTTGCTTTTAATCCTCTCTGTAGACCCATGTTCTAGGGCCAAGTCCAAATCTTGCTGCTTTTTATTCCACCATGTCTCAGATCCAGCCTCTTCACTTTGTATGTAGTTACAGACCTCCTGCAAGCCATAATCATTTTGAATATGGAAAGGCACCTCCTCCATTACTGCAGCTTTGCTCCACTCAAATCCATTCAAAATGCTGCTGCTAAAATAGTATTCCATGCTCATTGCTGTGACCTATGACAATACCTTCCTTCTTTTCTCCTCGGGTTTGTCCATCACCTCCACATAAATGTGCACTGATTTTCCTTACCACTAAGGTTCTTCTGTACCCAAGCTAATTTAGTAATCTCTGGGTAACTCCTTTCTCTATGTAACTAGAATTCCCAGCCTGAGCCACTCACTAAGCAGTTACTTTCTTCTCCTATGCTGCCTTTTCAGCATGGAAAAAATCTCTCTAATCAAATCAGAGCTACTACTTCTTTATTCTCCTTCAGCTTCCTCCTTATAACTTACCTCTGCCAAGACGCCTACAAAAATCATCAAAGTGACCATGGGTAGATGAGTGATGATGACTTGTGACTGTTCCTCTTCCTCCTTTACTCTGACTTCTTTATTTCTATCATTCTTCCTTATCCCGCCTCTATTCCAAAAAGCAAGAAAACCCAACACAAAAGTAAATCCATGCCAATTTTTCACTGGATTAATTTCCTTGTGTATTCTATACTTAGGCTCTGCCTCTCATCTGTTTTTTGTCTTTTAGACTGTAAACACTGCAGGGAACAAACAAAGTATTCTTTTGTCTATAAGTCTCCTTTGCTCATAATCACATCACCTGAATATTACCACTCACATGATTTCAACTTTGCCCTAACAATCTGTAAAAATAAATACAAAAGTCAAAATAACACATTACTAGGCAACTATAAAACCTACTTCCTTATTTAAAGGATCCATTTCTAACACATTGCAACACTGAAACATTACAGATATAGTCACCACAAATAGCTTACCTTAGTAGCTATGTAAAATATTAAAAATACAAACTGCCAGCATATACATGCAGTGCCATAAAGTACTCCATAAAGTAATCAAATATTTCATACCATCAAATTGATTAATTCTCCCAACTCCAATTTTCCTACTCCACCAGTACTTCACATGGTCTAAAAAAATATAGAACAAACCTGCATAAACCATAGGATTGCCTTTGCAAATGTGTTATGTATTACTAAATCAAATGGATTAATTAAGCAAATACAGCCAACAACACATTTACATCATATGACCAAACAAGAGAACAGAGTTAAGGTTGGGTGAACAACATGGGTTGAAATGCCTAGTTATGTATTATGAAAGATTGTATAACAATGGTGTTCCATAACTGTTTTTGTTCATGGACTTTCTAATACTTGGTTTTTTTTAAAGGTGCAGAATTTACATACAGTACAATAATTTTTAGGGTGTTGGCAGAAATTCATTAAATGCACTTTTCGTCTGACCACATTTTTTTTAGCAGTTGGTTTGTTTAGGACCAAGGTTTTGGTGGTGGTTTTAGGGGCCATCCATTTCTTAAGAAGAACCTCCCCACTGAAATCAATGGAATTTAAAACCTGACTGAATGGTCAGTTAGGGAAATTTTTCCAATTCATCATCAAGTTAATTTTGTCATAGCCGAGAATAGAAGTTATCTTGTCACTTGATCCAACAGCAATGGAAACCAGTGGGAGGACTTTCCATTGCTAGCAATGCCTGTTCCATGAGGTCCTTTCTAGTGTGGCTTCCACTGCGATTGCATCATACTTGCTACACCTCCCTTATCAATTCTACATGCAGCTAAATACATATAGATCATTACAGTTAACAGCTTATTCATTTACATTTTTACTTATTATCTTGAATAACTGTATTACCCCTGTACTTAATACAGCTCACTTGAAGTATTCCAGACAAACAGACTTTAAATACCATGTGAGGACAGTCTAGTTTCTAGTCAATTGTTGATACAATACCTTGGAATTTAACAAGAATAGTTCTTCTTTTTCCTTTTTTTCTTTTTGACTGTGCTATGAGGTCAATATTTTTCCACAATTTTATGTGGGGAAAAAGTTTGTTGAAACGATATCCAGGGCCTCTTTTTAACAATCATTTTCCTTTGCAGTATTTTGCCAAGATTATTTAAGCCTCTCATTGCACATTTATAGGAAGGCTGGACAGGCATGGGAGGATTCTGTTTTTGGAGGTCTCATTTAGAAATCACATTGAATGCTTTGTTGTTTTATTTAAAAAGAGATTTTTCAACCTGAGGTAGTTTTTGGATGCTTGCATATGATCTGTTTTCACAGGTTACTACAGGTTTTAACTTACAGCTGATATGCAGTTATGATAACTGTAGAATAAATCCCTCTTGCTTTGAGGAATCAAATCCAGAACAATGGGATAACATTAAACTTTATACTGTTAACTTCAGGGTCTTCATGCTGCCCGCTGATCACTCTCTCCTGGGACTATTTCAAAACCTCAAAATCATTAGTTTTCAAGCAATTACCATTAAACAGAAGTAGCGGAGGCCTTTAAGGATAGGCAGGACTAGTTTTGCTTACTGTAGTTTAAGTCAGATACTATATAATATTACATTGTGCTAAGAAATGGTTCTGAACTCACTTTTGCTTTCATTTTCTGCCCACCTGTTTTCAGATTTCAGACTGAAAGAAAAATCGTTGTAACTATTCTGCTTCTATTACCCTAAATTTGGATCATTTGACATAAAGTGTATGAGGAAATTGTATTTATAAATATCAAAAAGTAGATGAGTAATTCTCTCTACTACCTAGGCATGGAGATCTGAACTTTCATCAATTTGGCTGTCATAAAGTGTTGTAATGTAATCTTAAAGCATTTCTAGTTACTAAAGGCTCTCCGAGACAATGGTGTAAAAAGTGACTGGTGATTCTGGATGTTCAACTTGAGAAACCTGAATGGTTCAACCATCAAAAATGCTAGTGCCCATCCTCCAAAAATTGTAAATTGGTTCAAAGTTGAGTACCAAAAGGAATAAATAAAGGAGAAAATCCCTTCTTAACAAGAATAGCATGGGGGGAATGGTACTTGGATGCCAAGGAGGAAAAAAGGATCCCCATGAGAATGCTGAAGTAGGGTAGTTATCTTCACAAAGCAGTAATAATTCTTCTGCAAATAGACTATGCATCTGTCCTGCCACCATTTTGGAAAAGCTGGGAGCAGAGGTCTTCCTTGGCACAATACTTCTGGTGTACTTGTTCCATGAAGGATTTCCCCACAGAGGTTTGTCTCATGACAGTACAGTGCAATATGACATAGCTGTCATTCTTCATTTCCTCTGAAGAAATTCACAAGAGGTAAAGGTTTTTAAGAACTGAAAAAGCTGTCTTTTCTAAACTACATTCCCATCAGAAATCTTGGACATGTTTCATGGGGGGAGGGAAGGATGAATTTTTTCCTTTCTTTTTTGGTGCACTTTCAGGGTTGAACTATTATGGAGCAGGTTATAAACTAGAGTTAACAGCTGTGCAGTGGGTAATCTGTAGGCTCATTTAATCTCACTTCCCTGTGACAAAAATGCATTTTGACTTGATATTAGAATCTGAAAAATGTGTGCATTGCCACTGCACATCTGGAATTTCAAATGGCTAATGGACATACTTCGATAGAAGAGAAAAAGTGTCTGGCCAATAAATTTGTTTTATATATTTATTTTAAAAAGCATTACCACATTTCTGGCTAGTGGCCTTCTCACCCTCTAGATTTTAACCCAGTGCAATTGGAATGTGAAGCAACTCTTTAAGAGAGAAAAAGATATATATATATGAAACAAAGTACCTCTTTATTTTAAATAATTTTAAAAAAGTTAAAAAGGAGCACTTTGCTGTTTCCCTTGGGGAAGTTTTGTAGCTGGTAACTTCTACTGGCTCCTGTCATCCCAAAGGGTATGGTGATGTTTGAAAATCAGCTATTAAACTCATGGTCAGTGCATCTACTAATCTAGGGTGCCTCCATGAAAATCTTTGAACTCCATAACCTGAGCTCACCATACCATGCACTGACAGTGGATAAATATTTGGAGATTATACTAATAGCCCAGAAAATGAAACATGTTCAAGTTTTTGCATACTAAATTAGCTACAAGAAAACGCAGCAATATGTCTAAATGAAAATACCATTGATGTGTGAATGATTGTTTGGATCATTGTGCTCAAACAGCAGTCTTCAATAACTCAATGTCAAATTGGGGTTTGGTGTCAAGGAGCATTCCCCAGGGGTTCTCCTGGTCTGATTTTGTTCAATATCTTCATTAATAATTTGGAAGATGGAATTGAATGTATACCTTGTAAATCTGCAGCAGACATGATTGGGATTCAAAATGACTTTAATCAATTGGAAAAATGGTCCTAAAAAAAAGATGAAATTCAATGAGGCAAGTGCAAAGTACTGTGCTGAAGGCAAAATAATCAAATGTAAAATACAACATCAGGCTAGAATGCAGTATAAAGATCTACGGGTTATAGTGGCCAGTACAGCATTAGCCATAGAGTGTCTTACGCAAGCAATGGGAAGTGATTCTTTCACTTTTTTTAGCATTGCCAAAGCCTCATGTATAGTACTGAATCCAGGCTTAGCCATCCAATTTCAAGAAAGTGGTTGAGCTCTATAAAATATGTGAGGAAAGGATAGAAGAGCTGGGATTATCTAATCAAGAGAAAATAGGATTGAGGCAGGATTTGATAACAGCTTTCAGTTACTTAAATGGTTGCATAAAGAGACAATTTATTGTTGTCTGTGTCAGCAGGGAACAGGACAAGAAGTAACTTCCTTAAATTTCAACAAGAGAAATTTACATTAGGTAGGTGGAGAAACTGTCTCACTCTGAGGATCGTTAAGGACTGGAACAGGTTTCCTAGAGAGGTTGTGGAGTCTCAGGCTTTGTAAGTTTTAAGTGCTGATTAGATAAATAAAACATAGTCCTGTTAGAGCAGAAGATTGGAGTAGATGATCTCTTGAGGTTCCTTCCAGTTATATTTTTTCATGTTTCTATGACATCCTTTGACCTCACCCGAGGACAGCACTCACAGAAGCAGTGAGACTGCTCTCCCTGTTTAATAGAGGCAAATATACCACACTTTATTTTAACACAGCCCCTCCAAAATATTCTGTTCCTGCATTATAGACTGAAACCATCGTGATTTGGATGAGCTGTGAGAATGCCATTCTTCTAGGCTCACTATTCAGTTAAAAATTAAATTCACTGGTGATGCATTACAGATATTTCCATTACTTAAAGCATGGGTTCCTGTTGTACTCCCATGATGTTCACCTTAATGGCTAAAAAAAACCTGACAGAAGTTTCAGGAATTCCATAATTCATAACAATTCTGAATTTTCCCTTGGGCACAAGCACTTGTTCATTATCTCATCATCTGTATTTCTAAGCTCCATGACATTTGCACAGGTCTTTGGCTGTACAGAATAGTTTAAAGGCAGAGATCAACAGCCAACCAGTGGCAGCACAGAGCACCACATCATGTTTGGTGTGAGACTACTACAATCCCTGAGAACTGAACAGAGATATACTTACATTGACTTCACTCCAGATCAAGCATCAGGTTTCCCTTATGAAAATAAGGGTAAAAACTGGTGTTTCATTATCAGACCATCCAGTTCTTTTAAGATGATGAACTCACTGCCTGGCTGATGGCTTCATGGATACATAGAGAAAATGAAATTAAAATGTACAGACAAACCCTATGCACTCACCCACCCCAAAACAACCAAACGCATACCCACCCCAAGACTCCCAGTGATTAGAATAATCAACAAAATCAGTAGTCAATTCAGACAGTGCTTTGTAAAGCTTTATTGCAAGATGTGTTTACATAATGCTGTAGAGGTGAGCTTTGTAACTACTTATATCAAGAAATTTTGGACACAGGTCTGTGGTTGGTTTTCCATGTTGACCCTGCATGGCACACACACACACACACACACACACACACACACACACACACACACACACACACACACACAAAAGAAAGACTGTATTTTTCTAGATAGTGAGATGGGGAAGAAATTGGAGGGCCAGAAGGAGGGTTTGTTAATGAAGGTTATACTTAATGTAGTGACAAAGCCTCCTAAGGATGGGCACAAATTGTAAGTGTGCTTGTGTGTAGTAATTTTTTAAACAGGAATTCAAGTTCTTTATGTAGTAAAACTGAGAAATAAAGAGCAGGTTTGTAGACAATTAAATTTATCATAAACAAAACATCTTTATCTAAAATGAGAAAAAATGACAACAACAAAAGAACCCCCAAACAGAGGAGGACCTGTAGATAATATTTTTGACCATGCGTGGCTTTTTTTAAATTACAATTCACAGAATAACACTGCCGAAAAGCCTATTTTACACTATGCTACACACAACACAAAAAAAATGAGTAGTAACATTTACACAATTTTACAGTATTTGTCCTTCACCTAAGACACATGTCCTTTTCTACTTTACATTTTTTTTACAATTCCCAGCTCACAAAAAATAAGAAGACATATAAGCAAAGACAGTCTTTAAAAGGGAGAAATGCAGCATATGCTACAAATAGACTTTTCTTTCAAAGGAGCTTCTGGGTTAGATAAAGGTTAGACACAGTATACCTCTATTTGCCACTCAGTGTGAAACTATAGAGTAAGAAGTGTACAGAAATATTTTAAAACAAATTATTTTTTTGCAGATACATAAAACTATAAGACCCTGCCAAAGCTCCTTTGAAGGGCTTGCTCTTTGAACTATTAAACTGCTTGTCAGAAACCTCTTTCCATTGCATCTAAATACCAATTCAATCACAGGTTGCACCAAGCACGAAAAGAAAACAGGCTCTTATATGGATTTATTTGTTTTCAAATTAGTTTGAATGTTTCCTAAAAAAATCTCTTTGTTAGGAAACTACTGCAGGTTTTCTTCCTTACCCCCGCCCCACCCTCTGTGTCCCTGGCAGTTTTCCTTCTACAGAAAATTCAATATTCATAGCCCTTGCAGTTTAGAGAATACTTCTTGACTCCAGATCCTGGAAGTCAGAATAATCTGAATGTTAAGCAAGGTTAGGATCAATCCTTGTCTATCCACCTACCATTCACCTTAAAGATATCAGTGGGAGCTGGGGGTATGTGTAAGACATCAGGAACTGCCCTTTGGAGTGCTGCTTCTTACCATGCTTTCTTAGTCCCATTACCAAAGAGTCTACAATTTAAAACCAGAACAAAAAAAAGGGGTTCTAAATGATGGACTAATATATTGGTAAATCTTGGACTTCTAAACCAAAAGCCACTTTGAAGTTAAAGGAATGTCTACATGTATAGGGATGGGGGACATAAAATTGGTAAACTGCTATCTTCTCTCATCCCAATTGCCCAGCCTAAGCTAATTTTAATCGTGCCTGACACTTTGCCAAGTGACTCATCTTCCTGCCCGATTTCCAAATTCACATTAATAGGATGTTCTAAAGGATTTGGATATGCAGGTTCATTGAGACAGACTGGATTTAATGACCCGGAAGGGATATCAGTGTGGTATAGCTCCCACAAGCAGCACTTTCTGACTCTCTGTGTTGTTGCTTTCCTCCCTCTGTATTTATAAATTCTTGGGGTAAATTTACAGTATGGCATCCTGCGAGCTGAAGGCTCAACCCTGCCAAGTGTCAGATGCTTTGAATAGGAGGAGAAGGGCACCTTGCAGAAAGTCCTCCCTGTCAGGCCAGGACTCAGACTCTGAGCTCCTGCTAGCCATAACATGGACTCTGATGTATACTTAGCCACAGTGCCATACTCAACACCTCCTGTTTATCACTATTTACCACAGTTTTTTTTCCAAAAATATAAAATAAAGTTGAACCATGTAGCTTTTTAAAAAAGGGGGAAAAAAAATCACTAGCTTCCAGCTTTTGCCAATGCACAGTCCAATAGAAAGTGCAAAGATTTAAAATAAGGAGTTCAAATGAAAAAAAGTGCTTTTAATTCTTTTTTCAATACCTGTCAGAATAAAATAGACACCTTTGCAGAAGGCTGGGCTACAAATCGTTGATTTTACTAGGGCAGAGTTTATAAAAAAACCCCTGCAGGTAGAAATCATTGGGGAAATGCACTGAGTGCCAAAACACTTGGAATTTGTGATTCTGGTGAACAGAGTTCCAAAGAGATGATGAATGAAAAACATTTGTTTTTTCATCCAGGGATCTTTTGTGAGCTGTTTGTATGTAGTCCACAGTTAAGGATCAGAGAATAGAAAAGGAGATTGGGATAATCCTCCTTTTGGCAGTAATTTGAAATGCTGAAGTTCATAGCAGCATTAAAAATGAGGATGGCATTATGCTGGTATGCAAGTGTCCCAATTACAGACAGCAGTGGTTCCTGAAATGACCACCACCAGTGATCCTGGGAGCTTACTGGAGATTTTAAACTCTTGGGGTAAGATCCTCAGCTGACAGAAACTGGCTTATGCCTTACTACGAAAAGCTCAGTACAGAAGACTGTTATGGGTGGACATATTTGGAAACAGTGCTCATGGGATCCAAAGAGGTAGTATATTACTAACTCAGTTCCCCCCATGTATCTTTATACTTATCACTAGAACTTTACACATAAAGCTTAAATATCTGTTGGACACTAATAAAGACCTATTTTGATGAAGGACTGACCCTGAATCCATATGCACTATGACAAGATTATATGCAGACAAATCCAAAATTTAGCCAACTCTTCCCCATCAAACTAGAACCTCCAGATTAGATAAAGGGAAACAAATTTCATTTTCAAAAGCATTAAATACTACTTCAAGAGATACAGGGGGAGATGTTGCCTCTTTAAAACACAACCATTCTAAACAATAGTCAATTACTGTTATTAACTTAAATGTTAACATTTTCTATAGTAACTGCATATTTCATGTGTTGTATCAACTTGCCACAATAGATAATCAATACAAAAAGAATTATACTAACCAATAGCATGTTATCAATTGACCAAGTTGAAAACAAGTCAATAAAACTTGTTTGGGAATGGACTTTTATAAAAACTTGACAGAGAATTTAGAAGATGGTAAGAGTCCACTGTAGAAGAGGGCTGGGCAGAAGCACAGAAAAAATGTGAGAAATATTAGGGTTGAAATAATTTACAAGGCAAAAATTTACAAGTACAAAATATGTCAGACCCTGGGAAATCTGAATAAAATCTGAACTTGTTCTAAAAAACCCACAAGTTTAATTTTAATTCTTCACTAGTAGAGAAATAAACATCTTGAAGTTTTGCTCTACTCCTGTACCATGAACAAATATTTATATTCCATTTTTAAAAATCATTTACCAAATATTTTATTTGCCAGACACAGACTTATGTACTATGTCTACATGAAATGCATCCCTGTGGCCAGTCAGCACCTGGTCAACAATGTCTATTACAATGTTTGTACAGTGCATTTTAGTTCGTATAATTCAATTAGTTTTTTAATTAATTCAAATAGTTATTCACTCAAATAATGTGTTTTCCCCTATTGCATTAAAATACAGGTCATCAGGCATCAGCTACATCCTACTGCAATTAAGGCTGCATTTGGGCCTCTCCTTTCCCTTTCATACCTTAGAAATCCAACATAATTCTTGTACTCAGAACTCAACAACCTGCACAAATCCCCATGACCTCCGTCCATGCATTCTACACAATCTTGAGCAAGAAGTTAAGGAAACATACTGAATAGCCATCCCAGCAGCACCTAGAGATACTCACCCTGATGCTCATAAGTGTTTATATCTCATTTTAATGGACTAGGATAAATAATAAATGGCATTTCCTTCAGTGTTCCAAACCTTCCTACGCAGAACTTCTCAGCATGCTGCCTGTTTTACTAGGTAACCAAAGAATAGCTTCTGTTTGCCTGTAAAACCCACTTGTTAAACTAAAATGAGATACTAAAATGGAGGAAGAACACATTCATAAAGGACCAGAACTCATAGCAGGGACATTTACCCCTGCACCAGAGAGATGAAGACCCCAAAATAAGAACTGAAAACTAGCATCTGACTGATAGAATCACACAGGTGGGATTTTTCACCATATTCCATTTTAATATTACCAGTTGATTAGCTCTCTAACCACTCAGATGCCCTGGCCAACACGGTTTTACATGTGATTCAAGTTCCATCTTTGGTGTCTGTGCACTAAGCAATTTTCAGGGACCTGGTGGTCAAATTTTTACTTTCTGTTAACCCGTCATAGGCCAATTCGGCCCATGGGACACCAGTCAAACAACCCTGGGCTAATTTCTCGTGCTTCACAGGCAGGTTTTGCAGTCTATGCTGATGTTCCTGAGCAACCTATTTTAAAAGCACCTCAGGTATGACTGCAGTGCACACATATTCTCAACCCAGACTAACAGAAAAAGTTAATCTGTTAGTGCCTCTCATTGCCTTTTTCTGTACCATTACATCACAGACATGCTTTGGTTAAAATACTCCTTTTTATGCTGTCAGCATTACAATGCAGTTCTCATGAAAATGCTTCAGCAAGACTCAGGGATGAATGCATTCTGTTCAAATTCGCTAAAACAGATGTACTACACAAAGACAAATGAGCTGATTACAGGGTACCCTGTCCAGTTCTGACAATAGACTGTGATAAATTATGCTGGGCCATACCACAACAGGGCATTATAAAACCTCACACATACACTGGGGATGACTTATGTAAGTTAGTTACAAACTAGTATGACGAAGGCAAACAATGAAGACAATTTCCTTGTGTGGAAAGAAATGAGCTCGCTATGGTATTTTCTTCATTTAATTTTAATGATAACAATTAAAAGAAAAATATAGGAGGATTTTAGCAAGGCTATTCTGTACTTGGTTCGGTGTGTTTGAAACAAAATCCCCACCAAGCTACATCACAACAGAGAAAAGCAGCATGAAGGGCCAGGCAGGTGAACAAAACTTCTCGATCCAGCCTAACATGTAAAGAGTTGGGAGAGACATCTGAAATTTTAACTAACACAGTCAACCTAGAGCTCAGCAAAAGGAGGTATCCTGTGCTATCTCTGTGTGTGTGCAGTATTGTGTACAGTGTGTGCGCATTAATACATATTCAGTCCTGGGTCTTAAACATTCCACTTGCCCTGAAGATGACCTCTTGCCCCACAATGAATTTAATTGGATAACATTGTGTTCCTGTAAAAAGACAACCCTATCCTGTAGAATAGGTGGAATTTTAAGGCCTCAAGGGTGAAACCTACATTCCACTGGCTTCAATAGGGAAGGAAATCACCCTAGGACAATATGTGTATACGAAGATACACACACACAAATCCATTCTGTACATATCCGTAAGTGCACATACATTTTTAAATTCTTTGGTGGCAAGATAAAAATGGGGTTGTACGACTGTGTATGTTTGACCAAAAAAACTGTCTAAGGAAGATCATAGTAAGTGTAACAGAAGGTATTTTGCCTCTTTAAGGACTATTCCTTGTATTGACAAAATGCCATATTTTATGATTACTAAAACAGGCCACAAGGAAAGCCAACGTAAACATAGCTCACACAATACAAGATCACTCAAAGACAGTCCCTATTAACCATGTCAATGCATCATGAGAAAACAAACTATAATCTTTCACCTACACATACTCAAACACTTTTTTGGAACCATCAAGTTTTAGTGCTGAGTTATAACACACCCTTTAGCCCTTTTTGTGGTTTCTTTCTTACTTTTTTGATTGTTTCTGGGGGTTTTGTTGCTTTTTTCTTCTTTTTTTCATCTTATCAAAATTAAACTAATAGAGGACGGAGGATGTCAGGAGTAGTAGATGAGGCTGGCAAGACAATGCCACACTGAACGGTTGTCAGCCCGCATGTTACCAATGGTGGTTCTGCTTGTAGTCATCTCCAGCATCTTCATACCTGCATCTCAGAGGTGCTGATCAGGCCCAGTGCTTTGGCTTCTTCTGGTGTCAGTCCACTCTTTAGTGTTCTTCTTACTGTACAGTCACAAAGTCCAAAGGCAAGGGGGAAAAAAAGACCAGCAACAATTAGGAGTAATATATAGGACTGTTAGCTGAAAGATACATTCTGATGAGAAAGTGGAAATCAAACACAAAGCAGCTATACTAGAGGCCCCAGCTTCAGAACAGCTGACTACTTCAATCTAGTGATTAGTGGGAATTTTGCATACCCAGCATCTTTGAATAATCAGGCCAATAATGTCTCTCTCTATATCCATAGCTTCAACACTTACAAATTTCCAGGTAATCATCATTGAAGGATAAATCCTACATATTTAAGAAAATTAAATCTCAGTAAAGCCATAATGATTGGTGTATACTCTATAAAAATGATTATCTTTCCCAATTACTTTAGTTAGGTTTTTAGAGACCTTCTTCAAGACCCTTTATAGCTTCTACAGAACCCTACTGGTTTCAGCCTTGTTAAATTCTATGTGGCTTTTCCACATAATGTTTACATTGCCATTTTTCAAATACTTTAATAAATTTATAAGAGAAGGGAAAAAGAACCTAATTGAACCACAGCATCACACAAAAAACAGAATCCTTGTAAAAATGCTCTAAGGCCAGACCTCCTTTTCCCAAGGTTTTGTCATGTGTCCTCTTACTGCCTGATATCCACATCATCTACTATAATTAGGCTTTTGCTTATAAGTCTATTTACATTGTAAGCACTATAGGACTAAGACCTTGGGTATTAGTTTTTTATGAAGTGCCTTGAACACAGTTGCTGCCATAATATCAGCAACAATAAAAGTAGTTGTAGTTATACGCACAAAACTTTCACTTTAAACTTATTTTTGCTTCACACATGCAGAGAAGAGTCTTTTAAATTATTTTTTCCATTCAATAGTGCTACTTTCCTAGTATTTTTGTCAGTATGGTATGCGGTTGAAGGCACTTGAATTCAGGGCAGAAACTGGGCAGTTCATGGTGTCTCTGCTTATTCCATGAATTTGATGTCCATTAGTTTGACTTGGCAAAAATGCAGAATGGGCACTTACAAATTTATTGCAAATCTAACATCTAAACAACGACTTTATGTTGAGCAAAATTATTCACAGCTCCACAGCAAAAAAGGGGGGCAGAAGAAGACATGCAGCCTCTAAAGAAACCAATTATGGAAAGTGGTTAAGAACTTCTTGGCTTCAAGCATTGTTATTATGCAGCATAATTAAGAGCTCTGATTTATTGGAGATTTCCTCCAAGTAACTGAAACTGGGTGGTCACAGACTACGGTCTAGCAGGAGTGAAAGTACCAAATGGATTGTTATGGAAAACAATGAAATGAGGGATAAGAAAATAATGTCAAGGAACACAGATTGTGTCACGCATATGGGGAAAGTGTGATCTACATTTACCAGCCACTTTTCTCTCCTCGGCGATCTGAAACAGTTAAGTGAATGGAGCCTGTCATATAGACACATGTCTATATAGACAAGCATCTATC
This sequence comes from Gavialis gangeticus, assembly GCF_001723915.1. Classification (NCBI taxonomy): domain Eukaryota; kingdom Metazoa; phylum Chordata; order Crocodylia; family Gavialidae; genus Gavialis; species Gavialis gangeticus. Next base: position 2,312,053 of record NW_017728992.1, read on the forward strand.
TGGTATCATTTGATATCTGAGTAAAAGCCACTGGGAGGATGTGATGTGTGGCATAATACACAACTTTCCACCAGGTAAATGTTTGAAAGACAATTCCCCACTGTCTAGGGACCTTAAAACCTCCATACCTAGCTTTAGGGTCTTTTTGGATTTTTTCAATACCACTAGGTACCCACATATTCATGGAGACAAAACTATTCACATCCATCTATTGAACTACAGGAATGTTGCATTCCAGCTTAGCAGAAAAAGACTGGTCACTGTGAATGCCATATTTTTTACTTCTAGGCTTGATTACCCAAGCTGAAAAGCTGTATACAGATACAAAATTCTACCTGCTTGGTAGCTTAAGTTACTGTCAACAGATCATATACAGCTTTGGTCTCTCCACTGGCAACCCTACAGTTTCCAGTTTAAAAAGTCTTTGCCCCTGCATTGAGGGTCCATAATGGACTGGAGTATCTGCCTAAGAGATCATCTTTTCTCTGTGACCACAAACTCCAAAAACAGCTGTATGCTCCTCAAGCAAAGAAACTGTTAATCATCACAGAAGGCGCATGATCACAGAAGTCAGAACTTTCACAGGAATTGTGTCTAGACTGTGGAACTCCCATCAGAGGTAAGAGCCACAGAGCATACCACTCTCAGGACAGAATGCAAGCATTCTTTCAATATAGCGTTTCTTCAGAAGTGTCACCGTAGATTCAGGGGTGGGCAAAATATGGCCTGTGGGACAGATCCGGCCCACCAGGCCATTTTATCCAGCCCACAAAGCCCCTAAAAAATTTAGAAAATTAATATTTATCTGCCCCTGGATGCCTGTCAAAGATGACAGGAGCCAGGGCAGTAGGATCCAGGGGAAGCCATGGCAGAACCCTGCAATAGGTCCTGCTTGGCCTTGCCCTCTCCAGCCAGAAGCCCCTACCTAGCAGAGGCTTCTCGCCTGGGACCAGGAGCTGTTTGTGCCTCCCTGCATGGGAGTGAGAAATTCAGGTAAGAAGAAGTGGGGGCAGAGAGGAACAGGGAGGCAGGGAGGGCAGTGGGGGATTGCCCAGTCCTTGGGGCCAGGCCAGCTCCTGCTGAGTCCTGCCATCATGGCCATGTAGCCAGGGGCCACATGGTGTAGAGCAGCTGGCAGGCAAGCAGGAAAATGGGGAAAGTGGTAGCAGGGGATGGGGAGAGTGGAAGCAAACAGGCGTGCGAGGCCTGCACCAGTGCTATGGGGCCATCACTGACAGGGCCCAGAGCAGGACAGCAGGAGTGCGGGGCATGGGCTGGCAGGAATCTATGGAGCCAGGCTGGGCTGTGCCAGCAGGGAAAGAGGGGGAGCTGGCCTGACTCCATAGAACCCCTGCCAGCCAGAAACCTGTGTTCCTGCCGCCCTACTGCGGACCCTGCTGGCACTGGTCCCACGGCACTGGTGTGGGCCCTGAACTCCCATCTGGCTGTTGCTGCGCTTCTATGTGCCCACTCACTCCCACTCCCCCCCACCCTAGCCCTGCAGTACAGGCGGAGACCAGTGTGCGCAGTCCCGACCCCATGTGACCCGTGCCTGCCCATCTGGGCTGAGCAATGGTGGTGTGGGACAAACTGCTGTTCAGCGTGGGGGAAAAGTGGCCCCTCCCCCTCTCTGTGGCTAGAGCTTCTTGCTGCAGCCTCTTGGAACCCACACACAGCTGTCCTGCGTCTCCACTGTGTCACCATCATCAGCAGTGGGAGGGGGAGAGGCCGCTTTTCCCCCGTCCTGAGCAGCAGTTTGTCTCCGCTGCTACCGCTGCATGCAGCTAGGCGGTGCAGAGTGGGTGCAGGGTGCGCTGGAGCTGCGCACTGTTGGCAGTGGTGAGGTGGCACCACAGGGTGCTTGGGCTCTGGGCTGTTGCAGGGTGGGGGTGGGTGCTGACTGGCTCAGAGGGGTGCATGCAGGGGGCTCCCATGCATACCTGGCATACCCTCAAACCCTTCTCACAAACTCCACAGCCACACCCTTCCCCACACACAATCACACACCCCACAAATACTGTACCCAAACATGCATACACATATACACATCCTCACAAAACCCACACCCACCTACCCATACCCCCGGCACCCTGCACACCCCACACACTATACAAGAGTAAGTCTGCATTTTGAGTTATTATGCCAGCACTTCTACATATACAACACAAAAACACACAAATCAGGACAAAAATATTTAAAAAACTTAAATTAAAATATATTATTATGGGTATTTGATTTTTAGTATATAATTTGGTTTTTCCCCCTGTTCTAAGATGGCAAACCCTCTTCCCCAAAGGAGTACTTCTAAGGGCAAATGGAAGGGACTTCTGGTGGCAAAGGTCAGAAGTTAGGGGCAGGGCTTCCAGTCCCAAGATGGCAACGAGGGGGGTCCTGCACCTGTCAAGGGGTGGGGCTACCCATGCGGCCCTCAACAGCTTGCCAAAACTCGGTAAGCAGCCCTCCGCCCAAAATAATTGCTACCCCTGCTATAGATAGATGTGTGACCACAGGCATACACAAGAAATATATCTATTTATATTTACAAACACATGTAAGAGAGACATTTTAAACTAAGCTATTTTTTACAAAAGAATAATTAGACAGAAGGGAGTTTAGGGTGGAGGAGATGGAATACATGAGGAAGAAAAACCACAACTCTTATTTATCATTGTAAATACTTAGCAGGCACTAATATGTTAATGACAGCTGTATTTCTTCATATAAAAATTGCTGAAAGAGAAAATTCTGCTCTACTTTATAGCAATATAAATCTGCATTAACTCCTCAGAAATCCATACATTTACTTTTTCTTTTATACATCTGATGAACTGAAAACAGAACCTGGCCTGGCAATCTAATAAAAATGTTCCTTTCTTTTACATTGAACACAAAACAGAAGCTACTCCTACTTCTATTTCATTCAGATGACTTCACTGTAAACACCAATGTAGAGAGCATGATGGGGATCCAGTCCTGGCTGAGGCTTGAGTGTTCCACCAACAACCACCACCATTCACTTAGCTTGAACAGGTGAAGAACTGAGTGAGCAAAAAGGCTTCCCTTGCACATTCTTATAGGACTTCTCTGTATGAATGTACAGAAAGATAACTCAGATTTAAGGCATCCCAATGGCTGGAACTTTCGGTTTACTTTCAGTTTCAGCAGCTAACCAGGAGGAAGCAACTCCAGATCAAGCAAGACTTTGGCAGACCCCATGCTCTCATCAAGAAGATGGTTAATGGTGGAAAAAGAAGAGATGTAAAAATCATGGGTGACTGGTGTTTCCTGAGTCTGGGGGGGGCACCTGCAGAAGCTGGTGGCGGCAGCAGGGACAGAGCTGGTGGGTACCCGTAGAAGCCATCGGCAGTGGTGGCAGTGGGGACAGCCCTGTCAGGAGGGGCATGTGCCCCCCCCACCAGTCACTTATGATAAAGGTATTCCTTCCCTTTCCCTTAGCTAATGGAAGATAAGCATCTGGGCCAAATTGACAGACATTCTATGCCTATTTCCAAGATAAAAGCTATCCATCCTGACTGAGTACCCTAAGGGAGTACCTCTGCTCATACTTCAGTGTGTAAATCTCTGCACTAGTAGTACAAAGGAAAAACTAGAGTTGAATGAATGTGTGTGAGAGCCTTTTTGTCTTTTAAAACTGTTGTTATAAAAAAAGTTAAAAACAAAAAGTGAAAGTGCAAAATTGTGTGCCCACCCCCGCTACAGACATGTCAGTAACAAAACAGCTGCATCACTGAGCTTGAAATCTGCTTTCCCACAACACCCTTCAAGGATTTACAAATTTAGGACTAGCTGCCCATTTTCCACCTTGCAGAGTTCCTCTTGATGGCCCAGCACAACATAAACTGGTCCACATTTTGTTGCAAGGAGATGGGGGGAGGGAGGGGGACTGGTTTATGTGCACTGAACATCTGTTCTGTTACAGGTTTAAACCAGTTTCTGATTACTTAAACCAGTTTATGTATAATGTCTGTCCATAGCCAAAAGGTTTATCTGATGGGCCAGGCTTAATGAAAGTGTATTTCCTAATCTGGAAATCTAATAAAAACCACTGCTATTCTCTTTGGTGGGAATGGAATCAGGCCTAAAGAGTGACTCAACAGATAAGCCTTGTAAGCAAGCACTGAAAATGCTACTTCATGCTTTTTATTTTAAATGTTCTTATTTTGACCTACTTTCTTTTCTGGTGAAATCCCAAGTTTTGTGGTGATTGGGGATTTTTTTTCTCATTGCAATTGCTCAGAAGAGTCAATAAACTGAATAATCTTCTTTCCTTTCCTTTCCTACCACCCCCTCCCTAAAACAAAGGGGAAGGGGAAGGAGGTCATAAAGCCAATGGAGAAATAACCCAGGGTCATTCAAGTATTACATGTAGTGCACTTTCAATACTAATAGAAATAACATTAACACTCTTCTTCCACAACTGCTAGATGATGCTTAATTGAATTAAGCCACCTGGGCTGAATTTCCAGTAGTGGTTGAAACTTTTGTTTTCTTGCATATCATACATTTGTGGTTGGGATTTTTAGCAGATTTCCTACAAAAGTATTTTAAATACCCTTATGCTGTGAGGCCTGTAACTATAAAGGAAGCTGCAGCTCATGGAAAGAGTCTGGGCATTCTTTTAATTAGTATTTTTCAATAGTATCATTCTAGTCTAGCAAAGCACTTAATAAAATAAGTAATTTTGACTTCAGCAGTATTATTCTTATCTCAGAGTTATACACATGATTGTAAGTACTACAGTGCCTTAGAGCTCTGCTTTTTAGATGCCTCATCTTTAAGGTGTCCAATTTTCTAGCATCTTTAAAAGTGATTATTTTCATAAAGTGCTGAGCATCCACTTCTGGAAATCACTCCCCTTTTAGGTGTCTTAAGTTTGCCATCCAAAAACAGAGGTGCCCCATACCACCAGTTACACTTGAAAATCTTGGCCAACATCCTTGTCTTACTTTTCTTTTTCTATGTTTTAAAAGATGACCTTAGTGTACATGGGCCTAGGGTGAGTGAGGATTTAGTTAGGGAGCTTCTGGAGGGGCTGGACGTCTTTAAGTCAGCCGGCCCAGATGATCTTCACCCTAGAGTCCTAAAGGAACTGGCTGGGGTCATTGCAAGTCCCCTGGCACGGCTTTATGAACACTCGTGGTGCTCTGGAGAGGTGCCGGAGGATTGGAAGAGGGCCAACGTGGTTCCCATCTTCAAAAAGGGGAGGAAAGAGGACCCGGGGAACTACAGGCCAGTCAG
>NW_017728992.1:2317894-2335807 GCF_001723915.1 Gavialis gangeticus
AGCGCCGCAAGGAGTGACCAGGAACAATGGTCACAAGCTGGTGGAGGGAAGGTTTAAGTTGGACATCAGGAGGCGCTACTTCACGGTCAGGGTGGCTAGGGTCTGGAACCAGCTTCCATGTGAGGTGGTGCAGGCTCTCACCCTGGGGGTTTTTAAGAGGAGGTTGGATGACCACCTTATTGGGGTTATTTGGCCCCAGTGCTCTTCCTGCCATGGCAGGGGGTCGGACTAGATGATCTGCTCAGGTCCCTTCCGACCCTAGAAACTATGAAACTATGAAAGTTGCAGGACTGACACAGTGGCCTTGAAGATGGACTGATGTCTGTTCAGCCATGTGGCTGAAGGGTAGAGAAAACAGCAATGCAAAGTCTCTCATGCTATCCGACTGTGCCTTTTGGAAGGACAGTGTTTAAGGATAAGAAATCAGGTTATTCTCTAAAACCATTCAGGCCTTGAGGCTGTTAAAAATGGGATCAATTTAGTGTCCATTATGACAATGTTTTTTTGTGATATCAATACCTGTCTACTAGAAACAAGATTGTCAGCACTGGTAGAGGTCATCAAATTACTACCCTTGAGGGTAGCCATGTTTGGTTACTACTGAGCTGGGCTGGATATGAATGGGTAACAGATTTTATATGCAATTCCTAACTCCTTGAAGCATTTACAGATTTTACTAGAAGCATCTACTTTCTTCCTTCTTTTTGCCTTTATAACAAGGCGTTTAGCAGAATTTGCAGATTCAATGGAATCTGAGAGGACCATACCATAAGCGCTTCTGCTATGGCTTTGAATTTGCAGTCTCTGGGCTGTCAGCCATGTGCCTTAGAGCCCGTAGGCTACGTCACCGCAGCCCGCTGAAGCCCCCTGAAGCATCTACAGGAACATCCAAACTTATTGGGTATGTTTACTCTAAATTTAAACTGCGGCTTTCTCTGCAGTAGTGCCTGACAAGCCTACGATGGTTGGACAGTTTAGTGTTGAGCAGATTTACTGCTGAGCAGGAGAACATGATTTATTTCTGCAAAAGGACTTAGGCTGTTTTAGATTCCTTGTGGTAAGCTATCATATCCTTTTCTCTGTTAAAAATTCTATTTATAGATTCACCTGAGCCCATTTTTTGCTTTTTGTGTGTGTGTGTGTGTGTAGTGGGGACCATGGAGTTCAAGGAGACCTTGTTTAAAAGCCTTTGCACCTATGGAATCACAGAGCTGTCTCTTTAGACATCCCTAGATACTTGGTGAGGTAGAAAGGTGAGGCCACAGCTTGGGCCTACCTTCCCCCTGGTTTGTCTACACTGCCTCATGGAAAGGAACTGGTCCAAAGAAGACCATAAACTGCACTCTATAAAGTTGCAGAATAATATCTGCACTACAGGTTGGAGACCTGGTATATCTTCCATTAACAAGCTATGCATTATCTATGTATAGCACTGCACTTCTCAGACTAGATCTTTATTCTTCCCTCTTTCCTGAACTCTATGTCATATCTCTAACTTGACTAGACATAGTATCTTGGCTTGTAAAATGCTTGGCCTGCTGCAGATCACATTAAACTAAGTTATGGAGTGCATTTTGGAGGCAGTGACAATAAAAATAAAGCTTTCTAATGACCTTTTATACTCTTTAAGCAATCTTTAAAACATTTGCTAAAGAAACATAACATAAGAGGAAAATAACTTTTGTTCTTGTCGCAAGCAAGGCCTGCTGAGATTCCATAACCAAGAAACCAAATGTTGTTTTTAGGAGGTCAGAGGGTATGATATTCTTTGCTAATCAGGAAATGTAGAACTTAATTCGGTATTCTGGCAGAATGCAGCATGCCTATGATGAACTTGGTGAATTCAACTGAGCATGCTGGGTCAAACACAATGAAACAGATATGCAGCTTCAAAGAACTGGGAACATTTTAAATACAAGCAGAATCCCCTAAGTATAGGCTTCTCTTAGTGCATACTTACTGTAACCAGAGGTTGGTTTTTAAAAGGGCAGCTAGCAGACCTGATTTCAGTTTTTTTAAACAAGTGAGGAACAGTAAAAAATCATGACTGGCGCCACATATTGTACTTGTTTCGACGGCTTTTGGCACATGCATCTCCAGCATTTCCGTGTCAGCCCCAGCTGAACCGCAGCGGTTTCCTTTGCATACATATGATCATTTTGTCAGCTCCAAGAGAATTACAGGAACAGTGTAACTCCCAACAAATAGCACAAATGAAGCAAGTCAGTAAACAGGGACAAAAACCAAACTAGATGCAGACCTAGTGCAAATGTATGCAAGTCCCATGGAAGTTTCTGGGCCAAGTTCCACTGTCACATCAGTTGGTCAGAAAGCAAGTTTAAGAACCTATCAATTACCTACAGGTGAGATAGCAATGATACTAGGAAAGGTAGTTTACAAGAAAGTAAGGGACTATACACCTTGTTTTATATCACACTCTTTTTGTCATCTTTTGTGTCCCCCCCACCAGTTAATTTACTCTCACCTCTTTTTTTTGGTTCATTTTAAGCCCATGCAGAATGTACTTCCATTTCAGTCATTTTGCTCCAGTCAGTCAAGCTATGGCAGTTTAGTGACGTGAAAGCTCAAACCAGAAACTGTCTTTTTCATCCACTTCCAATGTTTTCTTGGATGATATATTTTTCATGTCATTGTCTGCTGTCTTGAATTAAATTGAGACAGACAGCATTGTTTAGCTCAAATAGGAATAAATTGTCAAAGTGGCGTGTATGTTGTGGACAGTTTTCTTAATAGGATTTATGGGTGAATTCCTGGATCTCATCAAATACCATGCTGAAAATGTACAGCCAACTGAAATATGCTTTCTGTCAGGGCCAGCGGTGCAGAAAGTGTATTATTGTCCTCTAGATTTTCCTTGAGTCCCAACAACATTTCAGACACCGAGCCAATATTTTCTAACAAATACTACAGTGAGGTTGGCACTTTTTGAAGTCCTATGATACAAGCAGGAAACTTAAGAGTTTCAAATATGTCTCTATATGAGAAACTAAATATGTGTATGCTCTTTAAACTGTGTTGCATTCTACAGAACAACAAGATATGCTTTATTTTGGAGAATTTTGATAATGGAGAGGCATATTTGTTGCTGCCTAATATTTAGTTGTTTAAATTTTACTAACTAGAACTGGTTTGTATCTCTGGCTAAATGTTTATAGGTTTCAGCATTTAGATAGCATCCATAGCAAAGCAGGCTGTTGTATAGGCAGGGGCATGCAAACACACTCTAAAGTAAAAAAACTGGAAAAGTCCTTTGGAACCTAAAGCCAATAATGACAGAATTTGTCTACTAGGAATGCTTTTTAAGAGGATAGGAGATTAAAATGTAGGTCTATAAATAAGAAGAACAGTTTAAGTCAGTTGAGATTAAAATTACATCTTATAGCGTAACTGGTTGTTTCAGGCATATTCTGCATGAAAGAATTCAGAGCCATTTAATTTTTGTCTTCCATGGCAAAGAGTAGTTCTCTGCAAGAACAGTATTAACCTTCCTCCTCTCTTTGCTGCACTGCTCTGAATCAAAGAAAATTTTAAAGCAACTGCTGCAAGAACCTGTTTTTGTGTCTACAAACAAGTCCCTCCTTCAGAAGCAATCTTAGCACCACAAACTTAATCAGAATTCCCACGCTCACAAATCGCCATGTGAAATTTCTTCAGGGCAGCAGAGGGCTCTCTTTGGCAACTATGGTATCATTTTGCTCTTTTGCAAGGTCGTGCCAGAGTGCATTTTTGTTACTGGATGTTTTCTTTCATATGGCAAACTGAAAAGCAACATTATACTTCCTTATCTCTCCTTGTTCTCAAATGAAGCCCTTTCCTCAAGAACAGTTTGAGCTTGTAAATCAACAACACACTACTTCTCATTTTTCTCAGATGCTGGAAGAAAAGCATCTTATATAAAGAAAGGAAGAATGTGATAATGTAGTGCTGACCCAGTGTAAGCCTGAAGGCCATATTAAGATAGACTGAAACCAAAGCAAACATGTACTGTACATGTTTAAGGCCAGTAAGTGCAACCAGACAATACATTATTTGTCAAATATACAAAGATATATCCATTAGGATTTTTGGAAGCCTGTGCCAGGAATGCTAATGAAAACCTTTAGACTTTTAAAATATGTCAAACTAAAAAAAAGAAAATGGAGGTTAGCATGAGTGAAATGACTTCAGCCTTGCTCACTGAGAAAAAAAAAAACTGGCAACAATGATACAACTATTTGTATCTCTTGGAAAACTTAATAATGTCAAATCAACTCTTGTTATGAATTGCTCATTGGGTACTTCCCTTCAACCATTATTCTGTAACAAGAGGCGAAGCCAACCTACTTAGAATAAAAGAACAATAGGGCTGGAAAAAATACAGGATGTTATCTAGTCCAATCACCTGCTCAAGACAGGATCATCCCTGTCTAAGCTCTCCCAGCCAAGAAGAAGTTTAAATAGATTACATACCCTACATTTGTTTAAAGAGCTGCGGTTTCACAAACCCCAGTCCAGATAAAATTCAGCGTACACCTTACTCTTGTCAAACCCCAGTTTCCCCTCATGTAATCTTCAATTTGTTCTTTACCTATTGCTAACCTGAATCTCTCGAGGGAGAAGGATAGGCTGTTCCAGCACTGAAGAGCATTCTCTAGACTATGGGTAGGCAAAATGGTGGATGTGGCCCGCAGCTTGACTCCATTTCCCAGCAGCCCTGCCCATGTCACTGAAGCTGGTTTCCACAGAGACCCCAGCAGTGGCAGGGCCATGACAGCATGGGGCCAAGTTTTCCATGGAGACTGGCCCCAGAAGTGCTGCAGGCCATGCAGCTGGGTGGGGAGCTGCTCCGGGGCCAGGGCTGGGATCTTGTGACGGTGACAATGTGGTGTGGGGCATGTGGGCAACAGATCATAGTTGGTCATACTAAATGATAACATCCCCAAAACAATGAGATTTTGGGATCACAGGTGCTACTAATTTCTGAATCACTTCCTGGGAAAATATCTCTCCCTGTATAATCCTCTATGCTGGCAGCTGCTCTACAGGAGAATGTGAATGTGTTGTTCAGTCCTTCCCTGTCTTCTTTCCATGGCTTGAAAGTAACAATGATGGCTGCCATAGGTTATTTCTGGAGATCCTGACTTTGCTTTGGAAAGTGACTGCTTTTTCCAGCTGCTACATTAAACCGATGAGGTTTAATTTTGAATTAACATCAGATGCTATAATATCACTAAATACCAACATAGAGTCAGATGTAAGAGAGCAGGAAAGTGCTGAAACAAGGACAGTGCCAAACCTGAAGTAAAGACAGAGCTGACTCACTAACTGGATAAAAGAGAAACTCTGTTTGACATTGAAAGTTTGAAGTTATGGAGATACGCACAAAAAGTAAACATTTTGCATCAGCAAAGAAGTTCACTGTACCTAAACTGTACCTGGATGTGGGATATTCGGAAGCTCGATTAGAAAAGTAATTTCAGTTAATGTCCCCAGTACCAGTTTTACTAGACTTCAGAACCAGGCTTTCAGAAAACCTCTTGTTTTAAGGGAAAGAATATCTGTATTGAATTAAATGACAATTATTTCACTTATGTAGGAGCTGATAATGGACAGTTGTTTTCAAATAAAATTTCACATATGCGGTCAACAGAAATCTGATCGGTTATTAAGTAAAATATATGCCTATGGGGGCAACTCATTTATATTCTACCTTGCTAATCTGAGAATAAATTTAAAAGGAAAATTTTCAAAATAATATTGTTCTACTTATTCACAGATTTTAAGGCTAATATTTTTAGCCTGAATATTTATACAGATAAAAAAAATCTCCAGTTATCATAATTAGCAGCAAACATTTTGAATGGAATGTTCCACTTCATACTTAAATTCTTAAACCAATTTCTTACTATCAGAGATTTGGAGAAGAGTGGTACAGGAGAGAGGTTATTTCACTTTTGAGTATTACAAGTTTCAGATAGTTTCCTCTGAAGCATCTAGTACTGGCCACTGTAAGAACAAATTACTGTAACTGGTCTGACCCAGAAGGGCATTTCACATGTTCCTATCTTCTGTTCTAACTTGCTGTATCACAGATCATAGTATTTCACCTGTTAATTACTGGAAGTACCCTGGATCCAGCTGAATGAATTCAGTATAGGTAGTTTCTTGTCTAAAATAAGAAGTGAATGAGGCTTCATTATACTTCTGAAAGGTATTAATCTGTGGAAGACATTCTTCCATCCTCCAGATTGTAAATGTATTGTTTGTATATTGCCTTCAGTAATTAAGCTTTTACTAATTTGATATATGTGAATGTATTATGTATAGTATTTTGTGCTAGAAAAGAGAGCCTTTGATCGTATGTCACATCTGCGAAACATTAATTATGCTAACTGTAACTACTGTAATTGTTGCCAAGTGTGAATAATTTGCTTGACTGATTAGTTTGTCTTCTCCTCTCCAAAATTCCCTTCTGACTAACTGAGCGTAATAACTGTGGATTTAATAGCAATTTCCAAAGTTGCCTGGGATTTGTAAGCATTTTATGCAGACTTCCTTCTTGTTATAAAAAATGCATAATTTCCATTAATTCCTGTTTTTAGTCATGCCATAAATACCAGAACAGTCTCTCTCTATCGTGGTATTTTGGCATTTCTGTATCTGTTCCTGGCCAGAAAAAGTAAGCACAGAAATGCATGAAAAAAAAGTTAACTGAAGTGTAAGTTGGTGTCAGTTCCAAACAAAAATCACACACCCGTACAGCCAGCGAGTCACACCACCCAGTATTTGGGTTTATTAACAACTTTGTGATTCCAAAGTAATAATGCATGGCGTCTTTTAAGTCTCCTCTTCAGGCCTGCCCCTCCACAAGATTCTTTCCCCTATCCTAGATTTACATGGCAGCTGTGCTACTCTCCATTTCATTTATATTCAGGATGGAGTTGAATGAGGTATACCTGGAGTATTTCTGTCCAAGCTCTGGCAAGTAATTTCACATCTCTACTTCATATCACTCATTCACCATGCCAGGCAGAACTGTGTTGAAACGCACCACACTGTTCTGTGCCCATTCCTTCCCCAACATAAAGCAATATATGTGATGGTGTTCACGTTTCCTTGAGCCTGGCTGTTTGGGCTTGTTGGGAGTTAGATAGCTTGCCTGAAGTACCATAATAAGGAAGGCGCTCTGCTTTCAAGTTGGGAGGTATTGCTTGTGGAGCAGACAGAGTGGTAGATCCTAGCATAGTGAATGGTATTCCAGTTCTCTAGCAGTGAAATTAAGAGAGTAAGACTTTTTTATGTCTCACAAGGATGTTTTTGATGTATGTCATGGGAAGGGGTCCTTGAGGATGGCCGTGTTCTCCTAAGGCCCCCTGACCATGCCAATTGGGCCTGATGGGCACCCTCAGTTCTCACCTGCCACGTCTTTGATGGAAAAAATATAAAAATAGGGAGGCTGCCTTTAAGTCCTCTTGAACACGGTTTGATGGACTTACTGAACCCTGTGGGTTTCCAGACCCCTTGTAGGTCTCATTTCAGAATGGGTGTTTCACGGCACCCTACCCTTACGGGCTATATGCGTGGCTCCAAATGTCCCTTTACCATGCCCCAAGCCTCGCAGATGCATTGGCGTTGTCTTGCCTCAGCCTCATTATAATTCAGCCCCTTGTCCTCACTGGGCTCTCTGCAGCCCTGTCTCTGTGCCCTCACTGGTGCCGGGATCTCCACGCCCCAAATGCTGCACCCCCTGTGGCATCGGGGTCTGTGCCCCCCCCCAAATGCCTCGCCCTCTGGTGCTGGGGTCTGTGCCCCACCAAATAATGCGCCCTCTCTGGTGCCGGGGTCTCCACTCTGTAGTGGGCCCCAATGAGGCCTCCTCCTTCCCCAAATAGCCTCACATAAACCACCGGTCTAAAAAAACTAGAAACAAAACATAAGCCCCTGGGCTATAACTTAACACAAAGGTGTACCCTGCCCCTTTACCATTACTCAAAGCAGAGGTTAGTCAGGTCTCTTTCCCTTTTCATTGTAACAGGGCTCCCTCCCCTTGGCTGCCGGCAGAGAACTGCCTCCCTTAGGTTCAGCCTGGGGTTTACATGGGCCCAAGGCCCTGCTCCTTCCTACCAGCTGATCAGGCGCAGGTGCAGACTAATTTCCACATTAGCTAGTTACCTGGGCAACCTGCACCTGGGCTCCTGCCTGGCTCTTTGGGCTCTCCCCAGGCACTTCCTGGTCTTCTAGGAGCAGGGCACCTTTGTGCCATGCGACAATGTGGTTATATAAGACAGTGACAAGAGGTACCGACTCAATGTCACAGGTGGAATATATTATGAGAAAACCTCAATAACTCTAAAACCTGATGATATGGGCATTCTTATAGCATTTTTTGAACTCAAAAAAAGTTTGGGGTAAGTAGTTTGATTTAAACATTAGGCTTGGATTTGAGTTCTTTCTTTTCTGATCCAAACTGGCTTCCCTGTCCTAAATCCATAGAGGATTTTTCATTTAAACACATGTACACATACTATGATAGGGGAAAAAGGGTTTTGTTATAGACTTAATTCAGTGAAAGCAAGGACTGGGTGTGAACTGTAATGACTCTGCAGCTCTTACTCCTGTGAATTAGAGGTGGATGCAACTACCAAAAAGATAGGTGCTACTTATCATGGGGCCCTGAACTGAGAATTAGAGTGGAGACAGAGAGAGACGTGCGTTAAAAATGCCATATGTTTTCCTCTTTATCTTTAAAGATTTACTCTAGTGGTGAATATTCACTTAAAGAATTTGTGCAACAAAAGATGCTTAAGGAACCTTCGAATGGCATTCTGATTGTTTTTACTTTAACTGGGAACGTTTGTGGGGAAAGATGAGCTGGAAAAGCAGGCCTGGCACATCTCTCATGCCTTCACCATCTTTATACCAGATGAGCTTCAGCATACACTGTTTGTAGTTGCTTGCTGCTCCTCAACACAGAGCACAGCCATCAGTGAGATTTTTGCTTATGACAGTGGTACCTGTTATTTGCCCACTACACTGATTTTCAGTAAGTCAAGAAACTTATTTGCAGGTATGATCACCAACTGTGCCCATTATTAATAATCCAGAACTGAGGTACTTGTAAATCCAATTTGCAGTCTATGCAGTCTATTGCTAAGGGAATTGATAACAAATGAGACAATCTTGTTAGCTGCCCCATGGTTCAATCTCTGTTTGGTGAGGGCAGAGGTGCTGTAAATTCCTGTGCACTCTGCCTAAGCTTCCTTGCTATCACCAGTACACTGGTGTGGACTCATAGCCCTCCAGTTCAGTTTTTCTACTGTGATTTTTTTTCACTATCATTGATAACAAGTTTTTATGTCATCCCTATTTACCACCAGTTTCCATAAGCTCTCTTCAATCTGAAAACAGTGATGCCAAGTGAATGGTTTGATAGTTATATCTTGTTTTCAACTTGAAGCAGGCAGTCTTTGAATCATCATAATGTTAGTGCCTCACTGACTTCCAATACAGAGCAAACATATCTTCCTTCTTATGTTCCTATTTCATACAATTAATTCTATAAAAATACCCCCATTTCAAGTTTTTGAACATCTTAACAACTAGAAATTGCTAAACCAGCAATCGGTGGTCCTCCTTAACAAACCAGGCTCTGTTCACTGGAACTTGAACTATCAAACAGAGTGACTCTTAAAAACTTCACCCTTTCCAATTTTCCTTCACAGACATTGTTTATTATGGCATCATTTGGGAAGTTTATCTCAACCTTAGGGGAGAAGCAGACAATCCTTATTATATTTTATATTTCCTTGCTGAGTTGACAGCTCTGTGCAATGTTATAAAAACCTTTCACACAGAAAAACTGCTGTCAGTTTCAGAGCATGGAAACAACACCTTTCAGTTCTTCCCTCCCACTCTCCCATTTCCAGTGGTAGTTGATGCTGGTTGAAGCACAATGGACTTACAGTCCTAGAAACTGGAGTCTGTCTTCTCATGAAAGTTTACCTCAGCACTAACTTGGAAGGACCCCTGTAAGAGCAGCAGAGCAATTCAATTTTGGCAGTTCATTCAAACTTACAGCTTGCTGTGATGACTGACAATGCAAATTCTGACACTGTGTTCTTATACGTACCCCAGTCTAATACATATATTATGTAGATCATCAAAAACACCTCAGGTAGTAATGACTTCTTGTTATTACCAAACATAAAGATTTTATCTTATTAAGCCTCTATAGTATCAGGGTCTAACTAATTCAGAAATTTTTTCTCAACATAGACTCATGGACTTACAGTTCATCTTAATTCCATTTTTCTCAGTGTATGCAACTTCTGTCTCCATTTGTTTTTACTGAACAAATTCCTAGTTCCAAGTTCAGCAACTCTGAGTCAGGCCATCATTTATTAAAAACACTCAATGTTTTAAAGGGTAATATGGTAGACATGGTAGTTTCCACTCATTTATTACTGGGATCTTGATGATCCTGTACTCTCTTACAGTTTAATGATTCTTTTGATGGCTCTAAATTCACAAACTATTCCATTTGCTTGAATACATGATGCCCACATACCAGGTGTGATCACACTGCCCAACAATTCATCTCATTCCATTTTGCAGAAGGTAGTATGCTTTAATTCAATAAATATGTCAAAATATATATTTCTATCACTAGATTTGTCTTTTTTTGCAGATGTCCATTTTTAGTTTTCTCCTGACTCCAGATTACTGAACATTACTCATTTCTTACCTCTCATTTTTCTATCCTCAGAATCCTTGCCTGTGAAAGGTATCCCGTAAAGACACGTAAAATGTTTACAATATAGTCATCCATAGCTCACTGGCCTCCTGATTTTACTAAAAACACACAGCTCAATCCAAATTCATCTAAAACTTCTGCAGAGTTTTAAGTTAATCTATGCAGATGCTTTGCATGGCTTTTGACAAAAAACAGTGATAGCTGGTTTTTAAAATGAATTCTACAGCGACATTAGAGTTATACTGGACACTAAAGTCACACTGAAATCCAGAAAGATGTATATGGTCAACAACTTGTGGATAAAAACCCACAACTGTTGCATTTTTTGCTCCTTTGACAACTATGACTCAGAACCCAGCAAAGCTAGACCACGAAAACAGGCATACGCTCCACTATATTCATACATGATCTGTGCTATTTTTCCACAAACTCTTTGCTTTATAGCTTAGAATGGGCTGGGGTGGTGCAGGTGCCAAGTTGCTTGGTTGACAGCCCAGAGGCTGCAAGTTCAAGGCAACAGCAGAAGCAGAGGCATTTACTCCGTGGCCTGTCAGATTACAGCAAATTCTGCTAAGTACCTTGTCACAAGGACACAAAAAAGGAAAGACTATCTCGGAACAGCCTCTCTTATTCTCTTATCTGTAATTCTGCATTAGTATTGGCTGAGCTTGCTGAGTTTCTTGGGGAGGAAGTTCAGGTGCCCTGTTATCAGTGCAGCTAAGTGTTTTTTAAAGCCCACTGATTTTATTCATTCATTATCCAGGTATATCAGCTACTACTACAAAAAGTTCAGTTCACTATATTTTTCTCTCATCCCCAAACTACTGGACTTGAAGTTTATTTTGAAATATCTCTTATCCACTTAAAAGTCTAGCCAAGACCTTGAAGAGCAAATAAGTGAGAGATGGCATCCATCATAAAAAATTATGCTGAAAATCCGTCTCAGCCTAAACATTTACTAAGTTTTTAATCCCCAGTGGTCTTTTCACTAAATACAAATGCAAGTTGGCTCAACAGAAAAATATAAGGTACTTTTATCATTCCTTCTTTTTTTTAGCCATAGCATGAAGGTGCCTCACAAAGAAACAGAACATATGCTTTGTGCATATGCACACATCTTGTGTGTATGGGTGTGTGCGTGTGCATGTGTGTAAAGGGTCAAGACCAGAGGAAGTACTTTACCATGGGGTAAACTACAGAACTATGCAAACATACAGGGGGTCTGTATGATATATGCAAATCACTGACAGCAATAAGCACATATGGAGATCACAAGCATATATTGAAAAAGTAGGTGGTGGCAGGGATTATGCTGTGAAAAGCTGCAATCTACTTTGCCACAGAAAGTGAGAGAAAGAATCCGGCATCAACTTGTTTTCTTTGCTGTAAGGGTTGCCCAGTCAGTAAGAATATCGATGTTGCTTCTAAATCCTCCCAGGAAATTGCTGCCTCCTCTTAGAACTCTGGGGGCGACTGTGCCTTCAGCCTATGCTAACTAATAGAAACCAAGCACTTCCTAAACAAAATCACCCATGATATTAATGTACCTGTTCACAAAACCTATGTCTGCTTGATCTTTCATTTGCTGCTCCTGCATCTTTCTTGTAACTTCCTGGAAATGCTAACACATGGATAGAGAGGGAGTCACAGGGCCCTTCCAGTGAAGACAGAAATAGCAAGATGATTGACTTCAGTGACATTGCTGGAGAGTAGGTTGATTTATACCAGATAAGGAACAGGCCCTACAGCTTTACCCATATATGCAGAGAGCAGTATATGCAAAGAGACAGATTGATAGGTAGCTTTCTTTTCTATTCCCACAAGTGTGTTAGGCATACTCACATGACTTCCTGTTAGCTCGTGACCGTTTCCTTTCTCTAGGCACCGCTCGCTGACTTGGCACTTGTGTGGCGGACTTCACAATGCGATCCATGATCTCATCAGCTGCATCGTCAGTTGCGTTAGGTGAATCATCATTACCAGCATTCCATGAACCGATTCGCCCTGGAGAATGACAAACTTTTTCTTAGAAATAATGACAAAAAACTACCCTCCACTGCAAATATCCAACTGCAAAATCAAGGCCGAGTAATGTATGTCTCTGATTCTTGTATCAAACTTGTCAGTGTCAAAGCCTTTACCCTTTATAGAACATTTAAAATTATTACCCTAGTTTCTCTGCTGCATCAGCAAAGAGAGTGGAACTAGAGGGGAATTATACCTCCCTAAAACCACTGGTGAACTGTATGTTGGCTTTAACCTCAGAGTTCTGTTCTTGGCTTTGTCACTGGCAAGAGTCCCCCAGGATCTGTTTACCAGCTGGGGATTTTAAGTGCAGCTTGCTTTGGCCAGATTCTTTCTGCTCCTTTAAACTAGGACTAGAAAAGGTACTACAAAGGCTGAAATGCCACCAGTGTGCTTGCTAGGGAGAAATGGTCTGCTTCCAAGCCTTTGTGCCACCAAAATAGCTTGAGTGGGATGTACTAGGGAAAAGAGTCTAGTTCAAGGTGTCTAGCATTTCCTTTTAAAAGGGTGGACATATCTGGGCACAACCACATACATTCTGTAACCAGCAGGAAAAGCAGAAGTAGTTGGCAGACCAAATAAAGCTAAATAAGCAATTCCAGTTAGAAACACAAACAGTGAACACACACCTCTGAACCCCGGAGACCCATAGCACTCAGATCCTCCCTGTTACGTTGAGCTATGCTATAAACACAACTGTTTTGTTCTTCCATTAGATACTGTATACTTGTTGGTTTTTAGCTAGTAAGCAGAAAAAAGGAAAATAAGCTTTCCAAACAGGCTGGTTCAAGAAATGTAACCAGCTAGAAAATCACTAATGGGACCATCCTGTGGCACTTCCTTGATGGCAGTAAATAACAGTGTGTCCTGCTGCTTTTTTCCTGGCTCCTGTCAACTGTGGTTCTATTATGATAGTGTTCCTAACAGGCTTCTGTCTGGTTCACTCTCTGTCTCTTCCTTAAGCCAACAGGCACTGATTCTTATTACCAGGACACACAGCTCTCTAGCACTTAATTAATTACTTGAGCTCTTCAGCTTGTGGCAGAGTAGCACAACTTGTTTATTTCTCCTGTGTATCTTAGCTATTCAGCTTGCATGTAAATTTGGATCTTTCCAAGCTGTCAAATTGGACTAAACTAGGCATCCAAAGATTTTGTAAAATACCAGAAAAGGTTTTACTATCAGCAAAGGCTCTAAATGTGGTATCAGTGATTACATTTACACCAGAAATGAATCAGGGATGAATGAGATCCCCATACATGAGGGAAAGGGATACCAGATAGGCCAGGTTCTTCCACAAGCAGAGAATGAATAGCTTAAGTTCTGGTGCATGACCTGTCCTCCATAAACAACTTGTGAGCATCACTTGAAAAAAAAAGCAGAAGTAAAAAGAAAAAGAGAAACATGAAAGGAAAATAAATGAATGAGCCCAGTATCTGTGAAATGATCAGAAAGCAAAGAATTGGCTTGTTAGCTATTCTTCTGCTCTTTTAGGCTTGGGACAGACATTACACATAAACCAGTTTAAGGGATAAGAAATTGGTTTAAACCTGGAACAGAACAGATGTTCAGTGCACATAAACCAGTTTGGAAATGGTTGAAACTGGTTTGAGATAAACCTTGTTGAATGTAGTATCAGACTTAACTAAATTGGGTCAAACTGATTTATGCAATGTCTGTCCCAGACTCCTTATTGGTTTAAGTTAAATCAGGGTACCCCTGTTGCTTTGCAACTCTGGGCAGGGCTCTGGTCCAGACCAGCAGGGCTGGCCCCTCCCCTCTGCTCCCTGGCTGCAGCTCCAGCAGAGACTGCCTGGCTTCCTCCTGCTCCCCCAACTCCCCTCACCACCTCCTGCTCAAGCAGGGATTCCCCACTCCTCTCTGCCTTACACAGGCACCTCTCAGCATTAGCTAGCACACCACATGCTGGCTATGGTCCATGCTGTGGGTGACAGGACAAAAGCAGACAGGACAGTGTTGGCTTAGGGCTTTTTGGAGCTAATCAACAGGTAGCTGGTAATGTCCCTCCATTTCTTCCTTGGAAAAAGTTGTTTAAGAAGAGCTTGAACTAATGAGAGAGCCTTTTGTTTTGCTGTTGGGCTAAAAAACACTGTGCAACTCCCTGCTGTGTAAGTAAATGCTGTGTAACTCCCTGCTCCCTTAGTCAGAGGAGCAGCGAGGTGGCAGCAAACCCTTCCTAATCTGAGTGCCCTGTCGGGGCCTGGCCACACCCCACTCAGCTCAGCACTGTGGATGGGAAGGGAGGGTTGCTCTAGTACCCCCCAGCTTCTAGCCTGAGCCACTGCAGGCACATGCCTGTATTTCTTTAGTCCAGAGGGGATGTCTGTGTGGTTACAAACCAGTTTAGCCTAGGCAGGTTAGACTAACCTGCAAAGATTGAATTAATTCAGGCTTAGGCTTTTTGAATGGCTGTCCCTAGCCTTAGAAAACAAGTGTCCCTCTGAATTATGACTTGGACATGGAATCCAGATATCTTATTGTCAGTGATGGTCAGTGAACACTAGTGTCAGAATGCTAAATCTTAACACTGCAGATCAACACTGTGTGTCCTAGGTTTTGGTTTTCAGAAGTCAATAATGCTGACATTTGACAACAATAAATCCCTACTTGCCTCAAAGAAGAGCAAGTTGCTAGGTGGTGAATCAATTCCAGGGATTTCTCTAGTAGCTTATGGCCTGTTACAAATCTTGCCTGGTTTTATTCAGCTGATGTCCCTGTCTTTAATATACCACTGAATAACCTCAGTATGTACATGCATCTGGAACTGATATAAATTATGGGTATATATTATGCCTTACTCACAGACTCCTAAGGTAAGCAGTAGGACACACTCATGTAATTAGCACAACTGACCCTTCATTTCCCATTTCATTTTTCAAAATCTATCTTACAAAGACAACAGAGTTTGTGTATAGGATTTACATTCATATTTCCACAGTGAAAGGCAGCTCTGAAGCAAAATATGTTAGAATAGTAAAAAAAGGTTTATACATTTAACCATCCTTATTTCTTAGAAGCTTTTCTGGCTTATTCTGACCTGTTCTTCTCCTCTCCCACAACCATGACCCAGGAGCTTGGATGCTCTTTCAGCAACAGTTTCTGGCCCAGTGGGTACATTCAACAGGCTTCCATTTGGAGAAACAACAATTAAGAAGGTCCCATTTAGGTTGCATTATCAGAGGAATGTAAATAGGAATCTAAATGGCAACCAGGCTTATATAGGAAGAGGTTATTATTTCATCATTGCCTCCCTACTGCCTTGGCCCTAGACCACCTTTGTAAGCTCAAGAGAATCACTCACCATGCCTGTGCCTCAGTTCCCCCTTCAGATAAACAACCTTTGTTTTTCTTGTTAACTGGACTAGCTAGATTGTAAACACCATTCAGCAGGGCTATGACCTTGGCTGAGGCCTCTAGGCATTATCATGAAACAAGTAATAAGCCAAAAAGAAAATCACTGGTCAGGGGAAAGGAGGGTTGAGGAAAATCAAAGCACTCTCTTTACCTCTACTGGCTCTGCTTCGGGTGCGGACTCCTAGAACAGTGGTGCTTTCTCCAGCCAGAGAGGAGGTCTTCAGGACAGCCTTCATGTTCTCATGCTCAGCTGCATCTTCAGCATATTCCAGGCCCTGTGGCTGGCTCTGAGATGTAGTGGAGTTGCTGGAAAACTTTCCAGACTGCAGGAGGAAAGTGCATTTGTTGTTTAATTGACATGACCTAGGCTATGTATTCAAAAGAATGGGAAAAAAGTAAACCAAGTATGCCATGGGTTTCAGATCACTTAAAAGTAAACAGAAAATCAGATATCCTTCTTTCCTTTCCCCAATCACAATACTCTCAAAAAATAGGACATTTCTCCAAAAGAATGGGCACCCTTCTCTGCCCCCCCACCCTGCAAAAAAAAAAAAATTTACAGACAAAGCAATATCCAAGGGCAAAACAATTCTAGAAAAAACAAGGCACAAATATAGATCATTTTCGTAACTTTCTATATTAGAATGCTGAGTGTGAACCAAAAGATCTGTGTGATTTTGGGGCAGGGTCTGCACTTGGGGCCCTGATACTACAATGGCACAGGACACAGGATAAAAACTGAGAAATAAGTAAGCTAATTCTGTAGCATCAACTCATGATGACTTGGTGGAACGGGAGTAGTTTCACTGTCTTCAAAAAGAGACATTTTCCTACTGTGTCCTTCCACCCAGCATAATTATGGACAATGGTCCAGTTGCTATAATATAAACTATGTAAAATACAGTTCAAATATATTAACAGTGCTGAAACAAAAAACTGTTAGCCAAATTAGTTCATGGCTAGAACATAAAATTTGCAGGCGGCAGTAAGAAGAATAAACAAAACCTTAAACAGATTTTGGAACCTGCCCTTTGCTCACCCTGTCTGTATATGATTTCTTTGTCACCAAGACAACATCAAAAGCAGTTTTTAAATTTGCTGCCCATATGCAACACCAATTAATACAACAGTATTCTGAAATTTCATTAATAAGCAAAGAAACCCATTGCCGATAGTAGCCGGATGACTTCTAGCGGGACCAAATTCCTAAGGAGAAATTTTGCAGAGCAAAACATCTTAAAACAGCATGAGAGAAGCAGAATCCTATTCCATTTCTATTTCAGCCTGTGGTTGCAATCTGCCATTTACTCTCATTGTTCTTACTGGCAAAAAGATTTTTAAAATATGGTTCTGTTTTGAAGAGTGACTACATAGAAATTGTAACATTATTCAACAGATCTGTCCTGTCAGTATAATTACAATCATTGGCCATGTCCAGACATGCAGGGACATGTGCTTGCAGCGGCACAAACTGCCGCAGTTCACATCCCTACACATGCATTTCATTGCAGGCCAAACTGTCCCGTAATGGGCAAATGGCCTTTGCCCAGCTCCTCCTGGTTAGGAAGAGCTGGAAGCTGGGGCCACTACCGGTGATGGCCCCAGCAGTCTTATCTGATGGCACTGAGCAGCAGGGGCACAGGTCAGGCAGCACCGAGGCTTGGCCAGCAGCCACGGCACTGCTCTTATAGCCCAGCCTCTATGTGTGCTGGCACACATGAGTTGTACATGCATTGCACTGCTTTTTGTGTCAGGTTTTT
>NW_017728992.1:2340807-2356365 GCF_001723915.1 Gavialis gangeticus
TGAATACTATCTTTTACGTTTTTTAGGGGCCTCACGGGCCAGATGCAGCCTGCGGGCTGTATTTTGCCCACCCCTGCTGTAGTACCTTACCAGTTACTAGCGACTGAAGAACTGTGTATTTGTGGGGATTTTAAGTACACACCAATGTTGTTGAGCCTGAAATAACCCCTTGCTGCATAGACAAGCTGGTAGTATCGAGTCAGACTGAGAAATTCTGTAGTCTAGGTAGAATTGCCCAATATTCTGTCTGTGGTTGTACTTTGCATAAAACTGATGGTGTTTCATGTGTTTTTGTTTTGTTTTTTTGGGGGGTGGGGGGGAGTTCTGTTACTGGGAAATCCTGCTGGCAAATTTTGGCCCTGGACTGCAAATTTGCAGCATGAGACACATTTTAACATTTGCCATGTATGGTTTGTGTTACCACAAGGAGGTCTGCGGTGCCACAAACTGCATGCCCCTGCATGTCTGGATAAGGCCATTGTGTCTAAACAACAGTTAAACTTATTTTGTTTCCTTTTCAACATCTGTTAGCCCTGTAGATATGGAAAAGCATGCTGAATTTCATTCCTTCTTTTGCATCAAAAAACAGATTGTTAACTAGTATTGCATTACAATGCCAATCATTTAAATAGAGAGAAATCCACTGCACATTTATATTTTGGTATGCTACATTATAAAGAAAGAATTTAGATCTACTGCTAGAACCAATGTTAAGTTTGTATGGCTCCAGAAAAAAGAGCAACTTTTTACTTGAAAACATCTGAGTTGGAATTTACTGACAAAATGATTCTATTTTAATAGTATGACCTTTCAGAATAGCTGAAATAGCAAATTAACCAAATAACAACACCAGAATCCTTACAAGGCACTGATATAAATATACTTATTTGATAATTTATTTCTGATGGCACATGCCTAAATGTACTTATTTGAGATTTAGTTCTGATGGCACATGCCTAGAATTAAAAAAACATGCCTATTGTTTTTTAAAAAAAATCAGCCTGAAACATCTGAAATCAGAAAATGTGCATGTACTTTCTCATCATTTCTCATTTAAGAAAATGATTAAATGGTCAAATGGTTAAAAATATTAGTGAGACACTTCTACAGTGCATGCAATTCTTAAGTCTATAAGATACTATTTTAAAATTAGTTTCTAGTTAACAGATAAAAATGCCACCAAAAAAGGTATAATCATCACATAACTTTTAGTTGGGATACACACATTAGTCAAATCTTCACACACACTAATATAATGACATACACTGTTCCATGTAATTGGTTTAAATCATCATTAGAAGGATGAGGTCCCACATGTAAATTACCCCCAACAGCTTAGCCACTTGTGCAAATGACTTATTATAAAACACTCAGCATTCAGCCAATCAAATTGCTTGATTAGCCAAACATGACCAATGTGATTATTGTGAAAAAACAATGTCCTGCAGAGTGAGATGCTGCCCATGATAAGGAACTGTTTAATTGTGAATACAACAAGTAAGTTACTTAGTACATTTATTAAAAATATTTGTTTATTCCACTATTACATTTAGGAATATATTATTTATTTACTCTATTACTACATTTATTTATTCATTTTCAGAGACACATTTCAGGATCACTTATAAGAAATTCATAAATGATCCTACAGTGAAGCTGTCTGGGATCAAACTATGCCTTATTCACAATTCACAGAGTGGGGAGAAAGTCACTGTCTTGTAATGCCCCTATCTCAGGAGGTTTGAACTGCTTATAAAATAATGCAACTTGTGCTTCGTAAAGCATTGATTATGCAGATGTGATGGGAATCTATTTTTCTAGCCGTGTTCAGTGTTCCCTTTGACAATTCTGGTTACTGAAGCGTAGGCTAGTTAAAAGATTTTTCAGTTTAGACAACAGATACAAGGGAAGGGAATAAAATATGTTTTGGGTAATAAGGGACCCAAATCAGGATATTTAGGAAAGCATGTGGTTAAAGCTACTATGTAAACATACAGTCTAATGATGGAACCAAAAATTCATGAGAATAAATAAATATGGTACATAATTCCAGCTAAACATTCCATAACTATTCATGTTAGAATTAGATGTCACAGCACATGGGGGATGTGGAAATGGCATGCTCTTTCAAAGAACCATACCTCGACATCCTCCTCTTCATCAGTCTGCCGGAGGAGATAAAGGATAGGGCAGAGAAGGACAAAGAGCAGTGTTCAGGAAGGATTGTATGGTTAAACCGTAACAGAGTCAAAATTAAGCACAGTATTGTTAAAATAATGTTGAGAATAAAGGTAAACAAAAAGGCAGCGAAGGAAGTACAAATGCATATGCAAATGAACAGAGAATACAGACTAGCACCCGAACTGGGAAAGGTTTTAACTTAAGAGGTTTTAACATATATATATATATATATATATATATATATATATATATATATGCGTTTCATTTCAATCATGGAAAAATGGGGATTTTGGGTTATTTTTTTATATCATAAAATTTGTAATGTTTTTATCAGAGAAAACTAGAATCCCTGCTGATTTCTCCCTGATAAATTTGAAACTGATGGCATGCTATCTTGCCCCTCCATCAAATCCTGTAATATGATGGTGTCCCATGGAACCTTAAAGTTGCTCTCTCCCTGGTTGACTGAAGACAGGTGAAAATCTTCCTTACTCTACAAGCAGAAGCTGCAAAATGTAGCAGGTCAGATGGGCCAGGATATGCTGATCTGCTTCACTGGGTGAAACACACATCGTGGGTCATCCCACATGTTGATCATGTGGGACAATTGGCAATGTGCTCCTTGCTTACGGAGATGCACCCCTGGCAATCATGGGGTGCATCTCTGCAAGCAGGTGCTTCCAGAGCTTGTGGGGCCTGATTCTGCACAGGAATTTCTGGGGCATGCAAGATTGGGCCCCTCAAGCCCCAAAAGCACCTGCCTGGCACAGCTGAGACTGCGGGCAGCTCCAAGCTGCCCATGCTCTCCTGCCATAAAGCAAACAGATGTCTGCCACAACAAAGCGGCACAAATTATTACTATGATTACAAAAGGCAGTAGCCTTCTGTCATTGCCACAAAATTAGGCATTTATGGCATGACAAAGGCTATGAATGTCTAGTTGCTTTTGCTTTGTGCTGCCATAAAATTTGTTATAGCAGTATAAAAACAGCATCAATTTCCATCTTACTGTACCAAATGATGAAAAAGGCAGGTTTGCCTGGTTGGCTTTTGTCGCCTCAGCCCATCTGCGAGTGAAAGAGAAGCATTTCTCACTTTCTCCCTATTTCCCAGCTAACAGGAAAGGAGGCTCTGTTTCTCCTTCATGATTTAGGAAGATTACAGGATTTTTCCTCTATTTAGTTCATATTAGGCAGAGAAGCTGAGGGAGCCCAGACACTCTTTCTTCTGTAATTGTAATTGGTTTCTTGGTGGCTATTTTTCCTGCACACTTCTAACTGCATGTCGCTAGGTGCACCTACATGTGCCAATTTAAGGTGCTGTAGCCATTTTTAATATACATTAAGGGCATGGGTCTACACATGCGCATCCCTAATGCACCTTAAAAATGTTGATTTAGGCTAATCATGTCTAAATTTGATACCTGCCTGAAGCAGGTATCAAATTTAGGTGTGACTAGTTAAGGTGCTTTCAGGACATGTAGATGCCTTAAGGTGACTTAACACTGTGTATGTTGACTAGTGGGCCGGAGCCAAGCCCGTGTGGCCCCACGCTACCACCACACGCCACCAAGAAGAAGCAGTGGCAAGTGCTGTTCTTCAAGGCATAAACACTGGAGCTGGAGCAGCAGTTCCAGCAGCAGCGGTACCTGTTGGTGTGCCAACCAACTTGGGACTTAGTCCCAAGCCCCAGAAGTGCCTGTCTGGCTTGCAACTTAGTCTCAAGTTGGTTGGCATGCCGACAGGTACCACTGCTGCCAGAACTGTTGCTCCAGCTCCAGCATTTGCACCTTGGAGAACAGCACCTGCTGCTCCTTCTTATTGGCAGTGTCCGGAGGTATTGTGGAGCCTCGCGGGTTTGACTTTGGCCCGCTCTCACCTGACACTGGGAAGGCAGGAACACAGGAGGGGGTTAGGGCAGCGGCCAGGCCGGGACGGGGCTGATCACACCCGGGGGGCTGAAGGCTCCCACCCCCTTGGCCAACGCTGGGTTACACTGCCCAGCTATGCTGCCGCGGGCTTCGGGGTACCAGTGGGAGGCTTGGTACCCTGTGACCAGGCCCAGCACTGGGTGCAGCTGCTTCAAGTTACTAGACATGGCCTGGGGACTCAGGTGCACCCTCTGCTTGATTGAATCCGAGCCACCTCTGGCTGCAGTCCAGCAGCCCTGGCTCTGCACATACCGCTAACAGACCCTGCGGCCCCCAGGTGGCCTTCCTCTGCTCTCCCTGGCTAGGAATGTGCTCACTGTTCACACTGCCCCTGGCCACATGCTGAGCGCGGCACCTTTTAGCCACCCACAGCCTGGGGGCTGTCCAGGGTGCTGCCCAGGGTAGGCTGCAAATGCATTCAACTAGTGAGTCACATTAAGGCATCTTAAGACATGCATGTGTAGACATGTGCCAAAATCACCTTAATGCACCTTTGGCTAAGGTGAATTAAGTTTAGGCGTGCATAAATTCATGTGTAGACAGGCCCACTATGTTCTTTTGCTTAGTGCTTGGTTCTCTTCCTTCCCTTCAGTGCACTCAAATATCTGGAAGCCAGAAAATTTTCAATTCATGCTTCAAGGAAGCCCCGTATCATTTGAAATTGTAAAAAATCAGTTAATAACTCTCCTAGAGAGCTCTGATTTTAATCTTCTGTTGATTCCCCATCCAAAAACCTGAGGCAGATGTTAGCCTTCACACAGCACATCTTTAAAGTTAATACCTCAGTCTGCATAGGCTAAGCTACCTATGCCATATTTGACATAATACACATAGGACACATCCAGATGAGGACATATATGCAGGGATGTGCATTTCCTGCAGCACAAATAGCTATTTGTACTGCTTTTTGCCCCATGGAATGTCCCTTTGTACACACGGCAAATTGTCCCAGGTGGGGTAGGAGAGGCAGGGGCCAGCACTTGTATTAGCCCCAGCAGCCTTATCTGGGGCCCTGGGGGCCTCCCGGGGCAGCAGCAGCATTGATTTGGCTGCACAGAGCCTGGCTGGCAGCCAGAGCATGGCTTTGGCCAGGCAGGATCTCCCAGTGTCAAATTTTGGCACTCTGCTGCAAATTAGCGGTGCAGCAAATGGGTGCATGTGTGCTGCATGCGCTTTGTGGTGCCTCAAACAGTTTTGAGGTGCCACACATTGTGCACGCTCATCTGGACATGCCCATAAATACCATTTTGCCACTATATACCTGTCACCTACTTAACCTAAGCAACTAGATCCTACTTCATTCTCCCTTTAAAGAAGCAGCATCAACATCATTGCGACTCTTGCACAGGATCAACACTTTGGAGACCTGTATCTTGGGCTTCACTCTGCCAAGGAGTTCCTTCATCTCTTAATCAATCTGAAATCCATTCCCAATAGTACCTTACTTTACAGTGGCATTAGGAAGTTAAAAGCACTGATCTGTAAAGAGCATGTAGAGATCTTAAGGTGCTATGTAAATCCTTGAACAAAAAAACCTATTCATTTGCTTATTCCCCACTTCCAAACGTAGGCCCTAGTTTAACAAAGCATACAAGTTAACGCTTAAGTTGAAGTAGGTGAACAACCAAAAGGCTTAAAATTTTTGAGGGACTGGAGTCATAATTCCCTGACACCAGGTATTGGAAATACTCCCTATGGCAGCAAACATCTAAAGTCCTACCCCGTAAGAATTACTCTCAAAGTGAAACAAGGAGTTACTTAGTTTCCTTTAACTCTATTTCTCTAAATGTATTAATTAATATTTTAATGTGCAGCCAAATTCCCAGTTTTTTTGATATTTGGGGGTGTGGGTTTGTAAAAATATAACGTTCTACTAACTTCCCTCCTGCAAGCTACTAATAGAGATTTCTGATCTCTCCAATTTAATAATTATTTTTCTGGGATTGATACTTGCTGTTCCAAACACATTCATTAAAAATGAAAGTTTTATTTGTTTTGGCTTTCATTTAGCTTTCAGCACAATCTCTGTAATAAGATTAGCTGGGACAGTGCTGAGAAGAACATTAACGTTGCTTTTTAAGGGTATGTTTTAAGGGTATGAGTGAGCTGTTTGTTTTTGTTTGAACACAGTGGCCCTGACATGCAGCCAAATATTTTGCAGTAGGACCTCAGCAGGTATGTTCACTTTGTTATTTGCATTCTGAAAGACTGTTTCATTTCCTCATCACAGGGAAAAACAGCAATGTACATTTCTCAGGAATAAATAAGACACAGAAAACTATAGGAGGAGTTTGGGAAACAAGGGCATATTTGTATTCCAGTAACCTATACAAGTGTTAGATAAGTAAAGGGACAGAAAAAAAAATCTGAGGGCCATTCACAAGAAAGGCAAAAGAGCAGAGGAGGTTGCTCAGTGCTTTCCCCAGAATCAGCCAGCAACCCATGCATTGTGCAGTATGTTATACAAATGCAACAGCAGGAGTTTGCCAGAGAAGGAAATATGGCTCCAAGTCCCTTCCTGCTTACCCACTTAATATAGTGAGAAGTAATGCTGATCACTTATATCTGATGTAAATTCCACCACTCGCTCCAGCATATTTGCTCAGCTCTCAAAATACTGTCCATCTTACCTGCACCAGTTGGAGTGCAGTAGGTGGCTACATAGAATCTCATATCCATACCTGAGGTCTGAAAAGGCTGTAAAAGTAATTCTTGTAATTTAAGTGGACAGAGGCTGGGACAGAATGCAGCCCTGTGATTATGATAAATCAAAGGAAACTCTCTTCCTCCAATGCTACATATACACGTATTTTTCCATTTATGTTTAATGCACTGAGAAATGCTTTTGAATTGGACAAACATTAACAAAAGTCAGTATTATTAAACTGTACTGGGAGGATTCTGTCAAGACTGTACAGCTGTGGTAGCTGACTTTTAAGGCTCTTAATGTCTCTGGTTCAAATTCAGCACAGCTTTTGGGAATAGAAACGTTAAGGTGGCATAAAAAGCAGTGCCATAAATTTTGGAGACATCTGTTTATATCACATACTAGTCTTAAAACTAATTTTAAATCTCAGGCTCAAATCTATAATTTAATTTCTTTTCTATTTTTCTTGTATGGGTTTTCTGAGTAAATGTTAGTGATGCTGAAGGCAAGCTTCTCTGAGTAACAATGACAATATACTGTTCTTTCATATTTTTTATTCGTCTCTAATAAAGACAATATACAAGTGAATTAAACTGGAAGTGCCAACCACATTTTTACTTAAAGAAGATAAAAGTGAAGATGTTAGAGATAAAAAAGTTTGTGTAAAAATTGGGAATCTTCCTAACAGAGCTTGCTTTTCAGACCTAGCGCTACTTCATATGTAAGCCACTTCTGAAGCTAATAAGAGCATGCTCACTGAGGGCTGCTAGAGAGAGAGTTTTGTATGAGCTTGGCTATAAAAGAGATAGAAGGCTTGTCTACATTGTGGCAACAGCATGTCCTGGCGAGGCTGTTCCCAAAAACACCTTGCCCATGTATCCACAGGTATACTCCGAACTCTGAAACACACTCAGTCTCCAAACTCTGAAATACATTTGGCTACTGGCATATTTCTGGGTTTCGAGTATGCAAATGGGAGTGGGTGGCTGGGGCATACTTGGAAATGTTCTGTCTGGTGTAGGCTGCTGCTACATATGCAAAATGCAATATATATCTTTTCGATCTGGAAATGTGAAAATGTCCTGCTATTCATCATTTATCTGCTACAAGAAATGCTAAAAAATGAACACTATTACCCATACAGCTGACATGTAGGGAAGAATTACAAGGAAGGGAGTGATGTATACAAGTCATAACCTCCATCCCCATAACTCATGGCAGCAACTAGACACAGTCCTTTTTGACAGTGCTTGATAGTTTTGACAGGTCACTGCTGGTAGATATTAGAATTCTATCAGACTACAATAACTTTCTTTAAAAAATAAACCAAAGGCCCTGAATTTTTTTTTGTTAATGTTCTATAACTGGATGCATATTCACAATGAATACTTGACATATATTGTTTCTGTCTTTCACATATCTAAATATCTAATTTAAAATGAAAAGTAGCAACAAAACAAAGCTAAATTGAAAGCTATAAGAAACTCGCTTCACTACTCTCCCACATCCAGTCACCTCCCATCAGGCGCAATTCCTGACTTTCTTTTTGGGCAGCACTGGCTTTGAAAAGGTTGAGCATGTCTCTGTAGCTATGTAAGTGCAAGCAAAGATTAGAGGAAAGCTGCAGCAAGTCCTTTGATGCAACTTTATCTATGGCTTTACCATGAGCCATAATATCAAAACCAAACTTCAGCTCAGGGTACACCGAGTTCATAGGTTTACTATCACTTCTTCAGTATTTGCAGGTTTGCTGCTGATTCTGTGCTTCATTATTCACAACTAATTACATTTCAGGTCTACATGAATCCACTTTACCTACTATTACCTAATATTTTAAGTGGTTACATTTTATAAATGTAAATCATAATAAGTTCTGAAGCTTCTATGTGCCACTGCTAGTTGTCCCCAGGGAACGCACATTCCCATTTGTGGGGATGCACCCTTTATGTTCTACTGCTGCCATTTCTCCCGGTCCTGGGAAAACAGAAGCTCCTACCTGCTTGCTGCTTAATGAACACATACAAAGTACTGATGCGACTTGTAAGGTGAGATATTCAATTGTCAGTCCCTCTGGCTAGTGTCACAGATTATCCCTTTCAGAATATTATGAAGAAATCAGAGGACAATTGCAGAATAAGACCTCAGTTCCCTAACACAGAGTTTGAAATTGAGCATGTCTTTCTCTGGTATTCTGCACAACTCTAACATTCCCTCCAGGGGAGGCAGATATCCAGAATTTCAAAGGATATTGCCAGGAAAGATCTACAAATGATTGTGAGTCAATGACTTAAATACAGTCCCAATTTGAGTCTGATATTGTTTTTTCTTGACCTAACTTGCCTAAGCAGCTGGCCATAAAATGGTAATCAGCTCAGGGTTTTCCAGGCCAAATCAGAGGTTGCTTCATATGTGATGAACCACTCATGTCTAATCGAGACTCCAGATTTGGATTTTGAGACAGCTGGAAACTTTTATTAAGTACTGGCGCTCTTTAAAACTTTATTTGGACTGAGTGAAACTGCATCAGCTTAAAAGAAGGTAAAAAAAACTGAAGGATTTTAAAGCTCACTCAGAGAAAACTAATGATATTTTTACCAACATAGTGTGAGCACACTCAGCAAAATTTGTCTGAGAACCTAAATTAGTAATCTATGTTAGAACATGACAGAGGCCTCACATTATTCTCATGTAAATTTTCTTACAGACGCATGTGCTTTACTGCAGAATAGACTAATGAGCTCCACAGTAAAGCATCACCGTGCACACATCTGCCAGTATTAGAGTGCAATAAACTAATTAAGTCTGCCCTAAGGTAATACTGTTGGGGACAGTACTATCTCACATTAGAGTAAGTAACTGCACTGAAACATGTGTAGATGGTGACAGGGCTGGTTGGGGTACAAGAATGCTAAAACACAGGGGCTGCCTACTGCCTGGCCACACAGCTCCACACTCTCAGCACCGGCATGCCCCAGCCAGCTCCTCCGACACTCAGCGCTGCCACCTGGAGCTCAGGGCTGACTCCCGCCTTGTCCCCTGCTAGCCTGGGCCTGCTCCACCCCAGCTCAAATTGCTGCTGTCCTGGGTGCACGTGTAGATGCTACACCTGGCAGAAGTTTCCTCTGGCTCAAACGGCTCCCAAGTTTATTGCATTGTGTTAATTGCATATGTAGCTGCACCCACAGAGTAATATTTAAGAGCACAGGTTAGAGTTTTCAGAAATAGAAGCCTAATGTTATATTCCTAACTCCATTTATTAGCACTTCAATGCGTGACCAATATTTTGAAACATGACCTAATTCAGCAGGCCTATATATTTAATAATTTTGGACAATATTTCTCAGGAAGCCTGACTCAGTTCCTTCTCTGTTCTTGGCTGAAATCAGATGTTGTATATGAATTTGTCCATACAATATGTAGAAAAATTCATTATGAACACCTAATTTTGTTGTGTTCACAAGTTGGTATGGATTCAGAAGCATTTATAGACAATGACAACCTCTTCCCCCCCAAAAAAAACCCAAACCAAACAACTGAAAAACCAAAACAAAATCCAGTCTGCTGCTAACGTTCACTTACACGAGAATAGATATGGTACATTATTCCTAGTGGAGTGACTCTTTAATAAACGGTTAGTGGATGAAGCATGGCAGCTAAACTAACATTTATCAAAAGGAAAGCTTCCCAAACTCTTGCAGGGGTTGATACAGTTTGCCACTTACATCTGTGATCATTTTCCCTCTGGTCTTGTTTCTTTCCCTGTGGTTGGCCCGTTTCTGTTTCTGCTGTAAAACTCGTTCCCTGGTGGTGCGATATTCCAGAGCGAATTCACTAATAATTTTGCAGAATTTATTGATGTTGACTTCACGGATCGCATAGGGAGGGTGGCCCATAAACAATAAAAATGAGTGGAACCTAGAAAGCAAAATGAATCAAAATTTTGAACAAGCTTCCTAAAAAAGATTCTAATGATGAAATAAAAAAAACTTTTAACATTTCCATGACAATCAATTTCACTTGATCCCCTTATTGTTTTATGAGCTCTTCTCATTTGTTTCCCCATGCTGAAAAGTTTTCATGGATGCCTTAAAATATTACTGGCATGGTTTATAATTAAAAACATATCACAAATAAAAGACTAGTTGACAATAACTTCATCTCAGCTGAGTTTCCCATGCTGATAAAAGAGATAAGATGTTTACAAAATCCTATTCATTTTATGTTACTAATTTGGCATATGAATTAACAATTTCATTTCAGTTATTGAACAAAATATTTATTATGTTTTAACTCCACTTGTTTGTATTAAGCAACTTCAAAGAGACTATTAGGATGTTGGGGAAAGTCTAGACAAGACGAATTAAGATTTACAGACTAGAAGCACAGGAATAAAAGTATTTCTGGTTCATCAAAATGACCAGAAATGTTGTAACATCCAAATACTTCAGCTCAGGGTACACTGAGTTCATAGCTTTACTATTGCTTCTTCAGTATTTCCAGCTTTGCTGCTGGTTCTGTGCTTCATTATTCACAACTAATTAAATTTCAAGTGTACATGAATCCACTGTACCTACCTTTATGCTAATAAAAATAATTATAACAATGGAATTGAAAGATGTGATGAAATGGAAGAAATATTTTGGAGAGGACTAACAATATTTTAACAGGGTGGCCAGTCCCCTTAAGAGGGGGCAGCCAGCCCTTGTGAGTGGCTGCAGCTGTGGGGAGATTACTGAGAAAGAAGTGGCTCACTGGGAGCTTAAAAACCCCAGAGATGAGAGCACTGGGACAGCAAACCGTAACATGAGAACAATATGAGAGAGAGATGGGCTGAACCACTGCTGTGCAAGGGCCAGAGCCAAAAGGTACCCTCCCAGTGTCCGGGACAGGACAACCAGGTTTTTGTTTGCTTGTCTTATTTGGTTGAAGACTACTGATTGGCATGAACTAGCTGAGGAGATCTTGAGAGAGCAAGAGTCTTCCTTGAGAAGTCCACAGGCGAGGTGACCCACTTACAAATATATTATTGAAAATATCAAGTATGGGGATGAATCCACTGTTATTATCCTATTACAATATATGTGATACATCCAAATGAAAACTTGTGATTTCAACATTCCTTAGCTGCAGCTAGGGTACAATTTACCTGGGTGTGGATGAGAATTCATTAAGAAGAAAATAGGCTGGATCTACACCTTTGATTTGTTCATTCACAAGTTTAGGACTGTTCAAATTCCAGAGCAGAGTTGAAACCCATAGACTGTATGTGTGTGCAGTAAGTATACAAATACATTGCCTGCATATAGTTGGTATCATCTCGGTCGGCTTATAAAACTAAATTTACAATTATTATGTTAGCATAGGCATCTCAGAGTACTTTAACTAGAATGTAATGCCAATTATTCAAATGGGATGAAACAGTAATTCTTAAAGAAAGAAAAGGCATGATTCTGTCTTCTGGAATGCAAGCTTGAGACACCTGTTTATGGATAGAGTACAGGTCTTTGTGCATTATTAACTGCACAAGATATGTACAGTAGCTATTCCAAAGATAGCTACTGTATTCATCCTTTTCTATGGCAAATGCCTCATTAAAGATGAAAAAGATTTGTCTTCATAGAAACTTCAGTATTTTGCCAAAGGTATTTTGTCCTATTCTTGTCTATAAGAATGCAAGCCAATCTCCCCCCACAAAAGGTATTTGCTAAAAAGTAGTAAATACATAATCATCTTCCCAGCATTCTCCACTTGTGAAATCCTGGCCTAATGCAGTGCCAGGCATTTATAGGTGCCCCAGAAATCAAGAAAAGAGAAAATAATTGCTGAGTTTGTTGCTTTTGCTCAGCAGAAATACAATATTTGGTAGAATTCAGGAAATATTTGGAACAAATGAGCATCTCTTATCAAGCCTTCATAACAGATATCTTGGTAAATGCGCTTGTGAGAATGTGTCTTATAGAGAGTTTTAAATAAATCACTGATGTTCCCATCAATGCCCTACTGCTGTACCTGTTAATTATTCTTCTATGAACAATCTTGAGAATTATGATTCTTTCCGCACAGTCTTTAAGAAACTCAGACATTTTTTGCTTCAGCATTGGCTTCATTTCATGCTTTGCTATGGCCTTGAGATGATCCCATGATGCTTTGCACCTTCTTTCCATCTGGCATAAGTTGTCCTGAAGTTGTTCAAAATCAACCTGAAAACAAATGAAAATTTCAGCTATTTTGACCTCAAAACTTACAACACTGACCTTGGGCATCTAAAATGTATAGCCAAGATACAAAAAGTGACTGAGATAGTACTGCTTAGTTATTAACACATATCCCGTTTCCTACCATCCTGTGGGCATGTGAAGAAGAAATGACTGTACTTGTTTTTGGTATACAGACCCTATAGTCATCCTGTTCCACATGCTAGGCATGTCTATATGAGTAAATGTTGTGCATTTACATGTGCAGAGCTATTAGACTGCAGCAAACTAATAAACTATGTAGCAAGTTAGTACTTGTAAACAGAAGTACTATCCTGCTGTGGAATTTTTTACTTTGCAGCACCACATGTGTAGATGCAGAACAGGGTGCAATTGTGCCCAGTTATCTCAGGCAGCAGAAGGCGACACTCCTGTCTGCTGATGAGCCACATGGCCGACCGCTTTATTGGTGGTGCATATTGGGGTTGGGTCGAGGGTCTGTTGTTAGGTTGGAGGAAAGAAGGGGGTCTGTTGTTGGGAGGGAGGGAAGGAGCAGGATCTATGGTTCTTGGGGTTGTACTGTGGGCTTGGGGCCTGTGGGTGGCTGCCCAGGGACCCTATTGTGGGGGGTGGAGGAGGAGGTGGTCAGTGACCACCTTGTGGACATGGTGCTCTGGCCACCACTGCCAGAGGGGGAGCACAAGGAACATCCATGACATGCCAGGCACAGTCTCCTAGGACAGCATTCTGGAGGCCTGTGTCAGCAGGCGGCGGACTGTTTGGGGCGACGGAAGCATGTGGCTGGGGACCAAAGCATGGGGTAACGTTTGACAGAGTGGGTCTAGCATCTGGGCATCTGCAGCCAGTGCCTGGACCTCCTTCAGCTGCTGCAGGGGGCAGAGCAGGGTAGGAGCAGCCCTGGCCTAAACTGCTCTGCCCTGGCTCAATTTGCTGCTGTCCTGAGCACAAGTGTAGATGCTGTGCCCAGGAGTAGTTTACTGCAGAGCAAAATGCTCTGTAGTTTATTCAGCTGCATTAATTGCATGTGTAGATGCGCCCAGTAGGTAGCAGACTAAGGTACTTAAGTGCAATTCTATTCTACCCTGTTAAGTCCTTGAAAAACTATCAATAGAAAAGGTGGGTGGGTTGTTTTCTTTGCTGCTTTTTGTGACTTAGTCTTATGGGGCAGATGACATTATTATTACAAAAGTTGTTGCATTAATCAATTTCCAGGGATTTGAACAGAGTGCAATCATCCACTTAGACACCGAATAGGTGGAATAGAATCTGGTTTCTACTATCAAAAGAATGGAAAATATTTTAAATTTCTG
The DNA here is from genome assembly GCF_001723915.1 of Gavialis gangeticus. Lineage (NCBI taxonomy): Eukaryota > Metazoa > Chordata > Crocodylia > Gavialidae > Gavialis > Gavialis gangeticus. The sequence continues at coordinate 2,355,091 of NW_017728992.1, forward strand.
CCCAGCTTCTATAAAGGGATGTAGTAAAGTCTCCTGTTTGCAGTCAACAGTGCATACTACATAAAACACAGTTTCCCAAACCTGGAAAGCACATGGACATAGCCATTTCTCCATGTATAGTTTTATTGAAAGGTGATGTTCTAAAGTAAACTGTCTGTTCACATGCCAGAACTATATGTTTTATCTTAGGGAAGTGTTATCCCAGCACAAACCTGCATCTCTAGGGATACTATATAACACCATTAGCTAGGAACAAAATCATCATCACAGGTTTCAAAGTCTATGTTAATACAGTTAAGATAAATTATGACATCCTCCAGTAATATTTATCAGGAGAGAAGCCAATAAATTCCACAAGAAGGTGAGCGGGAGGTTGCCGTTTACTCATAAACCAAAAAAAGGTGTTCAAATTGCTCTGGTTTACCAAGGCCACTTTGGATACATTACTAAAACAAGGGCAGTATGTAGCACTGGCCAGCCACTGTACAAGCCATGCATACAGCAAATGGAAAATGTATAAATGCCCAACTTATTCTCCTTGCATTCCCCAGGAAAAAGGAATTTATTTGCAAATACCACTTCAAAGCAGAAATGAGCCCAAGCCATAAAATACAGATTTAGACTCAGATTCCAAACACCTCAGAGTTTGAGGATGCTAGAGTCTGGTATTTTGGTCCATTTTTCACTGCAAAAGGGAAAAACAGAGCTCAACAAGGGTTGGGGGGGGTTCTCTTTGCATGCAGGATAGGAAAAAGCTGCAGCTAGTTGTGTATTCTTTTCAACTTTTCCTATTCTAATCTATCCGTTGGTAGTGTAGTTATTTATTGTTAATTGCCTTTGTCATGAAGGAAAAGTACAGCACCACAATACTGCCGTTAGCCTAAAGGCAATTATCCTACTGCAGTTAGCCTAAAGAAACTGGCCCTGGATACACACTCCCTTTTCACACACAATTTAAGTTTGGGATTAGGATCTGAATCTTCCAAACTCAGTCCTCCCTCTAATGTAGCACATTTACTCACATACACCCCCCACCCCTGAAATTAACCTTTTGAAATTAGGGTGCATGCCTTAAGGGAGGAAGCTGATTTTTCTTCACTGGACTAGAAGCGGGAAGACCTTGTTGCAAGATGCCTGCCATGTCTCTCCCTCACTGTTAACCCTCTCACAGCCACAGCTGCTGTAGTCAGGATTTCCTTCAGTCATCCATGACTGGAAAAATCATTTTTTTTCATTCTGCTGTCCAAAAAAAGAAGGTGCATGTCTTATTGGGGG
>NW_017728992.1:2356478-2383114 GCF_001723915.1 Gavialis gangeticus
AGGTATGGCATGCAAGAAAAAACTGTAAATGGGTCTCATTCCAAGATGTTGTATTTAATGCATGCTTGACCCCAGTTCCAATTATAGTATTTCATATATGAAATACAGTTCACAGCCATATCCAGAACTTAGTGCTTAAGATCTGCACAAAATGAGGATAGCCATAAGAAATGTATTACTGAAAATCTCCTCGATATAACCTGGCAGTGATTTGATTTATTGTTGCCTTGATTCAAAAAGTGATGATTTTTTCCTTTTCGCAAGGAAATAAAAGCATCCTTTGACCTATTCTGTGGGCAAGGGAGCTGTGTCCGTGTGGTTATGTTTTTGTTAGTGTGCCAATGCCTATTATTTTTAAAAGTCCTTTTCAGGTCAGTATTTTGACTGTTGGTGGTAAACATATCCTTGCTCTCTACATACCATCAGTGTAAAGTGCACATGGCAGACAAAGATACCATTATTGTGAGCAGAAAATTGGATCCAAGAACAAGCATTTCTATGGTTCAGCAAATAATTTTCCAACCTGGAATGGGAACTTCTGATTACTGCAGGCATTGCCATTAATTCTTCTCTGATCTCACCACAACTTGCATTTAAACCACTGTGATTTATTAGTTATCACTCAGCTATTCTGAGAAGCCGGCCTGTAAAGGTCAAAAGACAACACACCTGGGGAGCAAGGCTACAAAGAGCAGAAAGGAGTTGTCGCCTTGCCCTATAATGACACCTACAAGCAGCCAGTGCAGCCACAAACACTGGTGGTGCTCTCTGGGGAGAAAATACAGCCAGCTCAGTTAAGGAGGCACTGGCACGTTGATGAGAGTTTAAGGCTAAAACCTCTGGTGGAAACCCAGGAGGAGCACAGCAGTGAAAAATACCTCCTGCTTTCCCTTGGCATTACTCTCCACTGGAGCACAGGTGCCCCCACTTGGTGTACTTACTGATGACTGACAGCCAGTGAGACCAGAAAGCCAAACCAGGGCAACTCGCCTGCAAATTCTGTGCATGACCGAGGCTAAAGTAAAAAGGACAGCTTCTAGTGGAGTGTGACATACCTCTACAAAATATAAGGTCCCCATGGCAAATAGCTTGCCAGAATGTGGCTTGAGTGGTTGGTCATTTTTAGCTGATGCTTTAGGATGATGCACATGGAAAATTCATAGAATATGGGCAAATAAGAGTGAAATGTTCTGTGAGACAACTGCATGTGTTAGTCTGTATTCAAAGTACTGTTTCTCTCATGCACAAGTAAAAGCTTGGAATAAGCAGAGCTTTCATGTACAGTCGGGGTGTCCAACTTCTCAGCGGCCAAATGCTGTATGTTCCGCAGGCTGCAGACCCCCCCAGACTGCATGCCAGGAAGGACTCCATCCTCCACTATGTAGACTGTCCAGACTCCCTGAACTCTCCTGCCATGTAGGCTACATGAACTCCCTGTCCCACAGTGAGGCTACACTGTACTCCTCAGGGCAGGAAGCAGAAGCCAGATGAGGGAGGAGGAGCCCAAAGACCCTGGCAGCATCTGTGGGGGCAGTGGGGGGAATGGCGACCAGGTGGGAGTCCACAGGCCCCAAATGAATACCTCCTGGGCCACAAATGAGATAGTTCTCATGTCCAGAATCCTCTCCTTAGTAGGTTTGATGCTGAACACCCTAGTACTCAAGGGTTTAACTGAAAATGATTTTACACATCAAGTGATATACACTAAAATACCTCTTTCCCTTAAGCATGTCCCATGGTCCAACTAATTCTGCACTCAGCCTTCCCACAGATTCTGCTAGCCCTGGCCGCTGGGACCTTGGACCCTTCTCCAGCCTGGGAAAAATCCAAAGACCCTGCCCAGTTTACAAACAGCCCTCATAATATCTCCAGGCCAACCTCCCCTGCCCATAAGCACTATTCTAATTGCTCAGGAATATCTAGGATCTTCCTTGGAACATCCGTCTTTTCTCTGCCTGACGTACCATTTCTCTCAGATGCCTTTGCTATACAGGAGTTGATTTCCCCATTGCAGGCAGACAATGCCTTGGGTGCCCAACCCAATAATCGGTGTGTGCCTGGAAGTAGCAGTTGTCTTTGCCCTACTTAGCAAGTTACTTAGCAGTGCTGACTAGTCTCTTTTTCCTTTGGCTAAACCATGATCCAAATGATAAAGATGTACATACACAGCACACCATCATCTTTATAGTGATAAAAGCAATGTAAATAGATTCAACAGAACATTGCCTTTTCAATAAGACCACATGCACCATGTCAATGAAATAAACATAAGAAACCATTCATGACACCCCAAGAGCCCCCACAACATAATGGAGTTCATGACAGTCAAGCAACTAGCTTGGAGGTCACAGAGTAGCTAAACCAGGGTTGGGCAGTTATTTCAGGTGGAGGCCCGCTTACTTAGTTCAGCAAGCCATCGAGGGCTGCATGACAGGCAGCCAGGGACAGATAAATATTAATTTTCTAAATTTTTTAGGGGTCCTGGATACAATGGCCCGGCAGGCTGCATTGAGCCCATGGGATGCAGTTTGCCCACCCCTGGGCTAATCCCAAGATCTATAAACCACTCAATATGTTATTCAGAGCCACTCATTGGGGCTTCCTTGACTATTCTAAACATTAACATTTATATAATGTATAATTTCACAATCAAAAGCACAGTAACTAAACTATAATTATTTACCTAGGAATGTAGTATTTCTTCTACCCTTAAGAAACCTATTACTGTCCTGAGAATTCTTTTATTTCTTGGGCCTTTCAACATGCGGGGAAGTTTAGCATGAGGTAAAGCTCACCAGAGCCCAATTTTCCTTAATTATAAACTGCAGATTCCACTGAAAACTGGCATCCAAATGGACTCATATGGCTCAGAGGTTTTTCCTCTTAACTGAGTGGTTTAATAAGTCAGTGACACAAAGAAGCTATTTTGTGTCTTTATTGACAGTATTATTAGGATTTACTAAGTCACTGGGCCAAATTCTCAGGTGGTCTTTCCATGGTGCAGTTATTAATATCAGAGCAAAGTAAACACAGAGGCCGTGTCCAGACAAGCATGGCTGTATAGTATGTGGCCCTGCAGACAGGTCTGCAGGGCCACATACCACACATTCAGGTGCTCTCTGCACTGCAATGCAACAGCAAAGGCAGGGCGGGGCGGGGGGTGGGGAGCTGACGCTGGGAGATCCTAAGGTCAAAAAACCCTGCGCAAAAAAAAGTGGGGCAGCACACACAGGGACAGCGCACACTGCCCAAAATTGGAACCTGGCCAGCCAGAGCCATACTCCAGCTGCCGGCCAGGCTCCAAGCGGCAGGATCACTGTTGCTGCAGCCCCAGAAGGCCCCCAGGACCACAGGTAAGGCTGCTGGGGCCAGCCCAGTGCTGGCCCCAGCCTCCCCTACCCCACTTAGGGTAACCTGCTATGCTTCAGAGGGCGAATGGCACAAGTGTCCTACTGCTAGTTATCCCCTGGGAAACAAACATGCACACTAATGTGGACGTGGCCAGAAAGGGCATAAATGATGACCACCTATAAGTTTATCAGGGGTGACCACCAGTATCTGGGGGAATGTTTGTTCACCAGAGCGCCCCAAGGGATGATGAGGTTGAATGGTCATAAACTACTGCAAGACCATTTCAGGCTGGACATAAGGAAGAATTGCTTTACTGTCCGAACCCCCAAGGTCTGGAACAGCCTGTCATTGGAGGTGGTTCAAGCACCTACATTGAACACCTTCAAGAGTAAATTGGATGCTTATCTTGCTGGGATCCTATGACCCCAGCTGACTTCCTGCCCTTCGGGTGGGGGGCTGGACTCAATGATCTTCCGAGGTCCCTTCCAGCCCTAATGTCTATGAAATCTATGAAATCTATAAATTGATACTAAGTCAGAAAAAGAATGATTTACAACCAACTTGGCACTTACTGAACATGAAACTCAATGGTTACTCTGCCCAAATATATTCTATTAGTTCTATGCATTGTTATACTTCTTTAATATTAGTATTGGCTTGATTTGTGAGGTTATCAAGGTTTTATACTACATAAAGGAGGCAAAAAGGTGCATACACCTTTTTGGGATCCAAGTGAACAAGAACAGATTCAATTGGTTTGATACAGAAGACATTATAGCTGAGAATTATTTATTATATTACATAAAGCAAACAAAATACTACATACTACCCTCCTTTGACCAGTTCAGTGTATACAAGATTCCTAAGAGTGAAGAACAGGGCTTAGAAGGCCCTTCTCCTTGTAAATACTTTGGGATTTTTTTAACATTGCATTTTGAAAAAAAATTGAGTTCCATAATGGTAGGGAATGCAGATTGGTTTTCTTTTCTTTTTCTTCTTCTTCTTTTTTTTTTTTTAAAGGGAAACATGTACTATCTCTCCTTCCAGCTGAAAGACCGCACAGTGTCTAACATAGCATTTAAGCATTTAGCTAGGTTTCTCATTAAATTGTGGTTCCACAAAACTAAGGAAAAGGAGGTTCAGAGACATCTGCTGTAACATAAAAGTGTTTTATAATTATGCTGCACTGAACAAAGAAATGAGAAAGATGGTCATTTTAAATTGTCATTACAATTCTATCCCTGAATAGCAAAAAGAAGTATGGGGTAGTCAGCCAAAGTGATTTTGAATAACATGGAAATTTATGTTCAGCTTACTTTTTGCATCAGTTTTACTGATATGCACATGAAAAGCAAAAGTTAGGATGCTACTACCTAATATCACCTACAACTACCAGCTTAAAAATGAATCTGTTTTCCAAAGAATACAACAACACATTCTTTAAGTCTTAAGCAAAATAAGATGATTTCACATTAGAATACTGTGGAATATCTGTTTATTTTTATTTGTAAACCAATTAAAACAAAAGAAACATCCCAATACATCGGATATAGGTCTGATTCATACTTTCTATTTTGATCCAGATTCATCCACATCTACAGACACAGCAAATGATAATACCTCAGACTAATTCTCTTACAATTTTTGTCACACCTTCAGCCAAACATCAATACTGAATCTTCTCAGACACTCCTAACCATAGTTCAGTGCCAGGAGACACCACCAAAATGGAGTTCAAAGATAAATCCCAGTTGGTACAAATCCAAAGCTAACACAAATCCTAATTCCCTAATCAACAGCTTCTGTAAATCAGAAACTCCAATGACCAACTAACATTCAATTTTATTGTCCAATCCAAGCCATCCAAACAATTTCTTACTTGAGATCAACATTTTGGGCCCCACACTTTAAGAAAGATGTGGGCAGTTTGGAAAGGGTCCAGTGGAGAACAACAAAAATGATTAGAGTCCCTCAAAAACATGATTTATGAGGAAAGGCTGAAAGAGCTAGGATTATTTAGTCCAGAAAACAGAAGACTGAGGGGGAATTTGATAACTGCCTTCAAATACCTGAAGAGCTTTCAAAATCACATCCTGCATCTTTTTTGTAGGTCACTGTAACTTCTGGTATATGTTCTCAGTAACCCTACAAAGTTTTCCAATAGCTAACAATTATCATTTATTGCCACAATCTGGGTCTTCAGCCTTTGTTGTTATACTAATGAAAATATTGACTCCAGACATTTTCTAAAGAAGACCACAACCTCTGCATTTTGCCTCTATTTCTTTCAGTGTTATTAACTATACAATCAGCACCTGTACAAATGACATGCTTCATTTTAATTTCATAATGCGATAATAATAAGATATAGTTGAACAGACACACAGAGACGCACAGCATTTCTCTTCATTTAGACAGTTTATGTTCTACAGCGATCACAGTTGGAGATGTTTATAATTTAGGTTAGACAGGTCATTTCCACATTATTATAGGGATGAGTTTTGATGTGGAACATGGAATTCTCTTCTTCCTGCTTTGGCTCAGAGCCCAGGGGAGTTCTGAGAATGGATGGAGTCACAAATGAGTCTATAATACTCTCACAGAGCAAGCAGATTATTATACCAAATGTTACTTAAGCATGTCACTGCAGTACATGATAGGCACCTCCAATTTTTCTGCTAGCTACCCTCCTGCTTATATTTTCATCTGTGAAGATTCTGTTCCACAAAATATACCTACATTGCCTTCTGAATTTTGTAGCTTAGGAATCTGCTTATAATACACCACAGGATTCACTACATATAATTAAGAGTAAATAAAGAAGAAGGTGAGACACAGTTAGTTATTAGACTATGTTTGCTAAAATAAAAGGTAGGGGCACCACTATGTAAATAAATGCTTTTGCCTGCAATTTCTGCTTTATTAGTAATGTAAACAAAAGTCCTACAGTAAAATTGAGGGAGAAAAACAGGCAAGGTTCTTTGGATAGATGTGATATCTTTTATTAGACCAACTAAGTAGTTGGGGAAAAGTTCTTTGCAAGCTTTTGGGCAGATGCACCCATCTTCAAGCACCAGCAGACTCTGCTTTTAATCTGAGTTCTGAAGAAGGGTGTTTGTGCCCGAAAGGTTGCAAATAATTTTTTTCCAACCATTTGGTTGGTCTAATAAAAGATATCACATCTACCCAAAGAACCTTGCCTGCCAATGTCCCTAGACCAACAACCCTACAACATGGGAGAAAAACAAGCAGATTAATTCCAACAATAAAGTTTCTTTTACAAGGAATAAGTACTTGTGTTTTCCTTTGAGGGACAAAGAGACCTGTGACTCTATGGGCTCCAATACACATGCATGGAGCCTGCTCTGATGCGCTCCTAATCCAGCACATCATAGCAGGCTCGATTAATTGACTGTGCCGGAGCACAGAAATCAATGTGCTCCGGCAACCTTCCACGTCATGTGCATCAGTGTTCTGGTGCATTTCCATGCTGAAAAAATGGTGGCAGGGTGTTTTGAAATAAAAGACGTTCAATGAGCTTTAGTTTAAAGCACCCAGCTGCCATTTTTTCAGCATGGGGACACTAATACAAGTGACGTGTGGGCACTTTTAATTAGCGTGACTTGCTAATTAAAGTGTCCAGTGCCATGTCCCACAGCACATGTAAAAATGTCCTATATTATTAAATTTCCTTACCCAAAAGGCATGGTTGTGTAAGTAAGAGCAGCCAAAAGTAGGACACAACTTATGACTGATGAGAAAGGTAACATGAGACTGTCACAGTCTGTTGCCCCATAGAGATCTGAATTATGGTACATGTTAATGGTTCAACTAAAAACAGCAGACAGATATATATTGTCAACTTCTGGGGACACAATCTGGTCAAATTCAATCTAGGAGAATATTTCTGAGGACACAAGGGGTAAAGTCTTCTTGAAAATCCTTCAGGTTTATGTGCCTAATTCCCATATGAGCATTTGAAAATATCCTGCAAAACTTCTGCAACAAAGAGCAACTTTTGGCTATATGAAGTCAATGCTGATTAGGTTTTAATGGATGTAGCATAACTAGATCTAATGTTTTACCAATATCTGAAATCAGAAGAAAGACACCATAACACTGTATATTCCCATAGTCCAGGTTTGGATAATTATATCACTTGAGTTTCAGAGTAAAGAGTGAAAAGGAATGAGCTGACACCCTGGTAGATTAAGGACAATGGAAAGGAGAAAGTTGGATGACTCAAGGATTTCATTACAAGAATAGTATGCCACTTTCACTTAAGCCACTGGCTGTAATCTGACAAGACAACAAGGAACAGAAATCATCATCATTTAGTAGGTTTCACTGGCACACAGGAGGGGAGCCAGAAGTCTTGGTCTAAGTTTTAGTGGAAAGGTGAAATGAGTATTTTGCTCCCAGTGCTAGCATACAAATAAACAGTTACTAATGGTCATAAAAATAACCGGGGTGTATGGCCATATAGTAGAAAATTAGACAATGTAGGTCTATGGCAAACTGACACAGCTTTCCTCGATGAGAGTCACAGTAGTGCATCCAGAGGAAAGGTCAACTTAGCTGTAAACTGGCAATCATGAAATTACTGCGATGTGGGTCCCAGGTTTCAGAGATGAATACATTTCTATATGGACAGTTCTCATAAAACGTGAAAAGCAGAATCTCTCTGAAGCCAATTACGAAAACTTGGACACCGGGATCAAGTCACTGATTAATAATATGTGTGACCTTCAGTGCCCATTTACTTATTTATACTGTGTTTGTCTCTGTTCTCTCTTTGCAAATTCAAAACTAAATTAACCAAAGGATCTCTTCACAAAATTTATGCAAAAGCCTCCATGACCAGAGGCTGAGGAGGAACAATCTCTTATCATTGAATATCAAACTAGTTCAGCCCAGCTTTAAAGGGGCCTTCAGGAAAATAATAATGTATTCATTTAACTTGTACCTTCAGTGAATCAATAAACTATCACTGGGCATCTACTGCAATGTTACTGAGTTCTAATCTGCTAGCTGGCAGACAAAACACCTACATTTCTCTCTTACTATCTCACATAATTTTTGTTGTGGAAACTTTCTTTATCTTTCCATTTCACTAAACAAAGCACCTGTTTATATGCTTGCAACTGGTATCATAATGGACACTACTGCCACATTAACACTATATCTCCACAGTCACAGTTGGTTCAAATTTCCTTTGGAGAATTTTTCTCCTTTTTTGATCTTAAACAACATATAGAAAATATATTTTATTGGGCACTGAAATTACAAACCAACAACTCTAGTGCATTGTGGGTGAAGTTACATGTTGCACTTAGACCAGGGGTTGTCAACCAGAGGTATGTGCACTCCTGGTGGTACTTTGAAAGGTCCCAGAGGGTATGCAGGGGTGGGCAGGGACGAAGTGCCACCACCCCACGCCACTGCCTCATAGAAGCAGGGCCTGGGTAGGGCAAAAGCAGGGCTGCACAGATGCCATACTGCCTCTGATTGCCACCCCGCCCCATGTCCAGCCACTCGTCACTCTCCCTCCCCATGGGGGTACACTTATTAAAAAGGGGGACGCTGAGGCTACGCTTATTTAAAAAGGTTGAAAACCCCAGACTTACACCATAATAAGGGCACTTAAAATGTGAATGTCTGCATGTTAAAGCTCATTAATGCATGCTAAATGCCCTTTAAGCATTTCAGTTACACTGTTTAGGCAAGGGTTAACTTTGGGCTGTGCTACTCGGCTCGTGTTCAGGTAACTTCAGTCTGCTCCATGGATATAAAACGAGCAATTTGCAATCCTCCAGCACCCCAAGATGCACCACTCCTGTTGTGTGGACAAATTTTTCAGCCTCCCAAACTCTACTCCCTCCTCCCTGAAGTGTCCTGGCTCCTAGTCACATTCCTACCTGCCAGCCCTCTAATGGCAAGTCAGAGCTGTGCAGGCAAGAAACAGTATTAACCCTTAACATGCAACTGCTCACACCATGTTCTAACTTTAACACCACTTAACATTCCACAGATTTAGTATAGTCTAAGTGTAATGTAACTTCACCCTGAGACAAGGTTGGAGAATCATTCTGAAAGACAGCCGGGCACAACATGATCTTTCAATTTTTCCCCCGCTATAGGAAATACTTCTTTCTACTTAAGGTCAAGTAAAAACAAAGCCATAACATGCGAGAACAGCATTTGTGTTTCTCCCACTTCCTTTCTCCCCACAAGTCCAAGCTGAGTTATTTGGCTCATGCTGCAGCCAGCTGCAGACTTCCTGTTCCCCTGAGTATGCATTAGTGAGATCAGCAGTTCTTTTCTGACAGCAACTGATGCTCACTAGTCAGTGCTGCTACTGTTTCATCATGCTTTTCCTTTTAAAATTTCTTGCTTCCCCACTGTTTCATATCAGTAATTAACTGAAGGATCTTCCTACAGGAGTTAAACACAGCCAGGAAGTTTGGTGCTTTATAAATGAATGACTTAAGGGGAGGACAGGACAATTACAAATTACCCTTCCAGGGTTGGCCCTAGACCTTTTGATGCATGAGAAAAATCATTCATGGGATGAAAAAAAAGAACTCTTAATAAGGATTTTTTTTTTCATTGGCATCATTAAACTGATAAAGAGATACCAATGCAGACATCCCAACTCTTTTTTGAGCTGGGAGGAAGAAATGCTACAAACACCACTGATGCACAGACAGATCCAAAGGTCTATAGTTCTGCCTTTATGTTAGATGTAAAGATAATGTGGCACTGTTAACAGACATATAACTTTTATGTTTAAAACAGTGAACAAAAGCCAAGTTGTAAGGTGTATCAATGGCTCTAAGGGTTTAGGACAGGGGTGGGTGAAGTCCAGCCCATGGGCTGGCAGTGGACTCCATTTCCCAGCAGCCCCTGCCCACAAGGCTGGCGGCCGGTTTCCATGGAAACCCCAACTGCACCTGTGCTGTGATAGCATAAAGCTGGGTTGTCACAGAGATTGGCCCCAGCTGTGCTGGCAGGGCAGGGGGCTGCTCTGGAGCCGCTGGGATCTTGCAGTGGGGGAAGCTTGGGGCAGGGCCAGGGCAGAGCTTTGGTCTGCAGCCTGCATGCTCTGGGAAGGGGCACGCAGGTAGCGGATCGTGGCTCTGCCCTGGCACCTTGCAGTGGTGATAGCCTAGTCCCAAGCCAGTGCAGAGCTGCGATCCACTGCCTTGAGTGCCCTTGCCTGGAGCATGCAGGCTGAAGACTGCAGCTCTGCCCTGGCCCCAGACAAAGTTGCCCCTGCCACAAGATCCCAGCGACTCGGGAGCAGCCCCCTGCCCTGCCCTGCCGCTCCCTGCCAGCACGGCTGGTGCTGGTCTCCATGGCAACCCCAGCCTTGTACTATCACAGGGCAGGTGCAGCTGCAGTCTCTAGCGAGACCAGTCCCAGCCATGCGGGCAGGGGCTGCTGGGAAATCAAGTCTGGCTACCAGCTGGATCCGCTATTTTGCCCAGCCCTGGTTTAGGGATTAGTGCCTAAAGAATTATGTTATTTTTTTCATAAAATCAATATTTTGAATATACATTATTGTATACTTAGGCTTTTACAGACTGTATATGTGTATATATATGCTTTGTACATACATTCATTTCATCTGTCAAATCCTTTTGGTTGAATTAGCCTGTTTTTTACAAACCAAGTGAGAAGAAATGGTCCCTGGGAAAGGAGAATCTATTTTTCAACTGGACAAAAATTATTTAACTTTAGGGTTTTAAAGGATGCTTACAGATGAAACAGAGCACAGAATTCAGTGGAAAACTCAGTTAAATATTTATACTTCATTGATGTCAGTTTTACTTATCCAAGTTTTTATATACTCTCAGTTAACATCCCAAAGAAGAGGGCAGTTCAGAAACTTTCCACATCCTAACTTTCAGATTTGTGGCAGCCAAGACCAAGTGGAACTGAAGCTTGTAAAAGTAATGTATCATGGGTACAATATATGCTGGACTATCCCAAAGAGGAAGGCCTTAGGCATCCCAGGGATGGTAAAGGCTATAATTTCTCCTAATGTAACTTTGTCTGGCCTTTTGGAACATTATCCGCTTTTAGCAGAGCAACTCAGAGATCAGCAAACCACAAAGTGAAATGCTGGGTTCAGTTCTATATTGCCTTGGGTCTAGAAACTTTTAGAAAGTGCTGGTGTTTAAATCAGATGTTCTTCAACTTCTCAAACTGTGGGTCGGAGATCTCGTTTCAGTGCCCATAGATAAAAATCTGCTGTAAATTTGGAAGATTAGCTCTTCTCATGCCTTCCACAACAGTCTTTATTCTTTTAATGATTAACCCACAGTTTAAATTGTGGTTTAACCTCTAAACAAATAAAGGAAACAAAAAGCAAGAATTAAATGAGCATTGTTAAATGTTGTGGTAAAAGAAGCTATTTGAAGAAAAGAGAATTTCTGGGGAGAAATATGCAGGTCTGCTAGGTCATCAAGGATTAAAGGGAGAAAATAAGGAAAGAACAGATATTATTGAGAAGCTAAATTATTTTTTTCTTCACTCTTCACGACAGAGATGTTGGAAGAATACCTATTTGGAGAGGGTGCCTTTTTGATAATAAAGATGAGGTACTATTAGGGACTTAAGTGCTAAACTTTAGGTTTTAGAACAGAATCAATACATAAAACTTCAACAAATACATGTGAGCAGATAATATATACCCAAGATTTTGGAAGGTACTTAAAAATGAAGTGGCTGAATTGTTTGCAAAATGATGTTGTTTCTCATTAACATCAACTACTATACCCGAGGATAATTAATCTTTTACATAAAAATGGTAAAAGGATCAATTCATGGAATTGCAGGGCTGTACATCTTATCCCTTATCTCTTGCTAAAATGGCAATGAAAACATCTGAAAGTTCATGTAATCGTGGGCTAAATACAGACATTAGACATAAACCAGTATCAGTGACTGAAAACCAGTCTACACCTAAAACAGAATAGAAGTTTGGGGTACGTAGACTAGTTTAAAAAGCCAGATCCAGTCTAAGACCTTGACTGATGAGGTATCAGACTTAATTATTTTTGATTAGACTGGTCTATCAAACTTCTGTGCCAGAACCCCTACCAATTCATGTTAGGTTGCTGTCCCTTTGTATCCCAGGTACTTTGCAGCTCCCTTCACTAGTCCCTCTTCATATGGAGATGCACTAGCACTCACCAAATGCTTGGCTGCTCAGGGGAGCAGGGTCTTGCAATGGGCCAGGGGGATAGGGGTGCTCTGTAGAAGGAAGGATTGTGCCCTTTGGAGCTTGGCACCAATGGCAGCTGAGGGGCCTGATCTTTGCTTCTACGAAACACCTCTATCCCTGTTGTCTCCTGGGCTGCGCCAGTGCATCCTGCTGGTTGCCTCTGGTGCTGAGCTCCAAGGACCTTAATCGTTCCTTCTAGTACCCCTATCTCTGCTACCCAGTGCAAGCCCCCTTCCCCTGCCCTCCCCGGCTGCATCAGCATGTCCTGTCAGCTACTTCTGGTGCTGAGGTCTGGCAGGACAAGCCCAGCACGGCCTGGGAGTCTTGTGCTGCGCAGCAGGGATGTAGGTACTCTACAGAAGTAAGGACTAGGCTCCTTGGTTGCCACTGGTGCTGAGCTCCAAGGGGCCTGATCCTTCCTTCTACAGAAGACCTGGGACAGCCCTCACTGGCTGCCATGCACATGACACCAGCCCACTGCCATCATTGTGGATGCTCCCCCATGCCCAGCCCTAGGCTTTCAGGAGAGCCCCAGTTCAGCTATATTCAGCTACCTTTCACAGTCTCTGGCATACTGGGAGATATGCAGCAGCATCCCTTGCCTTCTGGTCTTGGCCAGTGGAGGCATCTGCATGCCTCCGCCCATGCAAAGGGCAAATGTGTGTTGTGTTTGCTCCCGATCCAAGCTCGCAGCTTAGAAAAAACTGTGTAGATGTAATCGATTCTGCCTTGGACTTTTTGAATGTCTGTACCAAGCCATAGACTCCACACAGCATGGGCTCTGTATCAGAAAAACACAACCCAGGAGTCTATTGGAAATATATGAATATGTCAACAAAACTATTGGCAAATAACAGAAAAATAAAACTAGTTTAGACTTTCAAAGGGCCTTTGAGAGAGCCTCTCACAGGAAGCTACTAATAGAATTAAAAAAAAAATGGCTATGTGGCTCAGAGACTGAAAAAGGACAGAGACAAACATGTAATTTTCACTGGTTAAGAGTGGGATGCCCCAAGATTTTATAGTATAAATTTATAATTTATTTGGAAAAGAGGGAGACAGTACTGAAGGCAAAAATTGTAGATGAGACAAATAAGAGATTATTCAGATTTTAGAAGCCTAGATCTCTTCAATTCCTAGTGGTTAATGTAGATGATGGGGTAACATTGTAGCAGATAACAGTCAGTGTTTAAAAAGGCAAAATGAAAATGCAAATTTATACATAATATAAACCACACATACATCCTACTGGGTTATCTGGCTATCATTGAGGACATTTAATGAAAACTACTATCAGAACTGCATAGGCAGTAAATACAAACAAATGAACAAACAGCTGCATCCTCCAATCAATCAAGATACACAATGAAAAAGAAGGAGAAAATATGGAAGGACATAATGATTTGTATAAACACATAATAAATGTACTTAATCTGGAACACTGTGTTCAGTTTTTTCACTTCACATCACAACTAGACACTTTTTTTGTCTGAAGCAGCCAAATACTTGTCAGTGTCAGAGAAGATATCATACCAGACAGACTACTGGCCTTTTCCAGGATAAGTGTGAAAAGCAACTGCAAAATTATAGTCTGGATTCCTCTGTTTATTTTCTCTCATTCATTCTTTATCAAGTGTACTTGGTCATACACAAGTAAAATCGATATTGTTTCTACCTATTAACCCTGAGAACTCAACCTGGGTTCTGAGAGGAAAGTTGGATCATTTTTATCTGGCATACTATCAATATTAATAAAGGTTTGTACAGTCCAAAGTTTGCCCTCAGTGAAAGTTATGCAATGCTCCAATGGTTTTGCATTATATGTTCAGTGACAAGAGGTATTTTTGAAAGCCCCTCACTCCAAGGAATGTAGCATGACTCTTAAGCCCAGAGTTCCTGCACTAATTTGATATCCTCTCACTTTTAGTGTCACAATTATTTATAGAAGCAATAAAGAATCACGAAAATGAAGGTATAGAAATATGTGCACCAGAGGCAGGTATCCCACAGAATAGAAATTACCTTCATGATTACTATTTTTGTGTCTATTTTGGGGTCTTTCTTACACACTGGTCACATCTACAAGTGTCTCTTTTAAGTGGGCTTAGACTAAAATCGCCATTTTTAAGGCACGTTAAGGGCACAGGTCTACATGTGCAAACCCTTAATGTGCCTTAAAAATGGTGATTTAAAACTATGTGGGCCTAAATTTGATACCTGCATAAAGCAGTCTAATTACTTAAGTTCCACTAAAATAAGGCCTGAAAAAAAACCAACAGAGGAAATGGTGTGCATAAAGAGGGTGATCTGCCTAAACCTCCCAAGCAAGAGACAGTGGGCATGTCTACACGTGTATTTAAGCACACCTAAGCTTAATGCACCTTCACTTAGGGCACATTAAGGCAATTTAGATGCATATCTACACATGGATGCACCAATGTGCATTAAGGCACATTAAATTTAGGCATGAATAACAAAGTCGCATTAGCGCACGTGTGGACACACTAATGCAAACTAACAAGTTGTGTGCCAATGGATACACACTGTATTAATTCGCATTAGCATGACTGCACATGTGCTAACACGACCTGGCTATTTGTTTCTCAAGCACAGCACCACAACACACGGCTGTTTATAACTATGGGGCTCCACCATCCCATGCGCCCCTCCCTTATGCCACCTTAACCCTGAGAATCCTTTCAGGGTAGAATGAAGAGTTCAAGGAAAGTTAAACAAAATAAGAATAAACGACTCCTGGCCTTTACTGTGGCTTCATCAAAACTTCTTAATTCTTTGCTTTGGCATCTTTCTTACTCTTCCTGACTCTGGGCTAGGGCTTTCTGAGCGTGTCCCAACCCTCAGCATCCTGCTCTCTCTCCCTGGCTCTGAGCAGGGTACTCCCAGTCATGCCCCATCCCTTGGTGTCTCACTCTCCTCCCCCGGCTTCCAACCAGGGACTTCAGGTGTGCCTCACCCCTCTGCTTCCAGCTTTCCTTCTCCAACTTTGAACTGGGGACTTTTGGGTGTGTCCTGCCCCTCTGCCTCCAGCTCTCCTCTCCTGGCTTCTAACCAGGGACTCCAGGGTGTGCCCACCCCTCCATGTCTGGCTCTTGCTTGCCAGCTCTGAGCAGGGGATTCTTCTCCGTGCTTGAGCTGGCAGTCCCTCCTCCCACACTGTGTGGCCCCATCTCGAGCCAGCATGCACCCCGGATGTGAGACTGCTGGCTGGTCCTTTCTTTCTCTGAGGTTATTATGAAGACGGAGGGCTTGGGTCAAGGGTTGGTTCCCCAGGGATTCCCCTGACCCGATACCTCTCCCTCTCACAGAGTAAAGAAAAAAAAAAACTTAATTTGGAAGCCAGAATTTGAACCCTCCTTTTATTTTTTTCTATGAAAAATTAGGAGACACGTTACTATATAAAAGTAACTTAGGGGGCTGACTGTAATGGTTAGCACATTTCCAGGAAGAAAGGGAACTCTTAGCTCTAAAAGTCACTCTTATGCAACACATCCTCACAGAAGAAGACATTTCAAGCCTGAGACTGAATCAATTCAATCTTTGCAGGTTAGCATAAGCTGGGTAGATTGAACCGATAAACAAGTGAACAGATATTCATTTTTGATTCTGGAAATGCAGTCACATGGCTGCAAGTAGCCCAGGCCAGAAACTGGGGGCAGGAGGGTGCTAAAGCATGCCTCCCTGCTTGAGTGGAGCAGACAGCTTGGGCCAGGGCTGGTCCATTCACTCTGAGAATTTGTGGCAGAGGTGCAAAGCATCCTGGGATGCTGGGGGACTGTGAGTTAACTTGAATCTAGAGGGGATTTAGGATAGAATTTCAATAAATCAATTTACCCTAAATCAGTTAACTCTGATACTACATCCAGGTTTATCTTAAACTAATTTTGGCCATTTTGAAAATGGTTTGTGCACTGAACTTCTGTTGTTACAGATCTGAACTGGTTTCTGATCACTTGTGTATAATTTCTGTCCCTAGCCCTTGAGTCAACTTGATCACAAACAAACAAAACCCCTCTGGTGTCCAAGCAGATTTGAGTGAATTTTAAAATTATGTTATACTAAAAATGTAGCTTATATAAAACCAGAATATAAGAATATATTGATAATAAAATAAAATAAAAGGCCTGAAAATAGCTAATGACAAGTCCACACAGATACATTCATTAGTTCTATTAATAAATGTATATAACAAACAAACAATGAAATGTTTGTAAGACAATAATTGCTTCAAAGCAAAGGCAATGGATTTGTTTCAGTTTTATGAAATATGTAATAGCATGACTGCCTACTACTGCTTTGATGGGGAAACCATCTGACAGAGACAGAGATACAGCCAGAAGGAACATGTCTTGGTATCTTTAAAATTCCATACAAATGTCATAACAAATCCACATTCATCAGTAGCACTGTGAAGGGAAGGAATAAGGGCAAACCTTTAATGTTTCATTTAAAACGGTTTAGTTTCTCACGGAAACTGATAAAGACCCGACATCTGTAGAAAATCCAAGGAGCTTTCCTTTATTTCCTTCATTCTCAGACATACCTTGGCTGACCTAGTGATGGCTCCAATCTCAGAATAAAGATCTGTGCTGTCTGGGAATTTTTCCACCACCATAGTGCAGACATGATGCAGAAGAGACTGCTTGTGCACTGTGTCCTTGACTTCTGGAACCTTCTCGAGGTAGCTCAATTCAAAAGCTTTGGCCTGTGAGGAACAAAGACATTACGAAGACAAGTAAATTTATCCTGCAGAGTTCTTGAAAGAAAACATTTATTAAGAAATAATGGGTAAAAAAGGATGAACAAAAGAGATTACTCCTTTTAAATAAAAAGAATAAAATAATACAGTGCTCATTTATACAGTATTTTATATGCTGTTGTAAAGAGAGCAGGCACTACACTTGATTTGAGCCCACAAGAGGCTGAAAAATGTACCACAACTGTGTACAGATACTTATTTCTACCAGAAGGCATTTTTTTCCAGTAGAAAAATAGCCCAGGAGCTGGAAGGCATAGATGTTCCTCCAGCCCTGTGACTAGAGAGCTTCACAGTCAAGCACTCCAGCCAGGAAGCACTAGAGGGCTGTTTTCTGGTCCATCCTTATGGAAGCTATTAACTGGCAGCCTGTCCTCTCCATGCCTGAGAAGGGGGCTGGCTGTCAAGTGGCAGTTGGCAGCTGCTGCAAAACAGTAGCTGCCACAGATAGCTGGGGAGGGTTCTTACCCTGGGAGAATGCCCCCCACATCCCACCAATCATTGGATTGGCAGGAGAGGGGTATTCCCCTTTGGTGGGGACCCTCCCTGTTCTCCCCCATAGGAAAATAGCTCTGCTTTTTGCACTCCACTGAGATGACTCAGAGGCATGTGGGGCGACGAATGTGGGGAGAAGGGAGGGGAAGCAGAGCACTCAGACACTGTGGCAAGGCTCTGAGAGCTTTGAGGCAGGAGTATGGCAGCCTGCCTCACCCTGTGCTGTTCCGGGCTGACCCAGTGCAGTATCGGGCAAGGCAAGGACATTTCACTGTGGTGGCAGAGCTCCTGGCACAGCAACCTGCCTCATCCTGCACTGCTCTGAGTCAACCGGGCAGCAAGGAGAAGTCTCCACAGACCACGCTCCCGCCCCCTTCAGCTTCCCCTTAAGTTCCTCACCTCCCTCTTATCAGCTGAGCAGTGGGAGCAGTGATTTAAAAGCTGGAGGAGCTGAAAGCCAGGTTGTGCAGAGGCTTTCCTCAGCCCAGCTCCCCTTTGCTGCTGCACATCTCGTTGAGTGGCAGACAGCAATTTAAAAAATGGCAGTCAGGTGTAGGGTTTATGGAAAGCCTCCCTGCCCTACCTCCCAGCTTCTATTTGCTGCCCAGCCGAGCAGTAGGGAAGAGACTTAAAAGCTGCTGGAAGCGGGTTCCTAAACCACGCTCCCAGACACTGACTGCCAGATTGCCACCCTGCCACACAGCTGGGCAGTGGGGGCCAGTGGGAACTGGCAAAGTGCCTTGCCTCTTCCCAAAACTGGGGACTGTCAAGTTTGGGGAAGAAACAGGGAATGGGGGCTGGGAGATGCTCCCCTCACCTCCCAGTCTATGGGAGTGGGGCAGAAGGTGCCCCCTGTGCTTTCTCAAGGCTGGGGTGATCCCATGATCAGGAATGCAGGGAGCCTTTCTCCTGGCTCCACTCATCCTAATCTCCAGGAGGAGTTAAGATGGGGGAAAGTGTAGAGATGTTCAGTCTCCTGGGAGAAATGCTCTTGGGAGCTATTTAACCCTGGTTGTTTCCATTTTTGCTCCAGAAGAAAAGCCCCATACATGTTTGGTTTCTACCAGGAGAATTGCAATTCTCCCAGCAGAAACTGAATCTGGGCTTGTACCTGGCTTCTAACTGTACTGAAAAGACACAGGATATTTTACTTATACTATGAATGAAGTGCAGCTCCACTGAAGATAATCAAATTACAATGATGTGAGAACTAGGCCAAGTCCAAAACCTCTTTCATATTCTTTTAAAGGCAAAAACCTGCACTTGAGAAATATAAAACATAGGTTTTGTTCTTCAAATTACAGGCATATATTAAGAATATAGATAATAGGCCATAGTCACACTACTGGGCAAAGAAGCTGATAAAGCAACTCTGTAATAGTAGATGGCAATAAAATGATAGGGTGACAAAAGCTTACATTGGTTCCATTTAGAAAGTTCCCAATGGCTAGTAAAGTAGAAAGGATAAGTCCCAAAGTTTTATTATGTTCCAGCTGGTCCATTCCTTCCTTCAGATCTAAAAGTGGTTCTGCAACTTCCTATCATTTAAAAAAAAAAGAAAGAAAAGAAATAAGTAAAGGAGAAAAAATTGTTTTCCAGTGAGTTCTGACTCAATTCTGGGGTTTAGATTAATTATTGTAAAGGTTCCTAAACTGTGTTCCTACAAAGAGTTGGCTTGTCAAGAGGAGCTGGCTTTCTTCATTGTTCCAGCTACTAAATCACATGAAAAGACAGCAAAGTAATAAATTAAATTCTTTCCTAATGTTGCCTGTGCATGTAAGCAATTACCTGTCATGGGGAGGTTATGTGTTTGCAAGTGGAAGAGGACATTACACTGAACACAGTAATGAAATCTCTTTCCTCTCTTTTTTGTGACCTTTCAAAAGACAATAACACCTATTATTTTTTGGTGGCTTGAAATTTTAAGTCTGACTTAAATTCTTTCCAAGTGATGGCTGCCTTGAGTCACAGACAGGATTGTGTGCTACTTTAAAGCTCTAATATGCCACTTTAAAACCCCCAAACCCCATTGTGTCTACCTTTACAAGACTGGATTCTGGTTTTAATGTTTTTACTTGAAAACTCTTAATGTGCCTGCAATTTGCTACATGAACTGATAGGCTTAGAACCATAAATTCTGCTTCATTATCTCAGGAAGTGAACTACACAATGTAGTTCAAAGGCAGAGAGAGATAGAGTAATCTAAATGAATGAGCTTATTCTTATGTTTTTTGTGTGGCCATGAGCTGTTTACTTTGCATATAAAATAAAGTGAACATACTTCTCACTTCTCTTTATCAGGAAATTTAATTTTAGCGATCTGTGACCAGCATCCTTTCCCCAAACTGTTACTGTGTTTAGGTACTGAAGAGTCAAAATTAAGTGACGGCATTTTAGACCAAGAGGCAAAATAATGTCAGAACTGTCACAGAGAAAACATGGAAAGTCATTCTCAGATCGTGCAGATATTTTACTAGAGGCATGTGCATGGAACAATGCATTACTAGTCACTACTATTACCATGTTGTTGGAAAGAAAAGACAAGAATTGGAACTTTGGAAGAAACTGAGAAGTAAAGTTCAAGGCAATTTATACAGAAAAACAGAAGTGAAAGGGAAATGCCTTCATGGGGACCTTACTCCTGTTTAACTAAAACTGTTTTATAAAATAATTTAGTTAAATGGGTACTTCTGTATGAACACATTTCAAGTAATTTAAAAGTTTATTTAATATAGCTATCCTTTTTAAGGCAAATTACTGGGGTAAGCCAAATTCATATAAAAAAATTGTAAAACACAGGCATTTGCTCTGGTTTAGCTAACCAACCTTATGCAGACAAGTCCTAAAATGGTTTTACTTACATTTTATAAAACTAGTGGAAAAAAGGACCAGAAAAAACTTACAGGTAAGATTGTGATGCATGGAATAAGTAGAGCATACTTTAGCTTATTGTATACCTTTATTCAGTCACTCACATGCAAAATATTCCAGCTTAGACACCCTTACATGGATTTTCTGACATATTCTTCTTCTCCTTATTATTATTATTATCATCATATATTTTTATAGCAGTGCCTAGTGACCAGCCAAGAATAGGACCCCCTGTAATTGTTACTGTATATACAGTCTGACACATAGCATGATGTCAAAGAACATACAGTCTAAATAGTGGTAAGAAATAGCACTGCAGTGCTCATCATGGTGGCTTTTAAACCTCATATTAGTGCCACAGCCCTTTTTTCTGGTGGGAATAAGGGAAGTTGGTGGGTTATGGTTTTTTTGCTTGCTTGCTTTTTTGTAATAAGAGAATTTTCAGTGTAAAGTTTAACTAGCAGGATGTTAGCATAATGGACTGACAAAAGAAGAAGAGATGAAATAAAGGATAACCCCAATATATTGCAGGATAACTCAAATATATTGCATTTACTCAACTACAACATTTACCTTCCCCAAAAAATAGCTGCTGGAAACTGGTATGTATTTCTTAAATGAGGAAATGAAGGGAACAGAGGAGTTGATTCTGTGGGAGCCGAACCACCTAGCCCCTCTTCTCAGGCTAAGCAGGCAGCCAGCAGCGTTTGCTGAGTCAGCTAAGGGCCTTATCCTGCTGGAGCCAAATTGGCTGGCCCCTTTTCTAGAGCTGGATGGGTTCTCAGCTGACTCAGGTGGGTGCTGCTGGCTACATCCTCCAGGTCAACTCCAGAAGAGAAGAGGGGCTGGGTAGTTTGGTTCAGCCAGCAGACCCTGCTGTATCCTGCAGCTAGGGGCCAGAGTAGTCATAGGTTTTGCTTTCTTTCCCATGTGAAAATACCTTATTTTCAAGCAAAGATTTTTCTGTTTTTCAATAACAGGGTGCAGGTCTTATTCAGGGGCATGTGATATGTAAGAAAATACAGCAGAACGGAAATTTAAGTAGTCAAAATTTGCTGCCTATGCATTGGTTAAGATGCAAGCGTTAAACACCCTCCTTTCTGAAGATTATAACATGTTAGGACCAGCTTCCACAAATTCTTTCTAGCTTCCAAAAAGTTTGGATGCAATTTCAGAATGTTTTCTCTAAAAAAATTAGACTTCATGTGCAAGTATGATATTTCTTTAATATACAATAGCATGTGGTCTCCAGTTTGTGCAGACTTTGCAGTCTTTGGAGATTTTCAGCAATGAATGGCAATCCTTGTCTTCTCTAGCTTAACTCCTCTAGTTAGTACACCTGCTTGCACTCATTGATGATCCTTACAGTTTTCAGCATTAAAGATAAATATGCACATGCTGAGCTTAAAGGCTTTTATCTTCAGATCAAGGAGAACTAGCTCAACAAAAATATATGCCACTTTGTCTTAACTTCAAACTTATCTTGCGATGTCAACCCTCCCCCCTCCCTGGAAGAAAAATAAGAGTACATAATTTGACAGTATCTGAATTGTATCTACCTCAGAGCAAAGAACTAGCATTGACATATAATGTTTACATTAGGAATCAAAGAAAACAAAAGCCAAAAAGAGAGAGAGATGATTTAAGGTTGATACTTAAAACAGAATATC
Source organism: Gavialis gangeticus (assembly GCF_001723915.1). Classification (NCBI taxonomy): domain Eukaryota; kingdom Metazoa; phylum Chordata; order Crocodylia; family Gavialidae; genus Gavialis; species Gavialis gangeticus. The sequence continues at coordinate 2,378,872 of NW_017728992.1, forward strand.
ACCTTCTTGTGTTTGTGCCATAAGATACGGTTTAGCTTAAAAAAGCTGTTAGATACTAATAGCATTCTTTTACTAATTTATGCCTGAATAATCAGTAAGTGTTTCAAAATATAAGGAAACATTATTGCTCCTCCAATACTTTTGTATTATTTGCGTGGTAACATGTTGACACGTTAAACCATTATATACATGAAAACATCTTTTTAATTTGGTCACGTGGAGAATTGTATAAGTTGTCATTGTTGTTGTTTTTAAACGTAATTTTAGATGTTAAGAACAGCTGAATCACTTCTGCTCCAACTTCATAAAGAATAAAATGCTTCCTGGCTGAGAGGAAGGAGGAGGACTTTTTTAGAAAGTTGCACAATGAACTTTTAACTCTACTACTCTACTACTCTACTAAGGCCCCCTCTACACACTGCAGGTATTGCACAATTAACTGGTTAATTGCACAATTACCTTAAGACCAGCTACATCTGCAAAGTAGATATCACATGATAGAAAGCTCCAACCAGCTACAAATTTAGGCCTTAAAAATATGTACTAACTTTATAGCTGGTTGTTATCAAGCTTTAATTTTCACGTGTAGCAGGGTCTCCCTTGTGCCTGGGAGTCCTATTAACTGACAGGACTTCCAGCTGTGAGGTATACCTTGCCCAGTGTGAAACCCTGAGGTCTGGGGATCAGAGCTTCTATCTCCAAGGCTGGGGGGAAGGGGGATGAAACCCCCAGCCCACACAGGGCTCCTGGTCCAGCTCCTCACCCACAACAGGGACCAAGAGACCCTGCAACTCCACAACTGATGGGACTCCTGGCCCCAGATGCACCTCCTGCAAGGTGCAGCCTGGAACAGGAGCCCTGTCAGTTGTGGGGTTTTTGGTCCAGGTTGCGTGTTAGGCACAGCCTGGACCAAGAGCCTTGTCAATTGTGGGGCTCTTGGCCCTGACTGCATGTGACTCCCATGGCTGGGAGCCCCCTCATCAAAGAGGTACCTAGCCAGGGGAGCTTGCTTCTTGCCAGCCCAGGGAGTGCGCAGGATTGGGTTTCCCCTGCATTGGCAATATGGCAAGTTGGATCTAATGCACAATCCCACAATCACACCCCCTGCCTTGAATATGTAGCATGGCAGGAGGTGTAATTGTGTGGATCATACATTAGATCCAAATGCACCTTTACCTGGATGTGTAGAGGGGACCTAACACAGCAACTCAAATATGTTCCCATAAACGTAAAAACACACATTAGTTCATGCACTCTGTAGTCCTGCTAATGGAAGTTCATTGTCTATAATATCTTTTGAGGTACTCCAGACAATCCAATTTCAAAGATCCAAGAAACAAGGTTTCAATCTTTCCCCTCAAGACAGTTTTCCTACTTGTCTTTCTCAATGTTACTGTTAGAAAAATGTTATGGTACAGAGCCTATGTTTTTCTTGAACATTTTCACATTATTCATTTTAAGTTACTCTTGTTTTATTCAAAATCATCAGAGATGAAGCTCATATCTGATACTCTGACAAGGGACGGCTTTTAGCAAAAGAAACAAGATATTTTATAAAAGTCTACCACAAGAGGACCTTGGCCGTATGTCAATAGTGCCAGCAATTAGTTAATTATACTGCTATGGAAAGATTACTGTAACAAATGCAGAGTATCTGTACCATGTTTTAACAATGTTCATTTCAGTGGTTCTTTAACACCTGAAGTAAAAGGCTTTCTGGTCTATCCATTCCTATAACTGTGTGTATAAGTTGAGAAATATTATTAGAATGTATTGACATTTCTGAATTTTCAAAATTTTGGTTTGCTTAAAATGATTTTAAAAATTTTGGAAAAATTTAACCAAAACAGATTTTAGGACAATAGGATATGCTAAACCCTGCTCTGAGGAGAGGTTAAGGCAACTGAAGAACATCTTTTGCAAGCAGTGTGTTTAGTGAGGAAAATACTTATTCAGGAGGCATTTGCAAGAGTCTTTGGAAAGATATTTCCGTAATTTTTTAATTGCATTTCATTTTACAATAATCTCCTTAAATCCAATATGGAAAAATGTGGATTTTTAATGACTGAGTTAACAGAAGTTGACATAAAGGGCTAAACTTATTCTTGGAGTAATTCCATTGTAGGTAAAGTAGTTACACTGGATATGATTTTGATTTTAAAGTATTCAAACAAGATACATTTTGTTTGTGTGTGTTACCAGTCAGGAATTTCCTAAAACCATAGTCTAAAATTGGCCAAAATATTAAATTAAATTATTCTTAGTCTTAATGCAAGCAAAACTCCACCTGACTGTTCTGAATATTTTGACTGGATAAACAGCAGTATGGATTTAGCCCTGTGCCTTGTTCACAAATTATTACTACCTAATTAAAGAAGGAAGAAATAAGGCTAATAAACGGGCAATTTTAGCTTCATTTCCAGTTGGTCACCAAAGCAAACATGAAAAGCAATTCATTAGCCGTACTCACAATATATCCAACTAGGAGGACTGAAGAACTTGAAATAAGAACCTGAAATGGTCTCCTCCTTCCACTCAAAGGAAGCTCACCTTTTCCACTAGCTCATAGTCCATTTTGAAAGCCCAGAGCTGGAGTCTGGCGGAGAGTTCGCTGATAGAAGAAAGTGTGAGAAGAAACTGTTCTGCGCTGCCCAGAGGAATGTCTGGGTTTGCCATCTGTGCCTCCTGGATTTTCTGCTTCTCCTCCTCTGTAGGAATCATGGTTAGAATTTTCTAGGACCAAAGCCAAAGGACAAGAACTCTGAGTCAAGAGCATAAGAAATGAGATTTCAAAACATTTTGTTTTAATTCTGAAGGAGGAAGGGTAGGGAGAACTAGCATGTCCAGAATCTGGAATGTACTTCCAAGGGAGGTGGTGCTCTCCCCTACCTTGAGGGTCTTCAAGAGGAGACTGGACAAGCACCTGGCTCGGGTTGTCTGACCCCAGCGCTCTTTCCTGCGCATGGCAGGGTGTTGGATTCGATGACCTACTGAGGTCCCTTTTGACCCTAACATCTATGAATCTATTACACAACATATATTGGAAACAGCATTTTTCAGTTAATTAAGTAACACACTTGGTACTTGCTTTATTTACACTGGCTTTACACTGGGGTAACTCTGCTGAAATCAACAGAGGGACTCAAAACAAGTGAGAATAAAGTTGTGACCAGAATCGAGCATATTCAGGTATGAACTACTGTCCAGGACGCTAAACTATAACGAGGAAACCTTGAACACTTGCCATTTGTTTAAAATTAGAATTAAAAAAACATTTTTTTTATTTTGATGAACTGCAGGCAGTTAACCACAGGAAAAAGCTATCGAAATATTACTCCTTAATAAGTCTTTAACATAGTAAATGTTAAACCCAAAAAAGAAAAGCAAAATGCATCAAATAATTCAGGACCTATTGTCTATTGAAACTGAATAGTAGGTTTTCAACAAGACCTGTCTATTCATTGAAAAGAATGTTACGTTTTTCCATGATGGCCAAATCAGCTTCATAGGGATACAAAAGAACCACAAGATCTGCCATACTAGGTCACACAATTGACCAATCCAATCAAAAATCTTGTTCTAGCAGTGATCAATAACTGATGTGATGAACCAAAGGAAGACCTCTCTGCCCTGTCCCATCTATATGCATCTACTTTACTGCTGATAAGCATGGGAAGAGAGGGGTTCCCTTCTTATGCCATTATGTGAAGGACCAGGTTTAATCCAGCAAATTATCATCTTGCATTACTAGCATTTATTTAAATCCAGCCACAGTACAGTATCTAATGATTTGATAAGGAAAGAGTAAACTTTATTTTCAAGGGACTCCCCTCCTCCCTGAGTTTTATGTAAGCACAAGAGGCCGACAGCTGACAAAAGCGTTCAGTGCAAGACATCTATGCCACCGAGACAATTAATGTAGCATGTGAAAAAGCTAGGCCAACCCAATTTGCTATGCAAGCTGTCAAGGATCATGACTGCTGTTGAAACGTTGCCTTGGAAGGATGAGAGCAGCTGTTGACATGCTGGCTGATTTCATGTTAGTTGCACTCAAGGAAGAACAAATGCCACAACAAGTAGTTCTTCAGAGAAACTTTCAACCATTTTAACAAATTTATTTTTATCCTGTGATTTCTTTGTGCCTTCATGAGAAAGCCATACATAGTTTCATAGTTTCTAGGGTCGGAAGGGACCTGAGCAGATCATCTAGTCCGACCCCCTGCCATGGCAGGAAGAGCACTGG
>NW_017728992.1:2383455-2397608 GCF_001723915.1 Gavialis gangeticus
CTTACTGAGGAAGACAGAGGCAAAGAAGTTATTAAATATGTTGGCTTTGTCGTCTGGCGTGACAACCAGATTCCCCGTCTTGTCCTGCAAGGGCCCCACATTTCCTGGGGCCTTCTTTCTACTCCCTATGTATTTAAAAAAGGACTTCTTGTTGTCCTTAATCCAGGAAGCCAGCCCCTGTTCCATCTCTGCCTTGGCCTTCCTAACCATCCCCCTACATCCCCGAGCAACTGCTGAATAATCCTCCTTAGTGATGACCCCTCCTTTCCATTGGGAAAGTGTTCTTATTTTTATTTTTCACTTGATGACTTATTTAAACCATTTATTCAGGGCTGAAGATGGATGAGTCTACCATCGCCCAGTTTATTATTATTATTATTTTTTTTTTACATGCGTTGACAATAAAAATACAGTTTGACCAGAAGGTTACTGGCACTTCATAACAACTCATAACCACTAGATCATGAGTAGCTTTGAACTTAATCATTATCTCTTAACACTGAGAAAGGCATCATTCAGCAGGCAGAGGGCAAGGAACAACTTATCAACACCTATAAGTAGTCTCCAGGTTCATACGGTCCCTGCTCCCGGAGTGTCACAGTGCAGTGTAAACTGCGTAATTCCATGCCCCTGGCCTCTCCAGACAGCATATTTTCATAGAAAATCTGTACAGTAAAGTAGTCTTTTTATGGATAAAAAAGATTGTTTTTGGCAATCTGGTTCATATGAGATCATAGAGACGAATTATTTTGCTTTTAAAACTGAATCCCCCATCCCCCCAGAAGTTCCTTCTTCTGGACACTGCCAATTGCTGGGATTTATGGGTAGGAGGGGACCATTGAAACTTGAATTCTCTTTTTCCCCAGGTGGGACAGCTTCAACAGGAGGGACAGAATGTCCTCCCTGCAACAAAAAGGTGACAGGCTCCATACCAGCTATGAACTGACTGCCCAGAGGAGTTTTCCAACTATTGACTCCTCTGTGAAATCATATGGAATATGAACTTTCATTTCTACCCAGGAGAACTTTTACAATCTTTTCTCCAATGCCTGATGAAGGGTATTTGTGCCTGAAAGCTTGCAATTAAAGAATTATTTTGCAAAGATCTTGTTGGTCTAATAAAAGATATCTCTACTATGAGTCCTGATTGCTTCCCCACAACTAGCACTCACCCTACTGGTTTGGGTAACTCCTGAGAGATGAGCACTGTAGGCTATGATCCCCCGCAGGGTGAACCCAGGTCTGTCATAGATCAGTGCTCTAGCTGTTGACTTGTGTAAAACAGGAGTGATGCCTGACTGTCATTTCTGAATGAAAGAGAGTATGGTCATAGCATTCTATGTGAATTTCAGCAAGGTCCTAAGTCTGGGAACTATACTTTAGGCACACCTCTCAGGAGACCTGGAGGAAGGCACGTCTAGCTTGAGGATCCTAACTCAACTCTGGCATGAGACAGGAACTATGCTGCTCAGCCCTAACTAGCCAGTGCCCGTTCTGAGCACTCTCAAAATCTTTAAGAACTTTTGGCACCTCAGGAATATTACTAGAGAAAACTTTGCTACTTATGGACTTTAGGTACCTATGGTCCTCAGCTGTTTTGTGTATTGCACTCTTGGACTTGGGTACCTAAATTCCATCTCAATCCCAGTTTAGGCACCCAGGTCTTTTTAAGGCTATGGGCCCAGTCCTTTCATGAAGTTATTAATTTTACAACTGAATATGTATTTTCTGAAGTCTCAGCCACTACTTCATAGAACTGAGTTCCAAAAGGTATATTACATGCAACAGTTTTAAAACAAAATGAATATGAAATCCAGAACTGTATATTAACCTAGAGCCACATGAATTAATTTTATTTTATTTGGACTCTCAGAACCCCATCCAGTTTCCAAAGAGAAGGGACTGCATCCAAAATACCTTATAATAATATCAATAAATCAATAACTGCCAACTGCTGCTTTGTTTCTTCAACTTTCTGTTGAATTACCTGAACATATAATTGTTGTTAACAGAAACTATAGAAAAAATATGGTTTTCTTTGTATGTTTTTTAAAAATAATATCTAAAATTTATTATGGCAGTGACTACACTGAAAACAAATACATAGCCAAGAAAACACTGCTTAGGTAAATTTTCTTCTCAGAGGCTGTCTAGACTGTGAAAAGGGGGGTTATTTTAGATCAATATTTGAAACACCCTTTCACACCTAACTTAGACATAGCTTGATATGTTTATATTTATGTCAGCTGGTCATGTTACAATCTATCACTGTCAATGCATCCTGTTTATCGGTGGAATATAAATTTAAAGGTAGGCTCCAAAGTTGCCGTACTAATGCCACAGTGAAGATAAGCCCTTAAAAGGAGAGCACAAAACTCATAACCCAGAGGGAAGAGGCCAAAGCTCTCTTTTGAGACCTATCTTCACCTTTTCTGGTGGCTAGAGGGGACTCTGGCAAAACTTAAACACAACCCAGGCAGTCTGTCTAAGCTATAGCAGCTTCCACAGGCCCCTCCCTCTATGGACTCCACACTATTGCATGTTGCATTTTTTTTCCAAGATACCCCCACTTTAAGGGCCTGGAGCCAGCAGCTGCCAGGTGCCTAGTAAGGGCAGCCATTTTAGATTCAGGGCTGCCCATATAAACAAGGCAGCTCTGCTGCTGGAGGGCAGGCAACAACATTGCCTGACTGGAGGGCTGCTAGTATTGTCTGGAGGTAAGGGAGAAGCTGTAGGAAATGGTAGGATGCTCCTGGTCCTGGGCATGACCTAAAACTGCACCCTGCTGGGAGTGGGTGCCCTGGTGGGGCTCCCAGTGGTGCGGGAGCCCCCAGGAAATGCCAGGCCAGTTACCACCCGGGTGAAAGGTGGGTCGGGACGCCTTAACCCCTAGCCCCCATGACTGGGTGGGTGTGCCCTTGTTTTGGAGGGCCCAGAGGGTGGACCCTCAGAGAATGAGAAAAGGGCCATAGACTCAGGCCTGTCTGAGTTTCCCCTGACTGGCCCATGCTGGGGCCAGGACCAGAAGGGACACGGGCCCACTGCGAGGGATGCCCAAGAGCTGAGGGCCTGGGGTCCTGACTGACCTGGAGGTGGGCCAGGGCTAGATGAGTTGAAGGTCTTGGTGGGGGGATCACACCTGAAGGGGAACCAGCTCCGGGAGCTATGACAGTGGGAGAGGCTGCCTGAGGAAGAGGAATCCAGGTGGGGTTCAATAGGAAGATTCTGGGGCTCACTTGGGGGGACGGTGATTAAAGGAACATCGAGATGCCATCTGCGAGGCTTGGGCTGCGGCGTAGGGGAGGAAAGGAGCCGCAAATAGCGCTCCCTGGCATCGGGGCAGAAAATGGGCAGCCTCCTGCTTAACTGACATCTATTACTCAATTAACATCAAGGCGTGGCAGGTGAGAAGGCGGGTGGTTAGCCCAGGAACAGGTGGGTGGGCCACACAGAGATCGGCCCCAAGCAGGCCCCCTGTTACATCCCCATACCTAATACTCCTTTTACTGCAGGCCTATGGCAGTCTACCATGGACAAAAGGACAAATGGAATGATCTGCCTTCCATTATAGCCTTGAAAATTAACACAATAGAAAGTAAATTCTTTTTATTATCAGCACAGCATGAATCAATGTTGATAGTTAAGATTTTCAATTCTGTCCATGTCAAAGGGGCATTTTCAGTTGCTTTTAATGGTTTCAGTCTTCTACTTTTCTTTACAGAATTTGGCAATTTGTTCATAATCTGGGAGCAATTTTAGTTTTTTCACTTTGATTGAGCCAATGAATATAGCTTTTTACAAGAACAAAGTTAGCAGGATGAGATGCATATTACCCATTTAAAAGCTTTTTTGTGAACAGCTCATCACAGTAAGTGTGAATGGCAGATAATTGCAATTTGACTAGAAGCGAGACTGACAATTACATACGGGCTCAGGTAACCTATCATTTGTTAAAGATAGACAGGTGTTAAAAATGTACTTTGTACCTGACTGGATTTTGTAGCATCTTAAAAGCTAACTAGCCATCTGCCAGGCTTCTAATGATGTGGCAAGTTTGTAGACAATGCAGTGGTTTATCAAGGTTGGAAGCACAGGGGTGCTTTCTGCCTCAGCACAGGAGGGTGGAAGGAAAGAGAAAAAACCTCCAGAAGTGACCTTACTTTTTCTAAATGAAGAGAAAACTACCACTGAAGTTGTCACCTATTCTGTATGCTGATGACCGGATTCTGTGAGGTCCGAAGCACTCTGACCAATACAACAAATTGTATAGCTCATGCATTTTCACATTGTAGTCTGTCACAGAGCACTAAGGTTCCTGCTCCTCTAAGAGAAGAGAATGCCTGGGGAGAGAGCCCAAAGAGCCAGACAAGAGCCCCGGTGCAGGTTAACATGACAACCAGCTAAGGAAGGAATTGGCCACACCTGCACCTGGCCAGCTGGCCGGAAGAGGCAGGGCCCTAGGCCCATATAAACCCTAGGGCTAGGGCTAGGCAGAGCAGTTGCCTGCCAGCAGCTGAAGGGGAAGGAGCCTCCAGGGAGGAATGGACCAGAGATGCTGCAGCCGCCAGGCATGCTGCCCTTAGAGCTAATGGGGCTCCAGGAGCCCACAAGATACCCTGGCCTACTAGGCACTTAGTACCAGGAAAAAAGTGTTACTCTTTTAAAGGGGCAGAGCACACCCTGAACCTTGGTGTTCTGTTATAGCCCAGGGGCTCATGTTTTCGTTTGCTGTTTTATAACACTGGTGTTTTGGGTGAGGCTTTTTGGGGAAGGAGGAGGCCTCATTGGGGACCCCAGGTGCCAGTGAGGGGCAGAGGCAGGCTGGCAGGGACCCCAGGTGCAGTGAGGCGCAGAGACAGGCTGAGGTGAGACAGCACCAGTACCACTTGCAAGGCTTGGGGTGTGGTAAAGGGGTGATATGGAGCCACACATATAGCCCAGAAGGCTGAGAGGGTCTTAGGAGATATCATGAAGCAGGATGCCAAGGGGTCTATGAACCCCAGGGTCCAGTAGGATCCCACAATACTGTGTCCAAACATAAAAGATCAAAGGGCAGCCTCCCAATATTAATAGTACCAGCAAGACGTGGGGGGCAAGACAGAGGGTGCCTGTTAAGAAAGACTGGCACGGTTAAGGGGCCCTAGGGGCATCACGGCCATCCCTAGAGACGCCCACCCTGTTAATAGTCAAGAGAGGAACTCACGTGCTTAATTTAAGGATGTACCTAATGCCTATGCTTTTGCTGAAGTGAGAACAAAGAACTCAACTCAGCATCTTGCAGAAGTAACCAAGAATGAAGAAGAAAATTAGTGGAAAAGAACAGTATGTAAAAAAAGGCTGTGTCATGGTGCCCACAAATATGATAGAAGCCTTGAGCTTGTGAAGGCAACAATCTGTCATTTCCCGATTGCACTTTACTTTGAAATCTTCCCTACTGTACACACACACACACACACACACACACACAAAATATTAAAATACATATATTTAAAAATAAGATTATGGGTTGCTGGCATAACTCGGGGAGTGCAAAGGACATCCACATTTGAGTGAGATGGTACAAGCTGGTTGGCAGAGGTCCAGGGTAGCCCCAGCTGTAGGTGGGACTGGAAAGGCACTTTTATCCAGAGCAGCTGAATTTCAGTCCACAAGAGAAACTAGCAATTAAAAATAGAAGGGATATGACCAATTTTGAATAGCTTTATTATGCATTCTGATAATGGGCACTTTGAACTCTTCTTTGCATTTGCAATTAGTGATAGAAACACCATGCTACCTGAAAGCTTTCCAAATCAGTGCACTTCAGGGTAAACTCAACAAAAGCTGGCTAGCTTTTAAAACATTGCAAAAAATATTAGAGTCATGTGAAAAGGAAATTTTTAAGACTTAGGCTCTGGAGTCACAGTCTACAAAATTACTTTCCTACAGGTCTGATTCTTCACCTGCAGGATATGAGTAATATACTGATAGAACAGAAATAAGGTATCATTGGGAAGTATTTGCATTCCACTGGGAAAGAAGCAGGCTCTGCCCTTTGGTTAAAATGTAATTCTACGTTTTCATTTGTTACTGCACTGAACTGTTTGTAACTTACTTTTTGTATTGCCTTTCCTTTATGTTTTCCTTCTATTTTGAATATGGGGAGGAGGAGCATAGGGAAAAAATCAAGATATGTTAAAACTGAAATATTGAACTAAACATGACCTGTAAATGATCTATTCTGTTAAATATGGATTGAGCTTTTACGCAAGTTTTTGGAGCATGCAGACTGTTCTGTCTGCATTACATGCTTATTCAAAACACATTAAAAAATTAAAGCAAACCAGCATAACAGCCATTTTGCTTTAGATTTCATAGAGAAAAAATGTTTTGATAAAAGCATAACAAACTAAGTCCATCTTGGACCTCAATAAGAAAAGTCAAACATGTAATGGTAAAAATTACATCACCTACCATCTTTAGAATCATTGGTTTACTTCAGACAACAGTAGCACAGAGGTGCTATTTTGAGGACAACTGGGCACTGTATTTGTTTTCCATTTGATATACTGTCTAGAACAATTCCAATTGCTGACCACACATGAACTTTATTAAACCTTGGAGCTTTCATCAGCTCTAAGAACTAAAAATTTGCTCAGGCTTGATAACTGGTCAATACTTATTTACCAGGTTTTTTTAATACAAGTGCCTAATGAGCTGAATCAATAATTAGGTTTTTGAATGATTTCAATGAAAGAAAATGTGCAAATAAACTTTGAGGAAATACAAAGAGATGGAGTGATGATGATGATGTATTGCAATCTGAATAGGAATTTAGGTCAACATTCACAAACTTAGATACTTAAAAATTAGACACTAAAATCCATATTTTGCTGAGTTCTTAAAGCTTTCTTTGAGTACCATTGAGAGTTAGATGTACCCTGCACATCTAAAAATCCTTCACATGGAGTTAGAAAACTAATACTAGGGACCTACTTTAAAAACTTTCATGTCCTAAGTATTCAAGGTCTACAGGTAAGAATTGGCAGCTCTATAAAACTAATGTCAAGCCTTAACAATCAAAGTAAAACACATTTTTCCATCACAAGGGGAACCAGGCATACATTATACAGTATACAAAGGCACAAAGTTATTACATTATTCTTTCTTACCTCTATTCCTTCCTTATTTAAGGCATATTCATCAAAGTTCAAAATAGCAGTCTTAATCGTCCGTGGAGGGGGTAATACTGTCAAGCCAATATTGATAGCATTGCTTCGCTTTGAGTCCAACACAATAATTTCTTGTCGCTTTCCATCTGCAGCAGTTTTCTTGGTAAATAAAGAGAAAACAAAAAACAATGATTCTCCCAGTAATTTTCTTATACCATATTGCATAAATGCACGCTTCTTTTCAATGATTTACACTGATACAATTATGCAATAAAATACAATGGAAATAAAATAACTCTTATGTGTCTGAAACTGCCAAAGTTACTTACACCCACAAATCTACACTGATGTCAACAGGCATTGTCAAAGTTGAAGCCAGAAGGAGAGATCAATCTTATTGTGCAAGATATTTTGATTTATGTATTTTTTGCTATGGGAATACAGGTCATTTGGGACTGAGTCACAATGTTTAACAAAAATGTAAAATTCTCAGTACAAAGTACACTTTGCTCTGTCTGATAAAAAATAAATGGTGGCAGGAACTGCTGGAGTTCACAGAAACTGCTTGTAGAAGTGTTGCCTGGTGTTCAGAGTAGGGACCTGTGATCTCTTCCCAGCTGATGATGACTGATTGGCAGACCCTGGCTTTACCACGGAACATCTCCAGCTCATTTGGGAGATGGAAACAGTAATGTCTACCTACCAAGCAGGGTTTCTATGGCTTGATTCAGGGGGCTCTTATATTAGAAAACAGATGTGATGACCCCCTTGGCACTAGTAACAGAACTCTCAGAGGAAGCTTTCTATTAGGGGTGTGCGAAGCAGACAGTATTCGATTTGAAGTCAGCAATTGGCCGTGCGGGGCCGTGATTTGAGGGACAGTGATTCGATTCGATCAGCAATTGGCTGTGGGGGCCCCCCGACCTAGGAAGCACCAGTTTCCAAGCTGGCTGGGGGGGGTCTCCTGCACATTCCGTGGCAAGCCTGGAAGTGGAACCAAAGTACTTCTGATCCACTTCCGGGTCCGTTGCTGAGCATGTGGGGGATCCCCCCACACTCCTGTGGGATGCTCTATCTGCCCCACCATATCAGTGTTTATGAGCCATGCCTGGTACCTTGAGGAACGTAGAAAAAACATATAAAGCAGTGTTGATGGCCGAATAATCAAATCTTTCTGAATCGATTCAGAGGCTTCCGATTCAATTCAGAGAGATTAATGGGTCTCCTGAGTCGATTTGTATTTGGAAATTTGGCCACTGAATCGGGCCAAATCTCATCTGAATCGAATCAGCAACTGAAGCTTCACACAGCCCTACTTTCTATACCTCTTTTATGAATGTGCAGCCCATAGTCACTACCTGGTGGTCCTCTGGCTGGTGAGGCAAGAACCTCCTTCCCTTGCTTGCGGTCATGGTAGTTTCACTGATCCCTGCAAGGGTGTGAATCTACCTCCTCTGTTCTCTTGCCTTTTGGGAACTCCCATGTGGAATAAGGCATAAGATGGTCATTCTTACTTGCCAAAGATTTTGAGATTATCACACAAAATAACAAGATATGCACAAACAGTAAGCACATGCAGAATATTAGCAATGATCAATATTATAGATTTCACTTAAGGGTTCAATGCAAAGAAAAGTTCTCTCCATCCAGCACTGAACATGTGCAAAGTTTATTTAGCAAGCTGATTTGCAAAGCATTTTGAGGGCTTCATAAAAAGTTAAGTTTGGCCTTCAATTGAGGGATTGAGCTCTTTAATTTTTATTTTTTAATTTTTTTTTATTGCATATCTTTAGAAGGTGTCTTTATGGCCAGCCTGAGTTGGGAAATTAATACAGCTCATCTAAAGTGGAGTCTATTCCTCAGTCTTTTTTATAGTGTGTGGGTGCTTCATTATGTCCTCTCTCCTTTGATAACACACAGTGAAGGTCTAAGAAGCATTTCTTCGGGTCCAAATTTGGCTCGAATTTAGGTTAAAAGTTAACACTAAGGGCCTTGTTACATGGGGATTTTGGGCAGGTTCTGGAGCTCTTAACACCTGGATTACCCCCAGAATAACACCTGAAACTAGCGTTAAGCATCTGTTATATGGATCAATGGTATGCCACTCCTGGGTAGGATTATCTCTGACTCCTGTTACCCAACTTGTAGCTACCCCGTAACCACTTTAGACTGCACCTTAGTATAAACACCCACCTGAACCCCCTCCCCCGCTGGCCAGGATCAGGTCCCCTCGCACCAGGGCCATGGATCCCGGTTCACTGCCCCCAACCCCTTCCTGCTAATTTGTGGCTGCCTGTGTTGTCTGTCCTAGGGAACAGGCAGGGAAAGGTTAATCTGCCTGCCCCACCATCGCTGCTGCCACTCTTAGGGCAGGCTCAGCCTGGTGAAGAGCAGCAGACCAGCAGCAGTGCCTAGGTAGGTGAGTTAACCCTCCCTGCCCCCCAGGATAGACAGCACAGGCAGTCACAAGTAAGCGAGGCGGGGAATCTGGGGGAGCCCTGGTGGCAGGGAGGAAGCCTGGAATGGGAGAGTAGGTGGGACTTTTACCTTTCAGTCCTCCAGGCCCCTCCTGGCCTGAAGTGCAACTGCCCCAAACTCGAGCTAGCACTAGCACCCATAAACATCTGTGTGGCTCATAGTGCAAGGTATAACAAGGCCCTAATTTAACAAAGCACTTAAGCCTATGCTTGTTCTTAACCATGTGTTTAAAGTCTAGTGCAGACACTAAGAGAAGGACTGTAGCCTCCCTCCTTTCCCTGTTACCTGCCTTATGTTTAGCAGCACAGGTGGGGGAGCAGCAGCCTCAGCTGGGCTGTATTTTCTGCAAATGGACAGAATCTGAGAAGAGATTTCTAGCTCCACTCACCAATACTGACAGCCATGATGAATGGGGAGTAACCTGGTGTTGGTGCATTACTTCCCTTGTGGGTCAAGGAAGGGTAGGCAGGGGAATTCTTAATGTCTGAGTCTCAACCTGTTTCCAGGCTTACAGCTTAACAATGCAATTATGCTCTGCTACTTATTCAGGGACTGTGTGAAAGCCAATACTGGGCCATAAATTATCTAAAGCCTGACCTATACGCAGATGCTGTACTAGCATAACTGTACTGGATAAACGTGATTTTATTTCCTTTACTGGAATTGTTATAGCATGACAACCTCTGGGGTTGATGCAGTTTTATCAATATATATGTGCCTTTTTCTGGGATAGCTTACTCCTCTTCCTCTACAGGAATAGCTGTACTGGTATAAGTAATTTTATAGCAATTTAAGTAGGCCTGCAATGAGGGAGATCGTAACACTTTAAAATGTGTTTAGATGAGACAGATTACTTAGATGGGCAGTTTAGAGGTGTTCTATGGATCAAATGTATACAAGCTCTTCAAAACTACAATATATTTTTTTAACCACTTAGACAGAATATGTATTTAAGTGACCGAAATTGAACTTCTCTCTCAATTTTATACCTCTTTTTTGTGGGATTTACTTTCTTCTTGACATCTGTAAAAGCACCCTGAACCATGCTGGATCTTTCCCTCAGCAACACAACAGGGTATTTTCTTTATTTAGGATTTGATTTACGGATACTGTAATATATTCTTTCCTCTAAACCAGTCATTTTTACTTGCAGAGCTATTAGTCAATTTTCTAGGACCACAGTTAGTGGTCAAGACCACATAAAAATCAAAGACCACTTCCACTTCCTCTTGAGTCTCAATCACACTTGGCTACTTTTGAACTTATACTTCACTGTACAAAATTACACAGCCCCAAAACCTTCTACAAGAGGGCTAAAGGCTGGAAGAAATCGAGTTAAATTTAGGCTTTCCACAAACAATCTGTATATCCATTTTAGTCACTGAGCCTGACAATGAAGATGTATTTGCTGGAGTGAGAAGGAAAGGTAGTGACTGGGATCATTTCAATTGTAGCAATTCTCCTTATTTTCAATAAAATTGTGAAAGACAGATAAAATCTACATGGATTTTATATCTCTGTGGGCAAATCTACACGTGGCCATATGGTGCCATTGTTACTGCGCCATCATTTAGTACTTCCTTTTAGAAGTACTAAAAGATTGTGCAGTAACAGCCTGGACTGCACCGTGCTGGCAGTACAGAGTTATTTTTGGCCACTACATTGCTGTAGCAATGCACTATAGTGAGGGAGCGTGCTACAGCTACGTAGCAGTGGCATCATGGTTTTTGCCAACGGACACTACAGTGCCGTAGCATCTTGTGTATGTAGCAGGGTACAAGTACTTTAAACAACTATCTAACATCTGAAAGAGGAATAGGTTTTAGATCAGTTTGGGAAAGCAGATTAAACAGGGATCTCTCAAATGAACAGAACTGTGGACTAAAGACAAACAAACTGACTACATTTGAGCATCATCATCCTTTCCCATCCAATTGTTAGAAGCTCGGGAAAGTACAAATTAATCTATATGTGTATCGTCTACCCCCAAATGCTTTTCCTATAGAAAACAGTTGCTGAACAGGTGCGCACAGGCACGTGCGCACACACACACAGAAGGCAGTTACATTACATTAGCATGGTGTTGCTTATGGACATGTTTTACTAGCTCATTAATGCAGAAAAATTTCAGATAGTCAGGTAGTTGAAGGTGCCAATTAGATTCAAATGCTAAGGAATCAATATATAGCAGATTACTTCAAATGCTGTAGGCTATATTAAGTAGGTCCTGTAAGGAAAGGGGAATCTATTCATATTTATTATTTCTGAGTGTGCTAACAAGCTCACCCCTGTGCAAGACATCTCTGGCCAGTTCTGCCACCTTCATCATGGCCAAGTGGTTCAGCAGAGTACTCACACGGTAAGGGAACTATTCAGCATGACTACAGTAATAATGACAGAAAGAGTCTGCACAGAAGATAACCTGTTCTTTGAAGAGTACAGAGACAATAGGTCAAACTTGGAAGCCTAGAGAAAGTTGGGATGTGGGCCAGGGGGGAGGGGGAGGAGAGGTTTAATTTTTTGTTTGCTTTTCTTATTCTGAGTATTACAGCGGGAGTGAGATTTAAAGCAATTTCTCCCATGCGCAGGTAAGTCAGTACTCTCATACAAGTGAGAAAAAAGACCCTTCCCAAACTATACCCTTTCCAGAAGAGTCATATAGAGGAAGTTATGTTGTTGTGAGCAAATCAGAGAACACAGTTATGGCCAGCCGTCTCTTTCCATCTCAATTAACAACGATCAACCATGGTATTTTAAAAGGAATGTAAGGGAATTAGGCACCCAACTTCCATTGACTCTGACTGGGATTTGTGCATCCTTCTTCAGTTAACCTCTGTTAACATGTACAACTCCCTTTAGTATTCACTGAAGTCATGCAGGTACAAGGGATGGTTGTAAATGGACAGAAAAATATGTCCCTTAATCTTCATTCTTACCACTTACTCAGCCTTCAGGAACAGTAAATTCAGTTGTGTCCTGGAGGAGATAAGCCAGTGAAAATCTAATTTATAATCTATGCACAGCAGTTAGCAGAGAGCTGCTGGGCTGCATGATAACATAACTTAGCACAGCAGAAGTGATCTTTTTTCATCTCTCCCCTCAGGAAAATAAATATTTAAAAACAACTTACTAAAATACCTGCATTGCTTGGCAGTGTAATAAGGGAAGAAATTTCTAATCTGGCTCAAAGAGGAAATGTGATCTCTTTCTTCATGCTTGCTAACAAGCTGTCATTGCTCTCTAGTTCCAGCAAGTAAATTTTTTATAACAGAGGATGTTCTGATACCAAGCATTACAACTACAGGTTTCTAGTCAGAAATCACAAGCATCTCCAGGCTTTACATGAATTATACAAAGTCTTATTTTAATTGTATTTTGTTGCACTCTGTTGTGTTAATGAAAAACTTCTTGTGAGCCAGCATCAGGAAGCGGCTGTTTACAGCTCTGGGTTGTGGAAATCACAGTTAAGGATTAGAAACAGGAATAAAATTGCTTGCAGTTGTATCAAGGAACATGGAACTCAAGATGGAGCGAAAACCCCACACCCCAAACAATTTTCTGATCTTAATTTTAGTTTTTTCTCTCATCTTTGCGCACTATACCTCTCACATGCACCTGCTTTGAAATCTAAACAGTTGAACTTTTTTAGGGTGCATCCACACATGCAGGCATGTGTGCTTGCAGCTGCTCAAAAAGGAGCAGCACAAATTTGAGCTAGGGATTTTTGCCTCAGCACATGTGCCTGGACAAGCACATTGGTGTGGGGCAAGTTGTGCCACTTGGGGCAAAATAACTGTCCAGCTCCACCCGGATCTGCAGTCAGGGGGGAGCTAGAGTCTATCTTGTGCTGGCCCCAGCAGTATAAAAAGTTGCCCTGGCAAGCAGCTCAGGGCTGCTTGCTCTCAGAAGCTTCTAGGACTTGGGCAATTGGTATCTGAGGACACTACCCCTTGGGCCAGCTGGACTGCTGAAGCAGCTGTGAGAGTTCCCTGCACCTTCTACCCACTGACAGCATGTGGCCCCAAGGCTGCACACCTGCCAGACCCGGATGGGGACTGCACAGCCAGGAGAGGCATCTGCACCTCTGGGCCAGCTGTCAATGGGTTATGGCTGCACAGCTGTCTTTTGTACAGCAGTGCTGCTATGTGTGCCACTGCCCACATAGCAGTAATGCTGCATTGGGCAACTATCACCCAGAAAATGTTCTCAGAGTAGTGGCCTGCTTTAAACTGTCAAAGCATGTCCTCCTGGTCCCAACTGGCCAGGAGGTCAGTCACCTTCAGCTGGGTCCCAGGTGCCAGTCCTGAGCAGGCTCCTCTGCCTGGGTCTTGCCACTTGCCTCACTAGCAGGAATCCTGGTGTTCCCTGTTTAAAAACTGCAAATTCTCTGATAAAAAAATCCAAAAGTCATTCTTTAAAATACCACCCCAAATTCATGTTCTTCCACAATTAAAACAAAAGACCACTATATATATATATATATAGAGAGAGAGAGAGAGAGAGAGAGAGAGAGAGAGAGAGAGA
>NW_017728992.1:2397695-2441619 GCF_001723915.1 Gavialis gangeticus
AGAGAGAGAGAGATCAGTTGGGCAATATTTTATTGATATATTTACAATTTTAAAGCAATTTGAAGCCTACGAGTATCACTGTAAGTAGGTGTGGGGGGATTGTGGGGAGAATGTGGGTGTGGGGGAATCCATGAGCAGCACAGGGCCATGGATGACAGCCCGAGTGGCCCCAAGCTGCCTGAAAGCACGTGGCACCGCACCTATGTACTGTAATAAAGGCAGTGCAGGTGCCAGGTGGCTGGCACTAAGCTGCACTGCCCCGTACCATGCAGGACAGGGGGACTGTGCCAGGAGGCCCCAAGTACCCCAATTACTGCTACTGCTGCTGGTGAGCTGCAGGGATGGGGGGGGCTGGGGCCATGCAGTGGAGCAGGTGGGGGACGGCTGAGGGTCTGGGGCCAGGTGGGGGGGCAGGTGGGGGGCCTGCCCCATCCCGAGCTGCCCTCCCATGGTCCCCTGCACCCTCACTAGTCTCCCGCCTCCTCCAATGCCCCCCCCACCTCTTACTTACCTGGAACATAGTCTGGGTCCAGGCTGCAGCAGCTTGCACTGCTGTTTGCCCTGCATGGGCAGACAGCGTGCTGCAGCATCGAGTAAAGGGACAGCCATAGAGACACTCTGGTTGGCAACCAGATCCCCTCCGTGGAGGACTTTAGCCTCCAGCTGACTCGCTTTTTTTCCCCAAGGTATTTTTTGATACCTGGATCTCCCAGTATCAATTTTTGAGCCCGTGCTGCACTTTTTTTTTGTTTTTTTGTTCCCAGTGTGCCTCTTGCAGCATCTCAAACTGGTTTGGAATGCTGCAAAAGGCATGTGCATGCCTGTCTGGTGGACATGTCCTTAGTGTCCGATATAATCATGTTTTTAGTTGTACCAGCTGAGCTTATGGGCACTTAAACTAGAACAAACCTGCTCATAATCACTGGATGCTAGAAGTTAAGGTACGAGGGGAATTGAGTAAATTAGTCTGGAAAAGGTAAAAGGTGGACTCGTGTGAATGTAAACTTCAAACCAAATCCAAGTCTCTGACAGATTTAGATGTGTCTAGTTAATTATTCCAAGGCCTACTAGATCTAAGATCTGTTCTGCTCCGAAGGCTAAGTGCAGACGGTCAAAAAGCCTCAGGCTGAACTGATTCAGTCTTTGCAGGTTAGCCTAAACTGCAGAGATTGAACCAATAAGCAAATGAACACATTACTTTTTGATTCAGGAAATGCAGCCACATTCCTGCAGTGGCTCAAGCCAGAAGCTGGGGGATGCTAGAGCATGCTTGCCAGCCACTGCCAAAGGGGAGGGAAGACAGAAGCCCTCTATGACTTTCCCTCTTTCCCTGCTGGAGAGGAGGGGGCATGGCCAGGCCCCAATCCATGCTCTCCCTGGTGGGGAGTGTGGGAAGAAGTAGTGGCATTGAATTAATACAAGCTAGAACAAGAATAGTTTTTTCTCTTCCTGCTTCCAGGTGCCTCTGGGATTTGTAATCCACAGTTACAGCCAGCACTAATTAAACTAGTAGGGCAGGGCAGCTCTGTACTCAGGGGAAGGTGAGTTTAACCCCCCTCCCTGGCCTCAGACCCCAGTTAGAGTTTGCCTTAGTGGAGGAGGGGAAGGGGGGGCAGTGAGCCAGCCATAACTGCTCTGGCTAGGGAGCAGGGTGGCGGGGCCAACTCTGCTCTCTGGAGCAGACAGCGTAGCTCTGCCCAGGGATGCAAAGGATGCTGGGATGCATGGGGACTCTGATTTAACTTGAATCATGAAGGGGTCTAGGATGGAAGTTTTATAAACTGGTTTATGAAATCAGTTAAGTCTAATACTATGTTCAACCAGGTTTATCTTAAACCGGTTTTAGCCATTTTGAAATCGGTTTATGTGCACTGAATGTATGTTCTCTTACAGGTTTAAATCAGTTTCTGATCACTTAAACCAGTTTATGTACAAGTTCTGTCCCTCGCCTAAAAGATTAGCTTACATACCATCTGATCCATAAAGAAGCCTCAGAACTTTACCTGAACTGAAGTCAAAAGTCAACAATACTTGTGACTTTAGACAGATCAGGACATTTGCAATTTGAAAACCACAGACAGAAAAGGCAAAGAAGAGACCCTCCCCCCATTTAGAAAATAGGGACAGACACACAGAAAGCTATCATTTAAAAAACAAGACCAGTGGTACGTGGGTGGTAAAATAATATCTGACCAACTCCCATTGAAATCAATATGGCTCTCCATTTAAGCTGAGCCAGGAGATGGGTTAAGTGGACAGCGAAAAGACATTTCAGATTCTAAACCAGGAGTTCAGGCAGGAATTAACACAGTGAACTCTGGGGAAGAGACAAGAATCAGGACAACAGGGCAGGCCTCTCATAGAAGTTGGGTTAAAATGATGAATTGGGAAGTTTAAAAAGGTCCAAATGGAGTGAACTGAAAGATAGTGGATTGTTGAGCAAAACATGGGCATATTTCACAGGTTATGCAAAGTACGCCATTGCTACAGTGATTCTCAAGGGAGTGCTGTCATTAGTGAAAAGAAAATGAAACGTCAGTGATGTCTTGCCAAAAGGGCAAAATGGAAGTTAAACGTGTTATTTATCATACAGAGAGAGCTGCTAGTCTCCAAAAGTAAAGTGGCTGTTCTAAATCACTCTTCACAGTTGCACAGTGATTTCAAAGAGTTTTGCTCTCCCATCTTCCCAGCCAAAGGTCAGATATTGCATCAAAGCACTTACCACCTCATTTGGGAAACAGGAGGAAGAGCCTGTGAGAATGTAAGAGGTATGGGTATGTGCATGTGTGCAGGGGTGAAGGAATCTAGTTGGTGAATAATTTGGATCATGAATCTATTGATTACAATGACTGAAGCTTTTATCAAGATTTAAGGAAATTACAAAATGTTGAAAGTCAATCAGACTAATTCACCAAAACATTGGCATTATATAAAATGCAACAAACTCACTGGACAAGGGAAATGTGTCATAACACTATGCTCTACAAGGAATTGTTTTATGGATCCTAGACAACAACCTCATTCTTTCCTCCTCAGTCCACACTCACAATGAGCCATCTACAAATTTATATTAGCAGGAAGAAGAGGACAAGTACACAGTAATATACCACAACATTATTAGCAGTTCTTCCTGAACAGTGGAGAAATTAGTGGAAATTAAATTAAGATTTACATGTCCCAAAATAACTGTCAATTATATTTATTTTTAAATGTCCCCATTTCAGTTTTATAATTAGCTGACATCTTTGAACTATTTTCCACAGAATATTCAATTTAAACTCATAATGATAGTGGAATCTATGTGGTTCTAGATTCTGTGTGCCAATGGTTAGCTCAGAACATATTTTATCCAGCTGAGCCATCCAACAAGGATGCAAATTGTAATAGGTCAGATTCTGTTCCACCTATTAGGCACATAAGTGCCCTTCACCACATTCCTGTTATTCTATTCAGGCCCTGTTCAAGTCCATGAAAAACAGTTAATACAAAAAGTGGGTGTATCCTCCTTCTCATCACTGCTTTTTTGTGTCTCATTCTTACAGTAAAATGACAGGGTGCTACAAAAGTAGATGCATTAATGGATTTTCAGGGACTTGAATAGGGTAGAATAGAATTGCACGTAGGCACCTAAGTCCACTTAGACATCTAATACATGTAATAGAATCTGGCCCTATGGGCACCTATACACGTTGGATGTCTGCTCTGATGCATGCTAATTGGCATGCTTCAGCAGTTTCCGTGTCATGTGTATTCAGCCTGCTTTAGTCAAATGAGCTTCCATTAAAGTGTCCTCACTGCCATTTTGAAGCATGGGATGATGAATACACGTGATGCTGTGGGCACTTTAATTAGAGTGGCTCTCAGAGACACTTTAATTTGAGCATCCTCCCCACCCATCCTGGAGCCTGATATGTAAAGATGCCTGACATGTCTAGTTGACTGAGAACACAAAGGGAAGGTAACAAACTACCATCAGACAACAACTTGGGTCAATATTTTGGACTAAATAAGACTTAGACATAGATTCATAGATGTTTGGGTTGGAAGGAACCTCAGCAGGTCATCAACTCCCTGCCCTGGGCAGGAAAAAGTGCTGGGGTCATGTGATCCCAAACAGGTGCTTCTCCAGTCTCTTCTTGAAGACCCCCAATGTAGGGGAGAGCACCAACTCCTCTGGAAGCCCATTCCAGATTCTGGCAACCCTTACTGTGAAGAAGTTCATTCTAATGTCCAACCTAAATCTGCTCTCTGTCAATTTGTGGCCATTGTTCCTAGTTACTCAGTGGGTGCCCTAGTAAACAGAGCATCTCCTGTTTGCTGCTGCCCTCCCCTGATGAATGTATAGGCAGCCACAAGATGACCTCTCAGCCTTCTCTTGCAAAGGCTGAAGAGATCCAGGTCCCTCAGTCTCTCCTTGTAGGGCCTTTCCTGCAGGTCTCTGACCATACGAGTGGCCCTCCTCTGAACTCTCTCAAGATTCTCTGCACCCCTCTTGAAGTGCAGCACCCAAAACTGGATGCATTACTCCAACTGCAGCCTGACCAGTGCCACTTAGAGGGGATCTCCTTGGACCTGTTCGTCATGCATCTGCTAATGCATGATAAAGTGTGGTTAGCCTTGTTGATCACTTTGTCACATTGACAACTCATGTTCATCTTGGAGTCAATGATGACTCCAAGATCCCTTTCTGCTGCTGTGCTGCTGAGAAGGTCATCCCCCAGCCTGTAACTGTGTTGGTGGTTCTTTTTGCCTAGGTGAAGCACTTTGCACTATCTTTGTTGAACTGCATCCTATTTCATTCTGCACATTTTTCCAACCTGTCCAGATCCACCTGGATCCATTCCCTACCCTCTGGTGTGTTAACTCTGCCCCATAATTTGGTATCATCTGTGAACTTGGACAGGGTGCTCTCCATGCCCTTGTCCAAGTCACCAATGAAGACATTGAATAGCATGGGTCCAAGGACCGAGCCTTGCAGGAATCCACTGCCCACATCTTTCCAGGTCGATATCAACTCGTCCACCACCACTCTCTGAGTGTAACCCCTAAGCCAATTTGCCGCCCATCTGACCGTGTAATCATCTACATCACAGCCTGTCAGTTTAATTACAAGAATAGAATCAGATACTGTATCAAAGGCCTTCTTAAAGTCTGGGAAGATGACATCTACCTCGACTCCTGCATCTAAGCTTTTTTTGACCTGGTCATAAAAAGAAACAAGGTTAGTCAGGCAGGATCTACCTGCAATGAATCCGTGCTGATTTCCTTTCAGCATTATTTCCCCTGTTGGGCTCCTACAATGTGATCCTTAATGATTTATTCCAGAGTTTTACCAAGGATAGAGATGAGACTAACTGGCCTATAGTTTCCTGGTTCCTCCCTCCTTCCCTTCTTGAAAATGGGGGCCATGTTGGCCCCTTTCCAGTCCTCTGGGATCCGAGTGGAGTACCTTGAGTGCTCAAACAGCTGTGCCAGCAGCTCTGCTATTACACTGGCTAATTCCTTCAGCACCCTTGGATGAAGTTCATCTGGGCCTGCTGACATGAAGAACAGCAAGCCACTAGCCTGGGCTAGTTGGCTCTCCCAGATTTTTTTTGAACATTTAGTTTACTAATTTGAAACAATATAGAACAATTAAAATGACTATACATTTCACTCAGATTTTATAAAATGTATAATATGACAAATTAGACATATGTAAAATGGAGTGTCTACAAGTAGTTTTTTAATGTGGTCTTGTGGAATATCTTTTATTAGCAGTGAGATACTTGGGGGGCGGGGAACGGCCCTGGGATGGTGCTGAATTGGTGGGGGGAGGGAAACAAAAACAAAAAAGCATCTGCTGCAGGTTTGCAATCACAGTGGCAACCAAAAGTCTCCACTTCCACTTAGTCCTAGGCACTCATCCCTATACTACTGCTTATTGGTATTACATCTTTCCTTTTTCATGTCCTTGAGACAAGGTATTTAGCAACAAGGTACTTAGCAGAATTTGCAGATTCTGACAGGCCACAAGTGCTTCTGCTGCAGCCTCAAACTTGCAACCTCTGGGCTGTCAACTGTGGGCCTTTGCCCCAATGCCACCACAGCCCCAAATATAACAACTAATAAAGAACACTGTCAGTCACTGCACTTGCATTAGCATATTAAAGACTACTTAGTTATGAAGTGCAAACATTTTAACTACCCATTTTTAAAACCAACTTTCAAGTCCTGTTAAATTATCTTAAGTGACCTCACAATATTTTACTGTGTTGAACATCAGATGAATATTTCACCAGTCTTTTCTTTATGACAGTGTTTTTATGGAACAGAATAAATCAAGATTTTATCTCTGCCTAATTTTCATTACAAACATTGTACATTTGCTTTGTCTAAGATAAAGGCGAAAAAGATTTCTTTTTCAAGTCTCTCTTGCCGAAAATTTATACTTAAAAAAAAATAAATCTCAACCTGATTATTAGAACCTAGGTTAGGTTTGCAGGATTTGACAGTAAGATATTAACTGAACATATATGATGTTTAAATCAGTGAGGAACAGGGAACCTGTCAAACCAATAGAACTTTCCACAAAACAACCACAATTTAAAATGATCCTTTTCTGCATAGTTTTTAATTATTTGGAAAAAAATTATGAGTCACTGTAAGACGAACATGTAAAGGGAAGATACAACAGTGATTTTACCTACTGCTTTAGTATCTAGAACTCAGTTTTGCTTTCCCTCCATGAATGACATTGCTGTCATGTATTAATATTTGACATAAACATATAAATCCCCCTTCTTTATTATGTGATGAGTTTTGCTAAGCATGGGCCAAAATTTTCAAAATCTTGAAGCAAAACAGTAGCATTGCCCACAGATAAGTAGGTATACTGTACTACATCTGGGTCTTCATTTCAGGCCATTGAATATCTTCCTTCCTACCATAATTAATGTATATGTGCAGACAGAAATGTGTTTATTAATTTCTAGTGTGACTAAGGTAAGTTTAAAAATTCTAAATTAGTGTAAAAATAAACTTCAAATTAATTAAAAAAATAGAGGTAAATGTTAGAAATACCTTTGTGACAGGCAATTCCTTGGATTTAGACTCAAAGAGGTGCTCCAGTTTGGAAGTGTCCACCTTAATGGGTTCCAGTTTTGACCACAGGAATTCTCTGCAGTGCTTGTTGTTCTTACACTGCCACTCAAATGGCCGTACCTCGTTCCAAAACAAACGGATGGTTTTCTTCTTCTTTATGAAAGTTGGCTGACCCCTGGAGACCCGGGGTGACCCTAAACTCTGAGGAGTGCTGAAGAGTGGAGGAGGAGCCAATAAATTACCAGAGGGTGGAGGTGGAGGTGGACAGCCAAACAGGGGGGGAGGCGGTGGAGGAGGCAAACCCAAAAAGGCTGGTGGAGGAGGGGGAGGGGGAATTAGGGAGTCCCCAGGACCCATATCCATGTCCAACACATCTACATCATCCTCTTCCCCCAAGTCTGTAAAATCCATGTCTTTTATTTTTAGTTCTTTTGGATTAGCCATCAACTGATCCCAGATGTAGTCAGATTCCTTCTTTGGCTGTGCTGGTGTTTTATCTGAAACTTTTTCACTCAGCTCATCCTCAGGCAAGTCTGTCCCCTTGGCCAGCTCACCGTTGTTGAATTTTTCTGCAAAGGCTTTCACGCTGCCTTGGTTGTCCAGGCTTTCAATCTCCATCTTTTTAACACTTTCCTCTTTGGCCTGCTTGGTGGCCTGCAGGATTGAAATCCTACTGGCTAGGCTGGTGATTGACTCCTCGCTTTCCTCCGTCTCCGTCTCCGTCTTTTCCTCCTTCTCCTCCAGCTCTTTTTCCTCTGCATCTTTGGGTTTTTTATTATGGGCATACAACATGTCCAGCATAAACCGTTTGTTGTTGAGAATGTTGCTGCACTGCTCATTCACACCAGCATCTTGAATGGTCTGTGACCAGGGACCTGAAATCATACACGCACACACACAAAACCATTATGAACTGAACAATAAGAACATGTCAGGAATGCAAAAGATTATACTGGAAGCAATGTTGGTGATACATGCATAATTAGCATGAAGCTGGAAAAAGTTTTTATGGACAAATTTTTAAATAAGAAAGCCACAGATACATCCTGCTATTGGTGAGTACTTCTTTAACAATGGCTTAGTAGCCCATAAGATCAGCAGATGCTCAGTATGTCTCAGGAAAAGTTCAGTGAATGTCAGGAGCCAGACCAAAACATTTCTCTAAGGAAGTCTTCCGTTTTTATTAAAATAAAAAAGGGGGGTGGGGAAGGGGATGCATTCAGATAATGGTTGTCTTAGTCTACTCTCCCATGTTATTTTACAAGTTACTAAAATGGTCAGACCCTTGGACAGTCCAAAGTCCCCCAAAACCTATATGATTCTTGTCTTTTGCCCTTTTCCAGTGCCTCTGTGCTTTCTGTTTTGTGCTAGGACCAAAGGTAAAAGGATTAAAATAAATATTGTGGGCAGAGCTGCTCTTGTGGTATGCGTGACATCACTGGACACAGGAACTATTTTAGGAAAATTTGCATGAAAAAGACTTGTATTTCCAGCCTGACTTTCATCAATATGCTTCCATACTTCCCTCCATTTTCAGCACCTTTGGTTAAAGTAGGGCAGCTTTAATCTCTTAGCTCAGCTCCATGGTGTTTTGGCTATAATCACCGAGGCGGCCTTCTAGGTCACTGGGATCCTCATTTATGAACACAGGGCAAAATTTTCCAAAGCACTTAAGTGACCTAGAAGTCTAATTCCCATTTTCAAATATGATTTTGCTGCCTGCAAACCTCAGTCTGATTGAAAGTCACATAGGTGTTTCTGAACACATTACTCCCTAACTATAACTAGCATCCTGTAGGTAAGCTGCAATAGAACTAGAAAAATAGTGGTCTCTGCCCACTTTGCAGCATGCAGCAGTAATAATGCTTAGTTTATATAAACCCTGCTATCTTTACACTATGATGAAGTTAGACTATGATGGATTTACTAGTTTATACAATTTACTATTGAGTGCATCAGGCATGGACAGGCATCACATATCCATAGAAATGTAAAATTAAATGAGCAAAATAGATTTTAGGATGCAGTTTTCCTTATTTTAATATCATTTAATCAACTGACATTCAGTCTGGAAACATACTTTGGAAATGTATTTTCCAAAGGTTATCAACTGAGGTGATTAAAAAACAGACTAAGAAATAAGTCTACATGGTTCCCATGTCTTCTAGGTTTGATTCTTCCTTTATCTCCTTCTTTTGTTATTTATGCATTTTGTCAACATATTTTTTTTTCTAAACAAGCTTTTTAATTTATCATTATGATTTATTTTTGCCTTCCGGCTTGTCTCCACTAATCAGTGTGTGTGTACATGTGTATGTATATATATGCATTTATAAATGTACGTACACACGCACACATACACACACATATTAATCTTCTGGTTGCATTTTCTCTTGTAATGAGAATTTAATTTTTTTCTCCTTTTACCTGATGTTTCAGAATATTTAAGTTGACATATTAATTTTAATGTCTTTATCAGTTCACTTAGTTTTCTTTCCATAACTTTAAGTCCCCTTCCTTTACTTTGGTAATTTTCTTCCTAGATTAGACTGGTAGCTACACCCATAACATAGGCTAATCTCTCAAATTAAAATTAGATCATGCTGAACTGAGCTGTGTACACATGTTCAGATAATCTGGGAAAATTCTCCCAGGTTTGTTCTCCCAGTTGAAAATCTTACTCAGAGATGCCTGAACAGATATTTGAATGTTGAGCCCCTGAAGACAAGTGATCTTGCAGTACTGATGCTGCATAGCTGTGTGGGCCCTGGACACACATCTCAGTGTACTTGACAGGCTCCCCAGTCTGCCTGGAAGCAGTGCACAGAGTAGCCCTGATTGGCTGACCCAGATTGCTCCAAGTCAGCCTGTGTCTTCATGCAGCACAATGTGGGATTGCGAAGGGGGCATGTTCTGCTCCCTGCTCAGCTGGAACAGTAGAGTCCAGCAACTGGCACAGTGTTTTCCTGTGTGGGGAGGAGCAGGAAAGCAAAGCACTCAGGGATGCTGGAAGACTGTGCTGTGGCTTCTCTCAGACAAGAACATGTACAGAAATTTGCTCTCCCAGGACAAACTTTCCTGGGAGTGATTTAACCCTGGTTGTTCCTGGGTTATTTTGCTCTGGGAGAAAAATCCTGAACATCAGTACTTCAAGTCTCCAAAATAACACTTCACACTAACACATCACACTTCAAGACAATAATGCCAAGTCTTATCAGATTTGAAAAGTAACCATTTTATTAGGTTACATTATGATTCTGAAATATCAGTACAGGTATATGAGAGAGAGATTTGGTCTGAACAAGAAGTCCAGATTTATCAGGTTGGAAGCAGCCAGAACTAATAACTGATTCATGCTCTGTGGATGCATCTACATGTGCATCCCACTGCGAAGTTGGTACTGTGCAGTCATTTAGTACTTGCTAAAACTCTGTGTCCCTTGCTGGACTCTACTGCTCCATTTGAGCAGGGAGTTAATGCAAGTACTAAATGACTGCACAGTACCAGCACTACGCAGTTCCAGAGGTGCATGGGTCATTTCTGACCCTACTGTGCATTAGCAATGAGCTACTGTGCAGTAGCTTGTTTATACTGTGCAGTAGCGGGGGCATCACAATTAGTGCCCGCCGATGCAACATTGCCGTAACTAGTCGCTATGGTGATGCAGCATCTCATGTAGATGTGAATAAAACTATAATCCATTCTCTTTCCACTTGAACCTGGACTATGCCCCAGGAGGATGAGACCCACAGCCTGTTTCATAACCAGCATAATATTTGCTGAATGTTAACCTAGGAATCTGTAATATTGACAGCTACCCAAACTTTGTCTATATGAGATGCTGTGAGCAAAAGACAGCATACAGCCCTCCTGAAAGCTTTTCATCATCTGTTCTAAAATGAAGGTACTGACAGATTTAACTTATTAGAGAAAGAGAGTTTTTCCCATTTTTTCACTATGTTGTTCCCTCCACAGATCACCAAGTGATAGCACTGGAAGTATTAATAATGCTTTCATACCCAGAAGCCACTTTTCACCATGTCTCATATAACAAGTACTTCCACTGGTCTGAGGGCTAGGGAATAAATCCAATTAAATTCCCTTGCAAACATATTTACCAGTTTCAGCTGGAATTGCTGGAACTCTTGCTGTTTAGTTCATCATCTGGATTATTATTATTATTTACATACATGTGTATCTATCTACCTCCTTCACAAGTACAATGGTATTCAAGGGTTATGTTCTAGACTTCAGCAATGCTCCCACTGGCATAAAGCCAAGACTTCTGTGCTCTACAGAAGAACTGAAGATGGCCTTCAGCAGTAAAGCAGATTAACATGTTGTATTTAAGTAACATGTCTCCGGAAAAAAAATGGGGCTTAAAGATGAATTAACTGAAACTTGTCAATTTAACACCATGAGGTGATGCCTATGTTTTGAAACAATTCCTCTTGCATCGGGGAAGAGTGAAAATACAGATCCAAGTCTTGGGGTGCTTATTATCTAAAATGTTTCATTTAGACCAAGGCAGACAAAACGTGTGTGGTAGAGGTGATATCTTTTATTAGACCAACTAAATAGCAGCAGAAAAACCCACCTTTCTTTGCAAGTTTTCAGGCCCAAATTCCCGTCCTCAGGCAAAGGAGAATTCAAAGATTGTACAAGTTCTCCCAGGTAGAAATGAAACTTAATCTTGCACAAGGGAGTTAAAAGAAGGTAGGGTTCTCCTGGGTATAACAGTTCATTTTAAAAAGGTGGCTCTGTGAGTATGAAAAGGAGGCACAGACAATAGGCAGAAGCAGAACTAGATAGAAGCAAAATTCAACATCCTACCTGCAACTGGATACAATCAGATAACAAACCTGGCTTCTGCCTATTGTCTGTGCCTCTATATACTTGCAGAGCAACCTTTTTAAAGTGGACTGTTAGACCCAGGGGAACCCTACCATTTTTTACTCCCCTGTGCAAAATGAGGTTTCATTTCTACCTGGGAGAGGTTTTACAGTTTTGAATTCTCCTTTGCCTGGGGACGGGCATTTGGGCCTGAAAGCTTGCAAAGAAAGAATTATTTTTGCTGCTATTTAGCTGGCCTAATAAAAGATATCACCTCTACCACAAGAGTTTTGTTTGCCTATATTTTTAGACCAACATGGCTAAAACTAACATCCCTAAATCATTTAGAGCAATGCATTCCACTGCACTATGCCAATAAAGTTACAGCATCTATTTCACTTATGTTACAGATACTCATATAGGAGTAAACTGCTGTACTCAAACCAAATCTCTAAAGGGCTGAGACCTGCCATTTTGTTAAAGACTACAGGTGGATGGCCATGCGAGGTTACAGCTCCCAAAGGGAAGCTGCAAATGGCAGCATTATTGGTTAATAGGGAAATGTTCCTTTTGGAATGATGCATTTGTTCCTTATGCTTGTTACCTATGTCTGGGAACTTCACTATCTACCTCTACCTTCAGCAACTTTTGTAGTCTCTCTGCATTTCTGGTATTTGGCCAACACAGGGAAGATAAAAGAAAAGAAATAAATGCAGCACTCAATGAAGCACCTTTAGTTCTCACTCCCATACTAAGTATAGAGCTTTTTATCCTGTGGCAAATGATTTTGGGGCTTCCTCTATGATCGTTCACCACATGGAACAACTGAATTCAGTGCATCCCAAGCCCCCAGAGCGGTGGTTCTTTTGATCTCTAAATAACTAGTAAAGTAATTATGAAGGAAGATAATAGTCTTGATCAGGAGAATTCATTTTACCAAGGCTTGGCTACATTATTGCTCTGTACACCGAAGTCCCAACTGAAGTCAGCGATACTGCATACACAGAGCAGATAGGATTGGAGCCATGAAGGAGAGCAGGACAGGACTCAAAGGGATTGTCTGCTGATTAGCACTACACAAAGCTGCTGATACAACATTTTCTTTGTGGGAAAATCTCTGTTATTGAAAAAAGCTTCACTTTACCAGTTTCATTGTCACTGGTTAACTTGTCCTCTCTCTCCTCCCTCTCTAAAGTGCTGCTTGCTGAGGATATGCTGGATGCAGAGCAGTTGTCTTTTTCATTCACTTCCTCATTCTGCCTCTCTTTTTCACTGAGTATTGCACTTTCTTCTGGCTCTTTCTCTGGTCCTTGTTCCACCTCACTCTCTGGTCCCACTGCTGAAGCCTCTATTTCCTGTGATGTTTCCGCTCCCTGCTCGGCCTCTGCCTCAGCCTCCTGTTCTGGTTCTGGTTCTGTCTCTGGCTCAGGTTCTGGTTCAAGTTCACTGGCACTTGCTGGTAGAGAGAACAATGGAGAAAAAAGATTCACTTAACAACAGTTTCTCGCAGCTGTCAAGACTCACCCATCCAAACAAGTGAGATTTGAAAAACTTATGAAGCACTACTTTTTGGTTAATTGTCCATGGTGAGTCTAGTATTAAGAGCGAGAGACTGCTGAACACTGTGTGAAGAGGACACTAATCTCGAGTGTGACTCAGCAAGTCTTGCCTTGATTTATGTTTGCTTATCATCTGATGCTAATCCATTATTTTTACACAACATTTTTCAGCAGTTAGATTACTGCAGTCATAAAAAGAGTCAACTCATCAGAAAATGGTTCCCAGTCTAGGTTCAAAGAATGAAGGCTCAACACTGAGAACCACAAAGAAGGAACTTTTAAAAAATAGGTTGGAGCTTATGCCTCTTAGCTGAGTTCCCTTTTCTTTCTGGAGGAATTTTTTAGTGACTTCTTTTTCACCCGACGTGGAATGCTTCAACAAAAAGATACATTAGTATTATTAGCACGGTAAATGCCACAGTCTGGATGCGGCAGTCATACATATGGCTGACAGAAAGCATGTGTGTTTGCATGCATATTTACTTCAGAATAGCCACATCAAAACTGAACTGAGTTTCCAACTGCTTGGCATATGGCATAAATTTAGCTTCCAATTGGTTGGCATGTGTCATAAATTTAACTTTTAATTGGTTGGCAGAAGGCATACATTGTTGATGGTGTGCTTGGTTTCCTCCTCTTTGCTTTATCACTGACACAGTGAAATTCAGTCATTTACCTTTATAGTTTTCAGCTAAAGCAGCAGATTTTTACATGCAAGAATTTTCTGTGTGCTGTGAAGAAAGTGGAAAGCATCCATATATACTCACATCAAGCAGCCCATAACCCTCCAAATATTGAAAAGGTCATGCAAAAGTGATGAAAATGTGCATGCATATTAGTTCTGCATATTCCTCACATCATCCCTAGATTAAAACTTCTACAAGATGGCTGAATTACAATAACCCTAGTACTATTAGATTTGTTCTCCTCCTATTTTTGCCTACCTTTCATTGCAATATTGTATTATACACTTTAGGGCCCGAAGTGGTCTCTGGATACTATTGCATATGATAGTTTGTTTGCTTTTTTGAGAATTAAATGAAAAGAATTGAGCTGTATCTTTGTGAAAAAAGAGTGTTCCATAGGAGCACATCCTGAAAATATAAGAGTACATAAATAGATGCAGCCTAAGAAAGTGGAAGCTCAGAAGGGCCAGGGGCAAGATATTCATCTAAGAAACTCTCACAGGTATATGGATATTTCATCTCCCAAGACAAAAATCAGGTTACCATTTCTAAGACTGAACACTTGCACACTTAATTCAGCCTATTTTTAACTTTCTACATAACAAGGGTTATCCAAATGTGTAATTAAATATCCTTTCAGCATATTTTAGTATTGTAAAATCCCTTCTTATTTCACACTATTCTGTAAGAACTTTGGACTTGTAAAGAATGTTTATTGCTACTTACTTCACTAGGGCCAAAACTTCACCTAGTTACTGGACTACCCAAGGAAGGATCAGCATCATATATTAGACAGAGATGACCTAGCCTCATTAATTGGGCAGACAATTTGAGCCATAGTTCATCTTTGAACCATGCTATTATTGTATACCATGACAAGCGCAGAGTTTAGCACTACATGAATGCAATATGGTGTGTGCTTTAGAAAGTAAGCCATGTCAGATGGCTGAGCACTGATCAATCATCATCATTATTATATTATTTGGATTTATAATCCACCCCACCCCATCAGGACAGTTTATAATAAAAGACAGACAAACTACAATATGAGATGCAACAATACCCCAAAACAACACCCCAAAACTTTAACACTGCCCCAGGCCTCCCACTCCTGCCTCCCTTTAGTCCTCTATCCCATCCCAACTGTGCTTCTCAACTTTTCCAATGCCCATTCACATCTAGACTTGAAATATTTTTCCACTCCCATGCCCATCGATTCCCAGTCCCTTGTTTCATACCACAGAGAGATCACTCTCCCTATCCCAAACTTCCCACTAAGCTTACAGAGGGTCTGTGGCTGTTCCTCAAAACACATAAATCCACCCCCTCCCCAACCAACACAACATTAATTTAAAAAAAGCTTGTTCTAGGAAGAGGGGATTAGAGATCGGAAACCGTATAGCTACATTACTACTAGTTTAGATACGCTGAATAAGAAAGATTGGAAAGTGCCTCCAGTACAAGTTAGGTACCTTCTGCTGACATGTGGTATTCCTGTAAAAATAACTGAGTTTGCATCTTTAGATACTCAGGCATTTGAGAAAGTGTTATGGGTCTCCAGCTGGAATGGTCCAAAACCCATTTATAAAATCTGTTCAGCTAATGAAACGTATATTAAATGAACATGTTTATACATAATATATACAACATACAGACACACTTTATTCAGTTTATTTAATTTTTTTCTCAATCATTAGAACAGTTTTTTTCTTTTACTTTCACACACACCACACACCATGTAGGGGTTGGCAGCCTAACTGAATGATTTGGATAACTGGGGTTTGGGACAATTAACGTTACTGTAATGTCAAATGAGCAAAGCTACAAAACAATTTAAACACTGCACTAAACTCATCAGATTAATAAAACTCAGGTAACTCATATTAATAACACCCATGCAACTCATAATATTAAATATGTCAACACATACTATAGGTAAAAACAAAACACTGAGCTCACTCTACGTTAATCACTTGAAGTTGCAAAACATGATAAATGCAACAGCCATGTTGATATTAGAAAGAACATCTGCTGATGTGGAAAAAAACTCATTCCTAATGGGTGACTATTTAGTGGCCTATATGAAGTGAATTGCTGATTTCAGTCTGGCATCTACTTGACCAATTTTTATGGTAGAAAAACTAGCATCACAATCTTGCTGGCAGACATCATAGAGAGGTCAAAGACTAAAAGAGGACAGAGACGAATTCCCACTCTGATTCTTTTTAGGGAGAAACTTCAGATAGGAGTTGAGGCATATCCATTAGTTACCCCAGTTAAAACTATATAGCAGCTAAGCACTGGAAAGGCAACATCATTGTAAGTGAAAGGCATCAGGAAGACATATAAGTGATCAAATGGTTTCACATGAGCCATTTCATGCCCTTAAATAACATGGTGATACAAAGAATTCAATAAGCTCTAGCTTAAGTCAAAGTTTGGCTTCCCATAGGATTCCATGCTCAGGAGAGCTGAGTCCCAAACCCAATGAACTTCTCATCAGATGTGTTATTTTTCAATTAGGCCCTATCCCTGCTATATTTTTGCATGACTCTAGTCCATTCATAAAGGGAAGTTTGCATGGAAGAAGCTGCTGCAGCTACCTACTGACTGATTTGGCCCCCAGATGGTTCCATTGTGGCAAAGAGCATGGGTACAGTCACCTGCAGGAATCCCTCTCTACCCATCCTTTTGAGATCCAGTCCTCCTCACGGTACCCTGAGGCTTCCAGAGGGCATGACATTTCACCACTCCCATCATTATCTATAGCTGTAAGCCAGTCCTGTAGCTCAAAAGAGAACAGAAGTATTGGTTGCTAATCCCTAGGCAAAGCAACAAGCTCAATAAGCTCGCCTAGATGCAGCCTTTCCCTCCTGTTTTCTGGGAGACTGTGGCTGAGGAATCATGGCCGTGTGTCTCTGTGGATATGGATGATCTGTCTGCAGAAGCTCGCTCCTACTCAGGCTCCAATGTTTGGGCAGACCCTAAGTCTCTGCTTAAAACATTTCCCCTCTTAGTTGTGGGAGCCTGGAAAGGTTTCCCTTAAAGAGCCCTGATTTTTGCAAGGTCAGCAAGATTCCAAATCTCCCTGAGTTCTGATCCAAATAAAGAAGAATATTTTTCTTATGATGAACACTGTTTACATAAAGCAGATCGCCCTAGAGGCCAGCTGCTCTCACCTCTGCCCTAACTCATCTTCTCTTGTTTATTTTTTTAAGTTCCTCCTTTGTCTTCTGACACAAAATTTCCTTTAACCCAGGGGTGGACAAAATGGTGGATCCAGCCAGTGGCTGGACTCCATTTCCCAGCAGTCCCTGCTTAGATCACTGTAGCTGGTTTCCATGGAGATCCCAGCAGCTGCCGCGCTGTGACAGCGCAGGGCCAGGGTTTCCATAGAGACCAGCCCCAGCAGCGCTGGCAGGGCACGTGGCTAGGTGGGGAGCTGCTCTGGGGCTGGGGCCAGGGCCAGGATCTTGTGGCAGTGAGAGTGGTCTGGAGGCAGGGCAGAGCTGTGATCCACTGCCTGCAAACCCCTGCTGAGGGCATGCGGGCAGTGGATCACAGCTCTGTCCCAGCTCCAGATCATGCTATCACCACTGCAAAATCCTGGCCCTGGAGCAACTCCATGCCCAGGCGCACACCCTGCCAGTGCTGCTGGGGCCAGCACTGTCACAGCCCTGTTGCTGCTTTGGAGTCTATGGAGACTGGCTTCAGTGATGCAGGCAGGGGCTCCTTGGAAATGGAGTCCGTCATGGGCCTGATTCGGCCTGCAGGCTGGACTTTGCCTGTCCCTGCTTTAATCCAAGGCAGGGGCCAGGATTTTCTCACCAATACCTTCTTGTCTGGGAGCTTCTCCATATGTGAATTTACTTCTGCTAGTGTGGATATTTAGACAGTGTTGGTGCATCTAGGACATCCATCCCTGCCCAGTTTTGAGTCTCACTTGTGTGCTAATTAGCCTAGAAGTTGCCCCACTGCCCATAACTCACATGTTGCTCAGTGTATGAAACACCAGAGATGCATGTTTGTACTCCCAAAGGGAAGGGCATACTTCTGAATTGCTTTTGGTCTGATATTAGGAAAGAGCAGTCTGAGATACTGATAGAAAATATTTTATCCTGAGCTAACAAAACTGAAAACAGTAGCTCTGAAAAATAATTGAATCCCGTGGTCTTGATTATGGGTTCAACTAGTAAGTCAAGAGTAAAACTAACTGGAGCCAATTACTTCAGTGGGAGCAACTTACATATTAGAAAAGAACTCAGTGCAGCGTTTCAAGATTTTTTTGTTGGGTTAAGCTACCAAAAAAAGCTTCCCAGGCCCAGAACCGGTATTGTAGGTGTATAGGATATTTCAACAGAAGTGTTGGAAAAGAAATCTAGAGCCAGCTATTATTTTATTACTGATGGGAGGTATTTCCCTTGAGAATTCAGGTTCAGAATTTTGCAAGACAACATTACACATAAATGAATAACTCTGAAGCTCTGAAGAACTGTGTGCTAAAGGCCGCAGAATTAAAAAGTATTCCTTCTTGTGTATCCCTGCTTGGGAAAGAAGGGAATCCCATGTTCAAAGCAACAGGTTAGGACTGGATGTTGCTTCTGGCTCAGTCTGAGCTTTCTTATGCGTTTGTACTTTAAGCAAATCAGTGTCTCATTTTCCTGATCTATAACATGGTGCTAATATTTCCTTACTGTGCAAGGATGGTGAAGCACCCAATCCAATAACCCAATGACATCATGCTAGAGAACGTGACCAAAAAGCCATTGAAAATGTACTGCCCATTTGGAGCTGCCCAACACAGCTGCTCCCTGCCTGATTACTTTCCCCGTCATCAGAAAATGGTCAGGTATTTGTTGTCTTGCCCCACTTACTGAATCCTTGATAACTTTCTGCTGCTCTGAATACTAGGTATCTCTAAACCTTGCACTGCAGTCCTTATTCAGGTAAAAATTCCCACTGAACCAAACGTATTTCAGGGCCCATAGTCTGACACTGTCTTAGATTTCTGAGGACAGCCCTCTGCTGGATTTTGTCTGGTATTGCCTTGTCCACCTGCTCTGAGACCATCACTACTAGCCTGCCTGCTGGCCAGGAGCCCAGATGACGCCCTTGTAAACCTCCTGATTTTGTTGGGTATTTTGCTTGATATGCCCCATCCACCTGTTTGCTGTCTATGGGCAGCCTTTTCATATCCACAGAGCACCTCCATGCACCTGTTCTAAATTTAGTCTCTGCACGTATCGTGCTGTTCCATCTTAGGCTGCAGTTTTTCAGAACGCTTCCAGGTGAAATATGTTAAAACAATTAACTTAAAAAAGATACTTGTTCCCTACTCAATCCTGAAATCCTGACAGTGGAAAAATCTAGCTTATTACTGCAAAACTTATGCTGGGTTTCAAAGATTGAGATCCCTGCAGTTTTGAGAGAAATGTTAAAGGGAAATAGTCCTGTTTTCTGAGCTAAAATGATTCTACTGAGATGTGCAGAGGATCACAGATCCAAATACATTGGAAATGTAATTAAATAGGTATGTAAACACAAATAATGTTGACTTAAGTATTTAGCACTATGAGAGAAAATACTCCCAAAGTCAGCCTTTATATAACATTTTCCTTAGTTGCATTACTTGCAGCATGCTTCAAGCTGCTTCAACCAATAAAACCAATTAGCACAAGTTATAGAAGCATTAATCACCAATAGCCTGGAAGCAGGAAATCAAATCAGTGTAAATGATGGTGATAAATCCTCAACATGCACTGAGGCTCCCACCATTAATGCAACATCACATAGAAAGAAGATAAATTGCCACAGGTTTGGTTTTTCAGAGGGCTGGAGGAGGGGTACATGTTGAAAATGATAGACCAATGTGCACCCACATCAAATATTGCTCTGTACATCACTAAATTACATGACAGCAAATCACTCAGACAGGCACGGGTTGTATTTTCCTTTTTACTAATTGCCTGTGATCTCTGAAGTCTGCTAGTAGTTTTGCTACAATTCAAATCCTTTTTTTTTTTGGGTCACTGTTAAAAATAATCAGCACAGCATCCTTCTCTTAAATTCAGTAACTTTTTGGTTTGTCCCAGACAGCCTGTGCTGTGCTGGAAGGTTGTTATAATCCTGGCATTCATCTGTAGTATTTCTTTCAGAGAATCCACATAAGCAAAATATGCTGGCAGGAGTAATATTGTTTTAGTATTCAGTAACTACTGATATACAAGGAACATGATTCTAAAATAAGATTCTCTGTATGTAGCATTTTCTAGTTATTTCATTGCAGTTAAAGCAGGCAAGATTAATACGAACAATGGTGATAACTAATAACCACATATTCCTAGCACAAACAGCTCAGAGATACTTGGAGGTATTTGAGAAAGAAAGGAGAAATGCAGACAGATGACAAAGAGAAATCTGTCAAGTAAGGACCTGGATATGAGTCGTGGAACTCTAAAGGGTTCAGTCCTGTATGCATGCATAAAAAGCTCCAGCTGAAGAAAGACACTTTGGTAAATTAGCTCCTTTCCATCCATCCTCCTTTGCACTCACCTTCAGAGGGCTGAGGTGTCCCGCGGGGCGTAGAAGGGGTGTTCAGCTCCTCTTGGGACTCTAGAGATGCTGGGCTGGTGCACTTGGGAATGGGAGAGGATGGGGCTGAGGGAGAGCCCAGGTTCAGGGACAGCTCACTTCTGCCTCGGTTTATACTCCGGCTTTTCAGCTCCTTCTCATACTCCTCGGCTGCCAACTTCTCCAAGTATTTGTATCTGAAAGTTAAATTCCAAAGGGTTTCCGTAAAGAAAGAGAAGCCTGTGGTTGATGCTTGTTTATGGATGAAACACCTGCAGAGAATGAGCTGACTTCCTGACACAAGGGGTTCTGCACTAAACAGACTGTAGGGTCAGCCTGCCAAAGAACTGTGCACCAAGGCAAAGAATATGGACCAAAAAAAATGTTAAATCTGCCATGACAGAACAAAACCCCAAAATGGTATCATTAAACAGTCCTTGGCTACTGTATCCTGTCTGCAGAGTCCTGCTTTCCTCCCATTGGAAGCATTCGTCTGCCCTTCTCTTCACACCCCTCTGGTCTTCCAAAATATTACAAAAAACAAACCCAAAACCAAAATTCAGCCCCCAGTACTGATGCAAATAGTTAAGTCCGAGACTTGCTTTAGAAAGAGGAAAATGATTCAAGTGCAGCAGACAAAAACAGATCTCCCTGAAAATAAAACCAATAATAAAGGTTTGGACTGAAGACTATCTAAGTCTCTGAACCTGCTTCCCTTTGCTCTAGGAGCAATGCACTGGAATTCACTTTGTTCTCTCCAGAGTCTACAATGGAAACTTTCTTTTTTTTTTATTCTAAAAAATTTTTCTGCCGGACTCAGACATCCAATAGCTTGGACCTGACGTCACATATAGTTTATTCATCAAAGTCAGTTTAAAAGAACAAAGATACATCTGTTTTGCATTTTAGGCAGGCAGAACTCACTAACTGTTTATTAAGACCAGCTACCAATCATATTCTTCATACTGTGCTTTATACATTGGGACCAAAATAAGTTTGAAATATGTGCCTCTTCCAGATGTCTGCTAATTTTATCCACCATTATTTGCTAAGGAATAAATTCATGAGTACAGCTGTAACAGGCTTTTGACTCTGTTTGTCTTACCCACAAGTGAACTGTTAAACAGGTTAATCAAGACTACTGCTTATGTCCCTGAAAGACTATGCGGTCATTCTCCAGTAACCCGCTGTTGTAAACACTTCATAACAAGGAGCATGCCTCCTCCCCCCATCCAGTCTCACTGACAGGCTGAATTAGTGTAGAAGTGTATATTAAATTCAGTAAGGATAAAGAAGTCAGCCATATGTGGCAAGAGACATGCTCCGTACATACAGTAACCCCATACACACACACATGCGCATTCACAAAAGACAAATATGTGGCATGCAAAGGTATCATAAAAGAGCACTCGTGTTTTGTTATGCAATTTTTATTATTATAAACAGCAGTAATGAAGAACAAACTCGCTTTCTTTTATTCCTCCAGAGGTATGAGTAGGCTTTGAACTGAGATTCTGCAGAAAAAGAACCCCTACAGACTTTGGATGAAAATATAACAAGCTACATACTTGTATGGTTATAAAATAGGAACTGTTTACAGTTCTTGCATGAAGCCAATTCTAAAGGATGATTTTTTTTCACTAGGGGGAAAACCCTTTGCAGGCGTTATCATGGTCTTTCATTACATGGTTAACAACACCAGCCCTTCTAACTGCAGTCAGTTAGGGACCATGGCTTCCCTCCTACCCCCCTCACAAATTGAGCAGATGGAACTTAGGACTCATAAAGAGACATTCAATTGATTGCTTAGCTAAACCAGGTACAGCACAGCTGGCTGCACTGGAGTTTTCTGCAATTTGCCAGCATGCTATAGCAGAGATCCAGACTGATCCCTTTATAACATGGGGAGTTCCAATTTTTTATTGTCCTCAGCTCTTTTGCAGCTGCTTTAACTTTTTAGCTTCTGTAGCTTTGTGCTGTACAATTAAATTCACCAGGAAAACAGCAGACTGTCAAAATATGTGTTCTCAAAATTTATCTTTTGCCATAACATATTGCATAAAAAGTACTGATAAACCTAGAACAGCAGATCTCCTGGCATCTTACAAATTTGGTATAGTGTCAAATGATATACAGTACACTAAGACTATTC
This sequence comes from Gavialis gangeticus, assembly GCF_001723915.1. Lineage (NCBI taxonomy): Eukaryota > Metazoa > Chordata > Crocodylia > Gavialidae > Gavialis > Gavialis gangeticus. The sequence continues at coordinate 2,420,579 of NW_017728992.1, forward strand.
AGATTTAGGGCTCACATGGATACTGGAGAACTTGGAGCCCTATTAGGACCTAGATGAAGCTTTTTACCAATACCAAACAGGTACGACTAAAACTGAAGTTTTGAATATTTTACATTTATCAAGTGAATTGTATTAAGCAAATTGGTGGCTTTAGTTCAATTTCTAGGGTGCAGGTAACGCCAGCACTAAAACATTAGTGGTTCTATTAGCAGTCTGATAAAGACCCAGGCTTAAATAAGGATAATGAATGAATTTGACTTTCTTCTTATATATATAGTACCTTCTGTGCCTGGGTGACCATACATTCTGAATCTCAAAACGGGACACTCCGCTCTCCCACCTCTCCCATCTGCCCCCAGCTCAGGTCTCTCCAAGATCTAGTCTCAGCTGAATGCACTGGAGAATGGGACACGAGGGTGTCATGGGATGCCAGAGGACCAGAAACCCCTATCAAATTCCTGGCTGCTGAGTGCCACTAGCTTACTGCCCAATGGGATGTGGCACAGATATTCAAAAAGCACTCTAACCTAAAGCACTTTAGTCAACTTAGGACAAAAGTATTCATTTGACCAAACCAATGGGTCACCTAGGATAGGTGTTTAAAATGGGACTGTCACAGAAAAACAGGGTGTATGGTCACCCCACGTAGTGCCAGTTCGCTGCATGCCCGCTGTCCATGGTGCCCTGTTCCTCTAGGCCAAGCATCCCATACCAGACGTCTTTTCAGGAGAAAGGCCAGCAGATGTTGGGCTGTCAGTTTGGTACCTTTTGTGAGCAGTAAATCCCACACAGGGTACATTTACACTGTACAGCACATAATAAGAGGCAGGACTGATTAGCCTACATGGAACTCCAGCCTACCAGATGAGACTGCTTTTAATAACAGAGGCCAGGTCCAGACGTTACACGTATTGTGCTATATGCACACAGGAAGTGGTCTACAGCCGTAACAGAAGAGACATTCACAGTTCATAGAGCGCTTTAAAAAGGGCAGATCGTGCTTTAACTTAACCCTCGATCGATGTGCTATCAGACTAAAGTGCTTTACGTTAGATCACTTTTTTGCATATCTGTGCCACATCCCATCAGGTATTAAGCTACATTGCATTTGCCAGCATCCCAGGCACCCACTGAAAGGCAGTGTGTCCGCCTTAGGCAAAGTTTGTCCTCTCTGCCTGAGCACCGGGCTGGCTCCACTACCTCAGCTGTCACTAAAAGCCCCCCTGGAAGGTGCCTCCCACCCTCAGTTTCCCAGATTGGGTCTTGGTGGGGGCCAGACCAGGTACCCCCTGCAGCACGTTGGCTCCTTTTCCACCCCTGACCCCATCCCGCCAGAGTTCCTGGTGCAGCAAGAACCAGTATGGCCCTGTCTGATGCTCCAGCAGGATCGCTGTGGGGAGAGGGGCTTAGGTGTACACGTAATGTCTGAGTGTGTGTGTGTGTGGATCTCCAGCCTGGCCCTGAAAGGGGCCATGGCACAATGGGGCAGGAAGTGGAGCTGCTGCCACTGACATTTGGTGGGGCGTGTGTGTGTGTGTACATTGGTCTCTAGCCTGGCCCAAGTGGGGCCACAGAGTGCCAGGGCAGGGTGCAGGGCTTGGGGGATGTTTTTGTGTGTGTCTGTCCACATCTGTGTCCGTGTCCTACCTCACTCTGAGCAATCCTGCCTTATATCCCTCTCTTTCCCCCCCCGATCTGTGGCAGATCCAGTGTGGACAGGCAACCCCAGCCCTCATCATGGTTCCAGGGGGATGCCAGTGTCCAGCCTACCCCCGTCAATGCTTGTCAGATGGGCTCCCCCATCTGGATCCTGCTCCCCGGGTATCCCTGGCCCAGCCTGGAGGTTTCTTTCAGCCTGCTTTGTTGTGATTCTCTGGTTCCTGTCACTGAGAAAACAGCAGGTAGGGGCACTATTCCCTGTAGTTCATTAGCTGCATTCATGAATCTCTGGCAGCCTGGAGAGTCTGTGGGACATGCTGCAAAGCATGCAAGAGCTCCCTCTATCTGCTAGCCTCAAGCAGTGCTAGCCTTCCAACAAATCATGAGTGTCTGTTTGGTTTAAACATGTGTTAAGGTAAAGCACTTTAAGTAAAGCATGATAGGGCGCTTTTGTCATTGGCTTTTTGAATATGTGTACATAGCTAGAGATACCTCATTGCATAGTTTAGACATAATATTATACTCTTCAAAAAGATGAAAACAGAATTCCAAGTACCCTAGTTTTAGGATCACTAACCTGAGAACTGTATATAATCTCTTTGATATCAGACACATCAACAGCTGTAACTCAGAATGAAATCAGGAATATTCCCATTTGCATGGAAACATCATGAAAAAGATTTCAGTGGATTTCTTTGCAGGAACATTTTTAAATGGCCATTGCAAACTAAATGCCCACAAGTAGAACCCCAGCAAACACAAAATGTGTATGGACATTGTTTTTTTTTAAATAATTGATGCTTTCAAAGCCAAAGAAATACAGAATAAACCAGTTACCTTCCTTAATTAGAGCTTGATCCAAAAGCCCACCAAAATCAATGGGGAACTTCCATGGGCTCTGGTCCATGCCCTAAATTATCCTAAAGTATATATTGGATCTCATGCAGTATGGGAAATTAATAGATTGCTCCAAGAGATTTGAAAAAATGTAGACATAATGGGCATTTTAATAGAGGTGCTTCTATATAATTAGTTTTAATGAGAGGTTTTCTCTCTGATTGCTTTTTTCTAATCACTATGACTGTTAGAAAAACGTCTAAACTTTGTAAAGATAACGTCTCATACTTCTTATTTTTTCAGAATTTATATCCAGATTATATTTTGACAGTGGAGTTTAACACATTGGCCACACGCAACTTTCTTTTGCTGTAGACATTGTCTTGAAATAATAGCTGACGTTAACTTGCAAAAAAGCACATAAAAGTCTACTTTCAGATACTGCCTGATGGAAAAGTCTATATGAAGAGAATGAAAAGGCCAGTGTAGTGGACAGCTATTGTTTGGTTTTAGCTGTAGATGTTTTCTCTGACATTTACATACTGTCAAGAAGGGATGTTTCTTTTCTCTTTATGAGAAGAAACTTAGAATGTAGCTCTTTATTTCAAAACAGGCCTGGACATAAAGACTCATTACTAATGACCAGTAAAATTGGCTCAGATTGCAATAGCAATGATGTCCTGCTGGTGAACATTTCCAAAATAATACTCAGGCTCACTTTAGTATGTTCCATTACAACTTGAAAGTGCTGGAGCATTCACTTCTAATTTGTTTCAAATCCAGCTGCTCAGTGGGATTGCTGCAAAACGTTTTACTCAGCTAAGATGAGTGCTTGGTGTTTATGTGGTCAGATATGTTTCATTTCACAAGATGCTTTAAACTGGCTGTAATCTTTTGGCTGTAAAACCAGAGGAAAGAACATCAACACCCATTTAAATTTAGAACTGTCAAAATCATTTTAATATCAGCCACTTCAGCCACAATAAAATTGCTGGTAGGTCCAACTCATAAGGTAGAAGGGAAAAAACATCTACCAAGTGATTGTATCCAGAGAAGAATTTGCCAGTTGAAGGGTATGTGGAAGGGTCACTTTTCACATTTTTATTATGAAATTTTAGTTTTTAGAAGACACTGTGGGTGATTTGTCTAACAGTCTGTAACAGCATATGATGTACACAGAAGAACTAGCTTCTGGGATTTTTTGGCTGCTGTTTGATTAGTTACTTGCATATTTTGCATGTAAAAACAAATATTGAAAATGGAGGTGAACAACTGAAAGGTGAAGTTTGTTGTTTGAGTTCTTGGAATGGTTTCACAGGCATGGGATCCTACTGGCTGGATACAATGTTTTCTAAGTAAAGTAAAAAAGATTCATAACATCCCTTACACTATGTGGTAATAAATATTAAAAAAAACATGTAAGGGTGATCACTATGCTCAGTTTCCATAATTTATTTGTGTGCGCTTCCAGAGATTGACAGAAACTAGTCAACTCTAATGTGTTGGCAGTAGGTTGGCAAGATTTTCAGTGTTCTAGACTGTATCAAAATGTTCAGCATCTCACAACCAACCTCACAATCCTCTTCTTTTTAGACCCTGCAAGTAAATTGCAACCTACTGGTTGAGAAATAATGGCTTAACAGAATTGTGGCCATACTCAATTTGGACAAATTTCTCAGGTAGACATAATACTTGGTCTTATTTCTCACTCAAATAAATCAAAGAGGGGTCGGTATTATGCCTGCTTGTATTGCTTCTGCACAATTTATTCCTAGATCCATGGCGGGGCTTGGTTTTCCTTTTCATAGATTTCTTTTAATAAAATTGCTTCTGGCATGCCTGGTTAAAAGTGTACTGAAATAGCCAACAGCCACACAGTCAAAGACACAGTACTAGGTGGAAAGCAACTGAAAGCAGGAAGCAACAGGTACAAACCTCTCTTCTCTTGCTTGTCTTAGCTCTTCTCTTTTGTCTAAATAATCTCGGCTAGAAACAAAATTTCAGTAAGTGGCAGAAGTAATCAAAACAATACAGATGACACCAAAACTAAATACATAGTAGGAGAAAGAGAAATCTCTCTAAATAGGCACATTAAAGATACTGAAGGATTACGCTTCAGTGAAGACATTTGCCTCTGCTTTCTAAATAAGTGTTGAACAGCAGGTCTGGATATGCGCAAAATATGCTAAATTGTATAATACATCATACCAAATATGTAAGGTGCAACGAATCAAAGAAATAAAACTGGCAATTTTTTAATTTCAGGTTAAAAGCCCAAAATAGGCAAATTTTAGAATTATATGCCGGGAATACTATTATTTTTCCTGTCCCTGAGTTCTGGATACAAGTTCTCAAATACCTTGACTACTGCTATTCTTTCCCTCCAGTTTGTTTTCCTCTCTCTCAGCTCTCCATATAACTTTTTGTTTTTAGTTTTGTCAGATCAACTTTCCTTGATGCTTGGATCATGTAATCCCTGGGTGTGATATCATACCCACAAATTTTAGCACCGGTGAAATATTCTTTATATTGTTTGCAGCAAGACTAATTCACAGAGTTGAACAGAATGCTAGAGGTTGGAGGTTGTATTAGAACATCCTGTCTACCTCCTTGCCAAGGCAAACCGATTCCTGCAGAACACTATTTAATGTTTGGTCAAGTCCAGTGGACAAAAGCAAAGGCACTTTCACTACTTCTTCTAGTCTATTCCACCACCAGAATAGTCAATGCCAGAAATTTTCCATTTACAGATCCCATTTCTTTACTTTTTTTATTTCTCTGCATAGCAGATGAAATAATTCCTCACCAACATTGACATTTAAAATAACATCATTGGGATCTGAGGATAAGGAAAAATGCACCTTTTAATTACTTCAAAAGTGGGAAAAGAACTGCCCAGGGCATCATCTGTTCCAAAGTAACAGTTATATTTGTGTGCTTCAACTGTGATACAAGTTAGCTAAATCACTGGAACTTTAACCCTGAGATTATGACCAATGTGTAGATAAAGGTACGATGGAATCCACCCCATCACACTTCCTGCCATGCCACACATGCATGGCATAAGGTGTGTTTGTGGGATTAACCACCAGATCCCAGCACACCTTATTGCTGGAGCACGTAGAGTCCAGGGTCATGATCCCAGGCTCCCCCTACACTGGCAAGTAGCAAGCTTCCGTGGCTGGGAGCCCTGTCAGCTGATCCAGGCTCTCAGCCATGGGGCATAATTGGCCACGCTTTCAATTAATGGCATGATTGGAACCAGCCACAAAGTTATTACATATTTTTGTGGAGTAACTTTGAGACTTATTCCTTGTTTTATGACAACATGCATTGTTTTAAAGTGTGGCTAGGTTACAACTTCAGACATGATTAACTAGTTAATCATGTCTTAAGTATACTGTGTGGCAGAGGTTGAAGGTAAAAGTTGCAGTGCTACACTGGTATCACTACAGAAACATATAGATGTCAGTTGCATCATAAACAGCTTATATGAGTATCTTTTGAAAATGATGAACTTATAAGTGTCCATACCTTGCGATAGTACCCAGGGAAGCAACGCATGCTTAATAAATTTGTTTCTAACTCTCTGAAAACTCAAGCTGCTATCACTTCACTGGTCACACTTAAGTCACATTTTCAGCTATGACACTAGGTCAATAAAAAAGCTAAGAATTCTGGATTAATATGACTCATATGAGAAACCTGTTCATTCCTCCTAGCTAATCCTTTGTTCCACACCTATGTCCATGGGGTTTGCCTTCTACTGCTTACATAATATAGAAAATAACCCCTGTATTGCACATACTGAAAAAAATCTTATTTAGTTAACTAAGATATTACCTTAGCTGCAGCCTCTGCTCCCCACTCCCCCCCATTTGTAGTAAAATCCAAGAGGAGGGGCTTTTTTACCATATTGATTGGGGGAGGGGGGGCGGAACTCATCTTGCTGTCAAGTAAATATGGTATGATTACAAGGACACTCATGGAACTGTCCCTTGGTCATTTGGGGTGGCTTTGTTTCCAAACAGTTCAGTGACACATAGTTGCTGCCTATTCAGTCTATAACTTTGGGGATCCCTTATTTAAATATGCCCTACAAAGCTTAGGGAAGAGGGGAGGTGGGCATCCCAGCTCTGCAAGACAGAATTGTTATACAACGGGAATGGAAGCATTCAGCAGCTTCTCGTAAAATTGTGTTCTTAATGGACCAGTGGCATGTGTCACATTATAACGGGACAGATTCTTTTTATCCAATTTCTCATTTTTCTGACCTTAACAATGGTTCCCTGGGACAGAACTACCACTACACATTTCTGATATGATGTGGCAGATCTCTCACTCAAGCAGGTAAAGCTGTCAAGTACTTTGTGGTGACTTTTTTGGGTCTGGGAATTTCCTTTCTGGAAGTGGATATTGGCAGACTTGTGATAGCCGCCCGTATCCCCTCCCTCCTCCACTGAAGCAATATGATACCAGCTGGAACAAGGGATTTTGGAAGTAGATTGAGACTGGAACTTGACTGTTTCTGTTTCAGGACAACTAGGGCAGCTTTTGGCCACCAAGGATTCTATTCTGGTATTCTACTCCTACTCCCTTCTTGTCCCTCATTTTCTTCTAAATTTATCTTCTCATTCTAACCACTTAGAATTTGCCTTCTTTTCCAGTTTCACTGTGGATAGTTATGAAAATGATGACAATATGCACAGTTCTGCATCTCAAAACAAATCTAGTATATTCTAGGAATTTAAAAAAATGGTGACAGAACAATTCTTTTTACTCTTTAGTCTGAAAACCTATCTTCTGGAAAAAATCTTTTCCTCTTACTGTTGATTATGAATGTGAATGTGAAATTATTTCTCAGAGCCTGAAAATACAGCATTTCCAGAGACAGGGAAGAAATTCTGTTGTGACTAAATCAGCCACAGAACTATGAAAACTAACATGCACAATTTTTAAATCTCCTCCCCACCCCCAAATATTTAACCTTTTTATAACTTCTGAAAACCCCCTATTAACTACATTGAATTTCAGATTTGGATGTGTTATTTACTTGAGAAATGGTCTGATCCCTCTCACGAGAGATCTATATACATTTTAACTTATGCATCTGATCCACAGCCTACTAGAATCAATGGTAGCATTTCCCTCGATTTCAATGGGACCTGGATCAGACTTCATATTTTGTTTGTACGGTATTTTTGATGTACCTGTTTCATGCAAATCTGAATACTCTAGGGCTGGAGGTAAACTATTTCAGACAGTACCATATGCTCACACAAGGTGAATTATTTTACTTTTCAAAAAATTAAAACACAGAGATATCTCCCTCCTCACACCCTAAACTTTACAGATATTAGGGTTTCAGAGAGAATGGACTGACTAGCTAATCCTGGCCTGTGCAGCTATCCAGTCAGTGTAACTGGCTGGAAATACAAATAGCTAGCAATTCCAGTAGCTTATTAGCCAAGAAATACTTTGCTTAATAAATTAATTTTTAAACACATTTACATTAACACATAAGTCTAAGGGGTAAAATATATATGCATAAAATATTCTGTAATTTAATTTCTCAGTTGATTGAAATGTGTTACATTAAGGCAACAAATAAATAGCAAGTATTATGGTCTCCTACTTGAATTTGTTTCTCTCTTCACGCTCTATCCTTTGTAACCTCTCTTCTCTCTCTTGACGTCGTCTCTCTCTCTCTGCTGCCAAGGACTCTTGGTGCTGCCGATAAGATGATGTAAGGAGACCACCCAATGCTGGTCTGAAAACCAAAGAGGATCACATTTCACAGTGCCAGTTTTATTGATTACACTGACAAAAACTGTTAACAATAACAAGGCAAGAAATGTACTTCTGATAAATGGAGGAACTTGGAAATATTCACACAAAGACATATCAACATACTGACATAATACGTCCTTGCTAAATGCTACTTTGAACTGTGATAAAATTTATGTTAATTGCTGAACTTCTGAGGCACAAGTCAAATCCACTTTAACGTATCTCAGCTGAAATATTGCACCGAACATGTATATTTCATAATAGATCTAACCAAAAGTTTGTCCTGAAAAATTGGATTTTGAAATCACAAAGTGCAACACTTTCTTAGCACTTTCAAATACATATTATGCAATGATACTTAAAGCAGATATATCAGACATGCCTAAGGACACCTTTATACAGTGGAGTAAAACTAAAAGAAGATACCAGAATTGTATTTTAGAATCTGGCAGAAGGCTGTATAGGTTTATACCTTAGAGACTACCTGATTCAGAGGCATGAGCTTTCATAAGCAACAACATACTTTGTCAGCTGTTAGGAATGGGCTGGACTGCTCACGCTTCTCTGAATCAGTAAGTCTCTAAGGAGCCATCCTGCCCTACCTTCTGCCGATCTTCAGACTAATATGGCTAACTATCTCTATGCATGTTGGAATCTGAATGCCATTCAGGACGAGGCTTATTAATATCTTCCATAATGTTGCTAAATCAACTGATCACAATTTCATAGTCTTAGTCAGGGATTGGCCACCTATGGCTCAGAGTCTGGATCTGACCTGGAGCTGCAGGGCTTTCCCCCTAACATGGCTGGGTAGTGGGATGCTTAGCTCATGCTGTGTCTGAGAGCTTTGCCTATCTTGCACATGGGTGCTTCATCAGTGTTGCAGCCAGGAAGTGGGGAAAAGCAGTGGTAACTAGGTTCTAGTGCCAGTTCACCTTACAGCTCAGCTCAGTCATTCTGGCCTACCAGCTGAAAACGTTCCCAACAGCACTTGCTGCAATAGCAGGATGAATCCCTTATTGGTAAATGCAGGATTTGATCAGTCAAATACATAGAGAAAATGCTACTGATTACAACACCACTTCATTAAAAAGCAAAAAAGGGCTTAACATTGCCATATCAAATTTAGGACTTGAGTGCTGCATAGTATACTATATGCAGTAGATATAAGCTATGCTACTGGTAGTGTATCTCTAACAGTTTTTCTTCACATCTTTTAAAATGTAATCCAAAAACACAGTTGAGCAAGTCTCTAGCTGAGCAACACAGACCCTTTCCTCAAGAATGAAAAACAGTGGTTTGTCACTATACTGGAGGGCTTCTCAGATACTGACTTTGATGCTAAGTAGCACAGTAACCATAGTCTGTGAATACCATTAAACAAGTAATCCTCACTGAAAACACATGAGGATTTCTCTAGTCTTTGGTTTGGTCTACACATAATTTTTTTTCAGTATAATGACCTTGGTTACAGATTTAATTATATGTAAATACCCTCTAGTGTGAACTCAATTATTAGTACACAAAAGTGCTTTGCACTGGCATGGCTCATCCACTTCTCCTGAAGGAATAAGTTACACTAGTATAAAGTCGCTTTATACAAGTATAACTGAAGCCACATTGTAGGGTTGTACTGCTTTACCTCTACTAGGGGTATGGTTAAGGAGATTAATCTTTTGTACACTGACAAGCCTTTATTTATCTCCTAAAAATATTGTATCATGAGCTTTAAAATGAAATGTTTAGCACACACTGGGTGCATCGACACGTGATTTACTGTAGAGCTGACAAATTAGTTCCACAGTACAGTGTCACCATCTACACATGCACCTGTATTAGGGTCCAGTAAATTAATTAACTCTACTGTAGGACAGTACTATCCAGGACAAGCACTATCCTACAGTGGAGTAGGTATGTGCACTGAAATGCACATGTAAATTGTGATTGGGGCAGGTTGGGGCATGGGGTTGCTACGATGTGGGGGCTGCCTGGTGGCTAGCCCTGCACTGTAGCACCCTTGTGCCCCAAGCAGTCCCTCTGCAGCATGTTGACCCCTTGGACCCCCTGCCAGCCTGGGGCTGCTCCACCCCAGCTCAATGTGCTCTACCCAGGCAAACTGCACTGGAGTTTACTGCTACGTGTTAATTGCATGTGTAGATGCACTCACTAAAAAATAAATGTCCCTTTTCCAAAAAGCAGGTAAAAGCAGCCCAAACTATTCAAAATCACTAAATTAGTAATACACCACAGAAGATACTAACACTGCTTCTATAAACTCAGATCCTCTTCTTCCAGTTACCATACATGCCTCTCTAAGGGCCATATACTGAACCACCTACTGGCTCCATGGGATGGATGAGAGGCATGGGGCTGGTCCACAGGCCAGATCCCACATGTGGAATAAGTGCAGATGCAATCCTGCATGCCAGATCCATCTGCAAGCTAGTATGACCCCGCATACAACCCATCCCCAGGTACTGGATCTGGCCACAGAGAGACCCCATGCACTGGCTTCACTGAGTGCTGGGACAGCCTGCTACACAGGGCCATGTCATCTGGTCTTCAGGGTCCAGAAACTGAACAGCAGGAGAGCTGCAATTAATGCTGCCACTGCTCCTTCAATGCCAAATTTCCAGACCTGTGTGGAGGCCTGTGGCTGGATGTCTTTCTTGCAAGTCTGTGTTTATCCAAACAGGAGTCTTAGAGAAGATGGCTGTTTCACCCCCACTGGCAGTGAGTCAGCATTAGTATAATTTCAATAAATTGAATTTCAATATGTCATATCCCACCCAGATAAACATTACATAAGGGGGTATAAAACTTGATATCCTGTAAGCCTTGTTTTTGGCACTCTGCTGAAGCTACAATATCAATGCTGGATCATAGTCAAAACCATAAAAAACTCCAATATTCCCCAACACTATGAAAAGACTAACCTGATAGTCACGCCTGCATGGTAAATCTTTCCTTGAATGCATTTTAAACAGATTTTGAACTCTGACCTTCCAACCCACAGCCAGAGAAAAAGCTGTCAGCAGAAATACTGGCAGCAATATATTAAGATTCAAAAGGCTAGATCTCTGACACCTAATGTGGTAATATGGGCACAGTATATTGCTCCTGGACTGTTCTAGGAAAGGAAAACTGGGCAGTGTGTCCCCACGCAATCACTTAGAAATGAAATGAGAGAGATGTCAAAACTGTGAACATTGGCTGCTTCCTATCAGGTTAGCACTGATGTATGTTCCATCCAATTGCTTAACACCCTCTTAGCTTCTAGAGCAGTGGGGAGGGGGTCAAACTAATTTGGCCCTGAGGGCCAGAAGAGTGGTGCGGGACCAATCCATGGGCTGGATAGATGGTATAGGGCCAGCCCCATATGCCCACAGAACCTGCACCCCTCATACTAGATCCAGCCAGTGCCTGCTCTGGACAGGTCTGGGACCCAGTGGCTCCTGGACTGCAGGTCCTGCCTGACTATATGGCTGCCCACATAGGAATAAGCCATGATGGTGCTGGCGATCTAGCTCTGTGGCTCTTACCAGCCTAGCTGCCAAGAACCTAGGCCAGGCTAGTGATGCTGGAGTCCCAGAAGTTCTGCGGGAAGAAGCAAGCGCCATGGCCTGCTCTCATTGCAGCAGCCAAGCACTGGTGATATTGAGCTTCTTCCAGTGGTGCTGCTGGGGCTCCAGAGTTGTGGGTCTTGCCCAGGTGCTTGGCTGCTGCCACAGGAAGGTCCACCATCAAGGCTTTTGGCTGGATGACCTAGATCTAATGCTGGATCTGGCCTGTGGGCTGTACGTTTAATGCCTGTGATACAGAATCTAGGCACTATGACTTAGTAACATTTGAAGAAAACCTAGGGAGAAAGGCAAACTGTAAGCTCTTTGAGCAGGATCTAGTTTCTGGGGAGGGGCAGGGTGAGGTGTTGTTTGTTTGGGGGTTTTTTTTACATGTTTGTACATCACAGAGCAGATTGGACACCTGCACAATGGCCTTTGGGCATTACCATGAAGATAAATAATAACATTTACCTAAAGAACAACAGGGGTCTTCTGTGAAGATGTGGAACTCATTCCTTCACAAGGGACTGTTACTAATGTCTGTCCTGAATATTCTTTTACCCACCAGGAGATAGTGGCATCACATGCTTTATACTGGTATGAGAAGCCTTTTGAACTTAATAACCACAACAGTTGTTTCAATTTTACAGTTATAATAACAGCATCCAAGAATGTTGACTAAATTCCTAGAATAAGTCAAGCATGTAACGACTCGGTATACAGTATGCTGCCCAGTTTGGATCTGATCAAGTCAACAACATTTAACTCAAAATGTCACTGTCTGACAGTTATTTTATGGTTGATTAAGAAAAAGGTAGCAATCACAGAAATCTTATTTTATCCTGCCTGCTTCCCAAAGTGCTTGGCACGTGGCACAAATCAGTACCACACACATGCACACCAGTTCACCTATCTCTGAACTGTGGACAACTTTGTACTTCCAGTCCACTTCCGGGTCCACCACCGAGTGTGAGGGATCGTGGGGGCACCTCGGGTGCCCCCCAGACCCAGAAGGCACTAGTTGCCGAGCTGGGGGGAGGGTCCTTCGCGCGCTCCATGGCGAACCTAGAAATGGGCCAGAAGTGCTTCTGGTCCACTTCCAGGTCCACTGCTGAGCAGGTTGGGGACCACACCACATTCCCATGGGATGCTCCATCCTCCCCACCACATCAGCATTCACGAGCCACCTGGTACCTTGAGATATACAGAAAAAACATTTGAAGGTGTGTCTATGTCCGAATCATTGAATCTCTCCGAATCGATTTGGAGAGATTAAAGGGTCTCATGATTTGATTCAAATTTGGAGATTTGGCCGCCAAATCAGGCTGAATCTCTGCTGAATTGAATCAGCAACCGAAGCTTCGCACAGCCCTACTGTCAAGCCTCAAACCATAAGCCTTTTAGAGCAGTAATTGGTCTTCCTTGATATGATGTAATAATCACCCTACCATTTACTGTGAAGATGTAAAACACTCTCTGGAGTGTGTGCACTACTGACAACTGTCATATATATGTAGAGTGCTTTAGTTCATGGACATTTGGTTGTTCCAGCTCCTGGGCTCTAAAATATTCTAGTTTAGAACCTATACAATTCTATCAAACTCTACTATAAGCAGTAAGTTTTGTGCTATGTTATCTGTTTGGAACCTGGAAGAGGGCTCCCTGGTCTTCTTTGACATGCTGATTCCATGCAATATATTTTGGTGACGTTTCAGAGCAAATCTTGTATAACAAAATGTACCATTCAAAGAGATGTTTAGAAAAAGTAGATGTCAACATTATATGAAGGTATAGCTTTTGTGCTGGTATGCACCTGGAACTCAGCCAGCACGAGAAACAGATAGAACAAGACAGTAAGATCTGGAATGTACATCCAGTCTGTCCTTGATTTAATGACTTCTCAAGTTACAACGAATGTCACTTAACGATGTTTATAAATTGACACCCTGTTTCGCTGCCCCCAACACAGGTTTCGACTTCATGACGGTCGATACAGCTGCACCCCACTGGTAAGTGTATTGTGGTGGAAGGGGAGGGGGAAGAGAAGGGGGGGAGGCAGATCAAGGCCCCTGCGATGAGGGAGGGATTGAACCTGGGGCTGAGGCAAGTGCTGCCCAGCCAGGGCCAGATGGGTGTGGGACTGAGCTGCAGCTCGTGCAGGAGATGGCGACTCCTGCCGCTGCACACTGCTTGTCTAGTGGTTTGTGCTGCTGATCCCGCTGTTTGTCTGGGAGGGTGTAGGGGAGGTGTGTGCCCCTGGATTCGCATGGGGTGGGGCTGGGGCGGGGGCCAGGGCTGCATCAGGCTGCACTCTGGATGGGCAGCGGGGGCTATAGCAAATCTCTGGGTGGCTGCAGCCCCCCCATAGCTCCTGCCCCACTGCCCACCCCACCCCGATCCAGGGGCACACACATCCTGCCATGCCCTCTCACTGCTCACTTAGACAGGGTAGGGAGGCTGCGAGATGAAGCCATGGCTCATCTGCAGGGTACAGGGAGGTCAGGGCAGCTCCCACTACTGCACACTGCTTGTCCAGAGGCACTGCAGTGGCTCTGTCCCTTGCCCAACCCACCTCAGCAGAAAGGGCATAGCCCCTGCTCCCAGCAACACCACCATTAGCTTGGAGCACAGCCTGGTGCAGCCCCAACCATGCACGCTGTACCCCGTGCAGATCTGGGGGTGCATTCCCACCCCACACCCATTCCCTCCTGGACAAGAGGCAGGAGCAGCAGTGGGAGCTGCCAGATGAGTTGCTAGACAAGCAGCGCGCAGTGGTGGGAGCCACCCCACCCTCACTCCCCATGCCCCCCGATGAGTTGCAGCTCAGTCCTGCACCTGCCCAGCCCTGGCTTGGCAGTGCTTGCTGCAGCCCAGCCCCAGTTCCTCCCTCACGGAGGGAAGCATTGATCTGCCCCCCCATGCTGCTTCCCTCCCTCCTCTCTTTCCACCATAATAGACTTGCCAGCTAGACACAGCTGTATTGAGCATCGTAAAGGAACCAATCCCCCATTTATAACAGTGTTCCTATAGGAAAATTGGTTCTGACTTACAACATTTAGACTTAAGATGCGGTTTTCAGGCACTAACTGTGTTGTAAGTCTGAGGACTGCCTGTAATGAGATTCGCATCAAAATGCCATTTTTCTATGATGCTCAATATAGTATCTCTTTTGCTAACATAATTTAGCAAACAAACGTAGGCTAACATGACCATGGTTAATGACTGAGATAAGTTAACAAATGATCTCAATGTGTTGTTATTAACTATACTCTGGTAACACACTGAAGTCTCAATGTGGACTGGGGTCTCAGGGTATAGGCAGATGTAACAACTGTATCAAAAGATACTTATTTAACCTGCTATGATGCAACTGTTACATCTGTATGAGTCTGTACAAGTGTAGCAAACCTGCTCCAGGTGTAACCTTACTTCATCCAGAGTCAAAGTTTAGCTAATTTGTATCACCATAGGTTCATGAAGAGGTAACAGCTATTGTATAACAGCTGATGCATGCTAATGAGTAGATGTTCCGCTACCTTATTTAAACTTCATCTTCTAATGGTTCTACTCTGCACTGCAAAAGTGAGGGAATTTGAAAATGGTAAAAAATGGCTTTATTTGAACTTTTTAGCCAAATGTGTAAGCATGTGCAGTTTGTGTCACGACAAACCACAAGAGTTGCACATCAATACATGCATGGCTCTGCTAATTTGCAGCGCCAGTGCAAAATTTGCTACTGGGATTTCCCAGTAGCCAAAAAATACCACGAAGAAAAGCAGCACAAAGCACGCCAAAGTGACATATGCTGGAAAAAATGTAGAGACACATGCTGCTGAGCCCCTGCACTGAGGTACCCTGTGCCCCAGCCAGCTGCTCCCCAACTGGCTGGGGTTCAGGGTGTCTCATCTCTACATGCCTCAGTGTGGGGGCTCTACTGCAGAGCCTCTGTGCTGAGGCATGTGGAGCCCCCACACTGAGGCACACTGTGCCTTGAGACAGTGAAGCAGCCAGTTCAGGGCTGCCTGCTCCCCCATCTCTACGTGCCTCAATGCAGGGGCTCTACCACTCCCTGTGTTGTGGTGGTGGGGGAAGGTGGCACCCTGTGCCCTGGCCAGCCAGGGAGTGGCATGTGGAGATTAGGAAGCAGGCAGCCCAAAGCTGCCCACTCCCCTATCTCTGCATGCTGTGGAGACCCCACACTGAGGTACTGTGTGCACCAGCCTGCTAGTCACAGCTGGCTGGGTGCAGGGTGCCTTGAGATGGAGGAGCCCCAGCCAGGGCTTTTTGTTGTGAGTACTGTACTGTTAATTAGCAAAGTGGGGATTAGCACTGCAGATTTAATCACTGAAATATTCAGCCTCAATAGATATATTTTCTTCATTGCTAGGAAAGCAGGAATTTTAAAATTTAATCAGATAGATCCAAATCTGTGATTTCATTTTATCTTTGCAAAGAATACATTGTGTAAATGTCTGTAATGTAATATCCCTAATGGAAGGTTAAAAAAAAATGAAGCATGTAGAGGAAGAAATCCTTTTAGATCAAAAAATTAATATTCAGGATTTTCTTTAACATAACTGGGGCCAGGATCATCAATAATCCTAATAAGTAAGCACTAATTATCCATTTCCCAAAACATCCCTGATCCTGCAGTCATAGAAATATTATGAGGGGAGAATAATACCAGACAGCTACTAGTCTAAAATAGACCTTAAGTAATTCTAAATGTCTCTTGGCTCTGACATAGCAAATCTACTGCCTGTGCTTGAAAGAGACAAAAAAGGAGCTTGAGCTGCCAAAAGCCATATTGTTTCTCACAGTTAAGGATGTTCTTTGTGTATTATGTCTCCTTACATGACAGAGCAAATTTAAAAGCATGTTGCTATAACAATTTGCAAACAGACTAAACATGATATGGGGAATCTGTAAAAAAGTTCTCTTGAAAATACAGAAAAAATTAGAGAGTTAAAACCACTGATTAATATTTCTTTTGAGAAAAAGAGAACTGACTAATGGTAACCTTGCAAGCCAGCTAGAAATCTATATGTAAGCCAAAGCAAAAACGGGGTACAGGAGTACTGAACCAGCAGGTATACAGGGCAATGGTTTCCAGTGGTGTAAGGCCTTTACACAAAATGTTATTACTTTTCAGTATGAAAACCGGGTCTATAAGAATGTTTTAAGCCTGTTTAACTATATGATTTTTTTTTACTAGTATAACTATCCTATTACCACTCCCTGTGTGACAGCAATATAAAGGTACCTTATATCATTATTTAGCGTATTTTCTCACATACCACACACAGAGAAACAAGACAGACATCTTATCTGGGGAAGGCAAAATGAAAGCAAAAAAAGATTTTTTCTTTTAACCAAACATTTCAGAATCAGTTTTCTTATTCAAGAGACACACCCCAATTTTAAATGGCTAATTTTAGGAAACAAAGTGAGTGTGTTATGTGAATAAACGAGGTATTCTCCTACCAGTGCATTTATTGAGATATATATACACCAAGATATGTAAATTGTACATTATCAGTTATACAAGTACATGCACATTTATACCATTAAAATTGCATTTACATGTTGGGATATAATTAAATAGGGCAATGTTGGGATATAAAATAGACTCTGGATCCCAATCCATCCTGACTTACACGTGGCCTTAAATGCAATTCAAATTGGGGTTCTCTTGTGCTTAAAATAAAGCAAATGCATATGTCTTTAAACAGGGCTGTCCAACCTCTGGCATGAGTGTCACTAGTATATGGGCAGCCTATGTACAGCATGTGGCAGATCGGGGATGGGACAGGCAGGACAGTGGCAGATAGAGCCAGGAGCAGAAAGCAGAGCAGCAGATTAGGCGGGGGAAGGGGATTGGAGTGGCATCCAGGGAGAATGCAGAGCTTATTTGTGGTTCTTGTGCCCAAAAGGTTGCCTCCCACTGAATGATCTTCTGATCTTTAAAGATAATGCCCAAAATTTACAAAGGCAAAATGTGTGACTTAATTAAATTACTATATTTGCCTTTCAATGCATGCATAGCTCATATTATATCAGTAAGACATAAGTGATAATTTATGTCTGGGAAGCACAGAGAGGTGCTGTCAAAGGCAATGAATAACCACTGTAAGAAGCCATGTCTCAAATTTTTGTGTTTTTAAAATCTGAAACTTGATATTTAACTCATGTGGCTGTGAAGAGAAACCAAAAAGGTTTCCACAGAACCCTGGTTAACCCTATAGTGCTGAGGTTAGAAACAGTTCTCTCACCCCTTTATCTGGGGGATGGGCTGTTTCCAAACTTTCTGTTGTGTTGCTTCCAAATAGGGGCCAAATTCTCCTCTGTGGCAAACACAGCAAATCACTTTAAGTCTGTTCTGCTGTACCACTACCACCATGCTGCCTTACCAGGAAGCTACCAGTGGGAGTTGTGCTTTATAAAAACATAACACCTGTTTAAGAGCCCTGCCATGGAGATCAAAGACAAGAGCAAAGAGGCCATTTTAGTTCCAAATCTGAAGTCATCAGATAGTTCCTACTTTCCCTTTTTCTATTAAAACCTTAGTATTGAAAGTGGTTGAGGGCAAAACCATCAACAGTGACCCACTATCATGTTCTATCTAGAAATTAACCAGTTTAGTACACAAAAGCTTAACTGATGCTCTATAAGCAAAAAGCAAAACCCCACAGTCATGGCTCTGAAGACTTGGTCATATGTTCTCAACACACAAAACAGGGTGGAAGGCCAGAAAAGGGCCTACATGTACTACCAAGGACCCTCATGAGCCTCATTTGAAGGATTTAAATGGTGCATATGTCCTTCACAGGGGCTGAGTTTCACTTGCAGTGAATGATGGCAGCAGACCAAAGTGATGGTGGGGAGCTGGGAAGGTACTAAGGATGAAGGGGAGAGAATGTAAAACAGGGAAAGGAAAGATTGCTTTGGGGAGCATTAGAAAAGCCAGTCACATAAAGTGTTCTGTTTCACATATTCTTATATTTCCTCAATATTTAAGCACATGAGTGGGTGTAGATAGCACCAAAAAACAGTTTATTCGGGAGAAGGCTAGTCAAAAGAAGTGAGTTTTAAGACCTTGCCAGGAAACTTCCTACAGCAGCCCATCCTTGGTGGTGTAGTCAATTCCAGACACATTTAATTTTAGAAGAAAAGCTAAATCAAAAGCTGTTTAATGTTCTCAAGTATGCCTTTCTAAGAGACATGGAAACGGACTGAAGGGACACTCAGACTGCCAGAAAATCATTCTTGCAATTACTGGGGAAGGGAAGGGGAACTCCAAGGAAAAGTATTTACAAGCTATGGTAGCATGTTCTGCTGGAGCTTCTGGTACAGTCTTTAAAATATTATTAACATTAAGAAAGGAAAGATCCCACTATTATTTCTGCCTCCTCCCATCCCCCAACCATATCTACATCACATATTTATGGATACCTATGTGAGAAATACAATATTTGAATGGTAAGTTGGGCATGCAAGCACATTTCAATCCCAGCATGTTATCAAAAGTATCAGTCAATGAGAACACCAAACTGAACAATAATTCAAAAACTGTACTTTCACGGAGCGAAGGAAGAATATGCTATGCCAATGCAAAGGACTGAAAGAGATCAGAAAAAACAAAAACAAGAATAAGACCATTTGTCTCAAGGCAAAAGGTTAAAAGCAGTTTGGCCAAAGTTCCATTGTAATATATTTCCTGTTTAACAGATTTATTTATATTATCTAGGGCAGTGGTCTCCAACCTTTTTAAGTAGATTACCTTTGGCATTTAAAAGCAACCCAAGATCTACTGTGTGCTGCCCTCACTCCCCCTGCCCCAGCAGGTAAGTCTGTGAGGAGGAAGGGGGCGGGGAGGGCAGATCAAGGCAGAGGGAGAAAAAATTATTTGGGGGCACACCTCCCCAGCAGGTAAGTCTCATCTGGCCAGAGCCCCACTCAACTTAGCCCTGCTCCTGCCTCTGCAGCACTGCCCCTCACCATGGGGGCCTCAATCTGGGCCCCGCCCCTCCCCTCCCCCACAGACCGACCTGCTGGGCTGGGGTGCATGCGTGCCTGCGTGCACACGGGCACTCAGCCCTGCCCCCAGCCTCAGATTGACTCCAAGAGGCTCTGAGATCTACTGCAAGAGTCACCAAGATGTACCCATGGATCGAGATCCACTGGTTGGTGACTACTGATCTAGGGTAAATGAGTGAGAAACAAGGTGGGAAAATTTGCAGATGACAAGACTGGAGCAGACTTGGAAGAGCTTCAAGGAGACAAGCCAGAGCTGGAGCCCAGTTCATAGTCCCAGACCAACTGGAGCCAGACATACATGGTGACCAGCTGGACTTCCTAGAAAGGGCTTCAGCTAATGAATCTGACTACCTAGTTCTCCTTCCCCAGCATGCTGGAGAAGAGAAGGTTGTGAGACAGGCTGCCTGGACAGCATTGTGACTAAGACTACTTGGGAATGAATGCCTGAGGAACATTAAAAAAACCCATCTAATCATTACAAATTATTGTTACTTAATGTTAGACTCATTTTAGGCATAGAAGTATGGCTCTGCCATGGTAGCAATAAGGAAACAAAGCATAATTTATGGATGATAAATACAGACTAAATTAAGACTGTAATAGAATTTAGGGCTTTTTTCTGTACCCACTGTACTGCAGAATACATGGGTCCTGACCACATTCAAGAGGGCCAACAAAGCTGACTCACCCCTGAAATGGACTGGAAGGTCTAAGAAGCTCTATCTGACAGAGTGGTTTGATACCCCAGTTCTCTATGATTTAGAGCAACTAAAAACTCCTATAAATACACCTGTGTCCAGCTTCAGTCTCTAGTGACCAGAAAGAAAACAGATTAGGACCATGTTATATCTGAGGTTTTAAGAGGCAGACTCTTAAGTAGGAAAATCCTGCCTGGCCTGACCTCAAGAAAAAGAGATGACATGCAGGAGAGCTTTAGAACACAATCAAGAAGGGAACTTGGACAGTCTGGAGGGAATACTTTGTAGGGCTGTGCGAAATTTCGATGGGTGTTTGGTTTCAAAGCTGTTTCGACTTGTTTTGAGTTTTAAAGCCTTTGAAACAGCTTTGAAATGAAATGAGGGCACTTGCAATTTTTCAAAAGTTTCAAAACATTTTGAATTTCAAAGCTCGCTTGCTTCTTGCTAAACAGAAACT
>NW_017728992.1:2446619-2449409 GCF_001723915.1 Gavialis gangeticus
GTTGTGTGAAATTTTGATGGGCGTTTCATTTAGAAGCTGCTTTGACACGTTTCGGGCTTGAAACAGTGAAATCAAAATGAAATGAAAGGCTTCAAAATAGCTTTGAAATGAAATGAGCTCGCTCAAAACGTTTCAAAAGTTTCAAAACGTTTCAAGTGTCAAAGCCGGGCTTGCAGCTAAACAGGAACTAAGGAGAGAAAGGGGGAAGGACTGCTCTGATATTGACATCTAGCTCCTGGTTCAATTCCCCAGCACTCTGATCACTGCCTCAGTTCTTCCTGGGGGGTGCAGGCCTTTGTTCTGCGTGTGGGGTTTCTGCAGACTGGCTGATGACAACAACAACAATATCATTATTGTTATTATTACTACTATTGTTAACATTACTACTATTATTATTTACACAACTCTGAACCATATACAAATTCCCATCATATATAAAGTCTAGAAACCTGAGATAATCATATTCACCTATTTTTGCAAAACAAATATGTGCAAGTAATGAAGATAGCTCAGATCAGGACGAGAGGGCCCAACAAAAGCCAAGAGACTGGAAAATGAACCTAACACACTGAGGCTGAAAGAGCTCAATTCTTTAAACTTAGTGAAGAGAACACTGAAAGGGGAACTGATTGTTGTGCTTAGGTAATTACACATGGAGAAGAAATCTGGCAGTGGCTGAGGATGGGGTCAGGACTTCCTATTTTGCAGATAAAGGTGCAATAATATCTACTGGCTGGAGCTTCAAACTTGTCTAATTTCAAATCTGATGCAGTTTCTTAGCAGGAAGGATAATACTCAAATATCTTACAATAAGAAGGCATGGGCCACCATTTAAAATAAGGTCAGTTATCTTTGTAAAAGGAATGCTTTAATCCAACTTTGGTGAGAAATGTTACAGGTCAGAAGAGATGGCCATAATGGTCCCTTTGTGATGCTGGAATCTATGTATCTGTGAATTCTATGGCTTCATCGTCCCAGGCCATAAGCACTCTGGTCCTAAGTACTGGCCCAAGATCCTAAACGCTTTCTATGCAGACCAGTTCATCTCAACCACTTAATCTTTGCTATATTCCTATCCTGTGTTTTGGGATTTCATATGCTCTCTCTCTTCCCTCTCCCCCCCCCATATTGGGATAACAGTAATTTCACTATAGTCCTTTTGAGTTCGATACATTTCCTTCTTTTTTTTAGCTTTTTGTTGAGCTCCTGTCCTTCATTTCTGAGGATTCTGCTACATGTTCAAATTAAAGATGGATAGAAACCAGCTATAAAGTTGTTACACATTTTCAAGCACTATGTAGCTGGTTGCCTCTTTTTATAGCCAGATAGACATTCTTATGGTGTGATAATTACTTTGCACATATGGCTGGTTTAAATTTATTGTGCAATTACCCAGTTAATTGCATAATACATATAAAGCACAGCAAGGGCCTTAGGGATCATATTATTTTGTGTGTGGATACCTGAAAAACTAAAACTATTCAGGAATCCCTAACATCTATGAATCTATGAATCTCAAAGCACAAAGCAGTAACAATACCATGTGATTTGACAGGCCAAAATACAACATAGATAAGATTAAAATGAGTAGTTGACAACTAACTGTAGCCAAAAATTACTGGTAAGACAGATAATTGCGCATGTGGCTGGTCTAAATTTATTGCATTATTAAGCAGTTAATTGCATAATATATGTAACATGTGGTAGGGGCCTGAATCTTCATTATTTATATTCATAAAGATTTCTGTGATCAGAAATCACTTGTTCAGATGGGTATTTTTTTTAATTGGTGATCTACTTAAATGGATAATAGTCTTCATTTCCATCTCTAAAAATTCATTCTATCTAAAATTGAATTCACATTTCAGACTAGTTATTAATATGACTGCTTTCATAATAACAAAAGAAACAGTTATTGTACTTCAAGATAAAAGGGTGGCCAGAGCCTGGAATAGGCTTCCCAGAGAGGTGGTACTTTCACCTTCCCTGGAAATCTTCAAGAGGAGACTGGATAGGCACCTAGCTGGGGTCTTATGACCCCTGCCACCCCCAGTGCTCCTTCCTGCCCATGGCAGGGGGTCGGACTAGATGATCTGTCTAGGTCCCTTCCGACTCATTGATTCTATGATTCTGTAACTAATTTGGCAATCAATGCAATCTTATGGTAATGAAACAGGTTACAGAACTTGTTCTGGTTTGGAACCTAGCACTAGACACATTGCAAGACATGAAAGTTTATGTTTTTGGATGGCTACTGGCTTAACAGTGAGCATGGTTTAGAGATTTACAAATCTATGAATCCCTTCTGCAGTATATTGCCATGATAAATTCATAGCTCAGGAAGTTTACATAGTATTCCATGTATTGTGACAGTACACACAAGAAAAATACACATACAGATGAGTACACAGCACAGTAATGATGTGATGTTCCCCTTGTTAAAAGTTTTCATCTAATCACATCTAAATCCAGTTGCTTAGTAATTTACTACCATGTACTGCATTAAATTAAAATCTGATTCTAACTCTCTGCATATCATAGGATGTGCTTACAGGTGTACATTGCCCGGCATGGGTTAAGCCAGGCTGCCCCTGCATTCCCCAACCCTGCCTGGCTGGATACTGCCTTCAGTGCCAGGCCCCCACTTGGACCAGCAGCACCCGTAAAGCTGCAGGGCTCTGTGGGCAGTGGGAAAGAGCTGGCACTACGTGTGTAACATGGAAGTGGCAGCATCACAGGAAGCCATATTCCCCTTTCCTCCTTTCCTCTTCTCAGGGGCTGGCAGGAGGA
>NW_017728992.1:2454409-2465186 GCF_001723915.1 Gavialis gangeticus
TTGAACCTTGAGGTGCACTTTCACAGAAAGCCCTGCATTACTCTGCCTGAAACCTGGCAGGCCTCATGCTTGCACAGGGGGCTATCATCCCTGCTGTTTTCATCCTGCTCTGCCTTAACACACACAAGTGATATGAGTTTTGCTTTCAACAGTTTGAGGTGCACTTTCACAAAAACCCTTGCACCTATCTCCTTGAAACTTGGCAGGAGGAGGGAGATAGTGCATGGCAACCTGCTCAGGAGAGCAGCACCAGGAAGGGAGGGGGCCACAGAATGATTCATGCTGGGAGGGCCCACTGTGCTTCTGGCTCCTGCCCCCAACCCCCTCAGCTCTGTGTGATAGTCACCCTAGTGCTGCTGTTGAGCAGGGCAGAGTGGGGAGGAAGTGGGCTGGAGCATATGGCTGGAGGTGTGGGGGGCACTGCAGTGGGAGCCTCCCCCTCCCTCCCACAGGTCAAAAGCAACTTGACTCCAGGCTCATACCCCATGGTCCTTGCAGTGCTTCAGGGGTCACCAGCAATGGTGCCCAGGGAGCCCGGGACTGCACATGCGTTCATGTGTGTGTGGTGCCCCCCTGACCATGGCACCCTAGGTGGTCAACCACATCATCCATCCATAAGGCCAGCTCTGGTACCTAGGCTACAACTTAACTTATGAAAATCAAGTTGAAGACAATACTCTATATCTGCACTAGAAAAGTGTAGCTTCCTAGGATAGGTTTGGCTAAACTGAATTAGCAGGTGGCATCTAAGCAAAAGTAGACTAGGATTTCTCTGCCTAGGCAAGACAAGGCCTCAGAGGCGTTGTCACAGCCCAGCATGCTCATTGGTATGCTTCCAGCTGAGTTGGGGCATGCTTAGTTCCATCCTTCCACTGTTGACATGGCCTACAGAAACACACAGATTCACTTTCCCAACAAGCTCTAAAATTTAAGGGCTCCTGTAGACATGTGGAGAAGCTACTCCAATACACTATAATGACAGTGCATCAGAGCAGACTTGATTAATCAAGCCTACTGAAGCATGCACTTTAAGTAAAGCTCATCAAACAAGCTAAATACAAGAGACTGCAGGTGCTTTACTTAGAACCACTGTAATTAAAGTGCCCCTCCTATATGTAAAGCACCCCCTCCCCCCAGAGCACATATAAAGATGCCCTAGCTTTCAGATTTTAACAAAGAAGTTCTTCACTGTCCTAATGTTGATGTCTATTACATATGCAAGGAAGTGTTAACTTCTAAATGAAAGTCTTGTAAATGAATGAATGTCTTGTTAACTCTATTCTACAAGCACCTACAAACAACAAAAAGCCTTGAAACAACTGTTCTTCTTTACCATAATTATAGATGAGTAATCTAACAGCTTCAAAAGAATTGGAATGCCTGTCCACATGTTTTTTCTAAGGTGCAAGACAGCCAGGGAGCTGCTTTGGAGTCTTTGGTTCTGGTTTTGTTTGACAATAATTTGACTCAGATTGGGAAAGATGAATCCAGCCAAGTTGGTGTAGGAAGATGAGCAAATGAAAAATGGTATCTTTCACCACAGGTATATTTAATGTAATTACTCACTTGAAGCTATATTAAATCAATACCTTGTGGTTGGAAACATTTACACATTGAAGAATTTGACATGAACTTCCCTAAACAGAAGACTCAGCTGTGGAAAAGACTGAATGCAGCAAGTAATTTAAAAAATCCTGAGAAAAGAACACCAAGGAAAATTAAACTCATTAAAAGATGATTTGGTAATTAAACTTTAGTGGCAAAAGACTCTAGGAAATACTTTGGTATAGGTAGACTGGTTAGAGGCAGCAGGAACCAATTTACAGAGGAAGCAAGAGGCTTTGCTTACAACAAAGCAAGTCAATGGCCTAGATTAGAATTTAAGGTTTGAGGCAAAGGAGGCCTTATTAGCTGCTAACTTGCAGAAAGCTTTTGATAAATTAGTGGACAATTTGGCAACATGTGAACCTTAGCCCATCAGACCCTATTGGAAATTATTTAAGGTTAACCAGCCTTGACAGCAGTATAATTAAAAGCTCCTACCTCTCCCTCTTTAACCCAGCATGATATCCTTTGGAGTTGTCATTTACTTCCAAGCAGTAACAGTTGGTTAATTTTTGGTGGTCTAAAACCTCTCGCCAAATGGAATTTCTTGCATATATCCATAACATTCTTTCTTTCTATATTTCTTCTAAGTGCCTTAGTGGACCATAAATTCATCATGGTATTTTGATTGCTCATAGACAGCATTTTTTAAAAAGAGTTAGTTAGTAAGTTACTATGTGGTTCTCTCAAATATGGTGGGAAACAGTTGGCTTGCAATTTAAAAAATATGAAATGAATGGCACTTTTTCAAGAAAATGAAGGTCTAAAGTTATGCCGTGGGAAATCTGAGCTAGCACATACTCTGAAGAAGTTCAACTTGATTTAACTTGGTCTGTATTAGAGCTGAAGTGTGTAAGACATTAAAATGGGGCAAAATAAAAATTAGCTTTAATTAGCTTTTAATGCCTAATAAGTTGTATTAGTTGGAAATAGTCCTATTTTAACTGTTCCAAATGAAAGAAGCAAGGTAGGGTGCAACTAGATGTATCATCTAAGAACTGCACCACAAGAAATCCATCTAAATTGAGTGATAAAAGGAAACATTTTTAGGTCTTGGTAAATTAGCTTTCCAAAAATTAGAACAGACCTGACTAGGAATTATTTTTTAAATTCAGATAAGAAAAAACATGTCATCATTCCCATTATCTCCTTTTTTTTTTCTCTGTATGCAGGAACAGACTCAAAATACGAATTTAATTAAGAGGACCTTTCTTACAAACCTTTCAGTTTTTGTCTCCTGTGGTGGTGAGAGGCCTGCCCCAGAACAAGAAGTAGACGTTGTAGGTGCACTTAGTCCAGAGTGAGGTCGGGCAGAAGAATAAAAGTTGCTGCCATAGCTACTGTATCTTAAGTTGCCAAAACAAGAAGTGGGAGGCAGAAGGGAGAGAAAAGCGAAAAGAGACAGAAAATAATCAGTCAGAAAGTGGACAAGAGGCAGAGAGCCCTCTTTACTCATAAACAGGGAACAAAGGATACTCCAGAACTTTGTCAACTTTTAAGTTTCTAAGTGTAGTGTCTTTAGTTCCAAACTTTGAAAAAGGTAGCCTATCAGCTGAATTTAATATAAAGCATATCAAGGGCATTTTAAATATTGCATGTGGAGTTATTGGTCTGAAGGTTAAAAGAGATTAGAATGCAACTTTAAAAGAAACAGCTGCAAGTTGGAATATGTAATTGACTGCTCAGTTACTCAGAAATTTACTGCCTAGTTCAGAATCTGATAATCAACCATTAGAAAAGGAACCAAAAAGATCAATATCAGAAGTATCATTCCTAGTGAAATAAAGGAAAACACCAGTATTCCCCATGTGTCATCAGAACACAAACTCACATGATTTGCTAATGTTTATGCTATAAATGAAAAGCATCCAAATTCATTTAAATTAAAACACTCAGTATTTTCTTTCCCCAGCCCCCATCATTTCCCCATCATGTCTTATGATGCCTGTAAAAAATCATCACTGCGGTTAAAAAGGCATGTCTCCGGAAGTACGGCTTTAGGAATTTCTACCATCCATTCACTCCGTTAAAAAAAAATGTTGAACTTCAATATGAGCTTACTGATCAAAGAGAAATTGTTTCCAGGACTCTTGGAATGGTCACCTCCCCAGAGCCCCATGCATCAATGTTTTCCTCCTGGCTTTTCTACTGAGTGGAAAAGGCAACTACCCTACTTTTATGTGCCTCCTAACCGCTCCACTGTCATAATTAAATGACAAGTCAAGGATGTGTAAGAGGCTCTGGATTTGGAAAAGTTATAGCATTCCTTTTTACTTTTCACTAGAGAGAAAGGCACCTTTCTTATTAGGATTTTCTCCCATCTGGTAGGTGGATTATTCCATAAAGTCAACCCACCAAAATGATAAATGTCCAGGCAAGAAAAGTACAAAGTCATTTTTGTTTTAACAGCTCATTACATTAAATTGACCTTGTTTATCTTGTCCCTCATCTTCCCTCTTAAAATGTCAGCATGGTATACCTTCTCTTCATCCAGGCATTTTATTTGAACACCTAGGCGTCTTTTCCAGCTAAATTTAATCTTGCTTCCCATGAAGATCCAAACATTCTTTGGAATATAATCTGCAGCACTGACCACCATGATCAGAGTTAAGGCTAGAGTTAAATTTAAAAGATAAGGGAGGAAGGGATTTTACCATGAATACATCTTCCCCACATTGTTTACTTTGTGACAACATGCATGTTTTAACTCATTCCTCAAGCCTGTGAGTTGGCTTCAGGATGATTTCTCTGAATACAGAAGGAGACATCAAGAGAAGGAACTGAATGGAGACTTTCTATACAAAACGAAAATCTGGGAACTTACTTTCTTTTAGTGTCTGTGGACCAGAATCTGCTTGGAAAATGGACAGAGACCTTGAGGGCCTGCATAGCACAGGACTCCTTTGTTATAGAGACATGAAGTTGCAATTGGTCTTTGCTTTGACATAGATTCAATGTGTGGGTAGAAACAAATCAATAAATTTATATACCTCTCCTTCTCAAACTCAGAAATGAAGATAACAGTTAAAAACACTTCATAGGCTGGTATGAGGATTACCGTATTTTCTCGCATATAGCCTGTACGCTGATATAACCCGCACCAATGTATAACCAGCGGAAAATTGTATTTTTGGAAAATAGTCCATGTATAGACTGCACTCATGTATTCCCCGCACCTGACAGTGTCAGTGCCGGGGGCGATTTTAAGCCTATTAAGCCTGAGAGGTGCAGGCCCCAGTTGCGGCCACTCACTGCTGGTGTGCGGGGACCAGGCTCTTACCGCCCATCTGCAGCTGCCCCCCGAGACATGGCTGCAAGCGCGGCCGCCCAGTCAGAGCTCAGGCGCTGGGTGGCCTCCGCCGGGCCCCACTGCATGGCTGCAGAGGAGAGCAGTTGGGTGTGGGGCTCCCGCATGTGGCGGGAGGGAGGCAGCGCGGGCTCTGGTGGGCATGGCCGCTGGAGCCGGAGTTGAAGCTGGAGCTGGCTAAAAGTGGTGCTAATTGGTGCAGGGGAGGGGAGGGATGAGGAGCTGCAAGCAGGGGGGTGGGGGAGGCAGCCCCGCTCCCTGCTGCTGCCAGCCGTGCTCAGACCAAACCTGCCGGGGCTCACCACCACCCTGACATCAGCCTGCAGCCGGGGATGGGCAGGCACAACGTGGGCAGCGGCGGAGCCAGGGGCTCATGGGTAGGGTTTGCTCCGCGCCTCAACCCCCATTTCGGGGCTCCCCCCCAACAAGACCTTCACCCGGGTCCTCTGCTCCTGGCCCTCAGCGCCCCCAGCCCCGCAGCCATGCAGCCCCCGCACCTGCCTCAGCAAGGCGGGTTTTTCACGCCTAAATCTTATTTTCATTAAAGACTGTTCTAAAGACTCTGCATAGCCCACACCCTTGTATAGCCCGCATCCATCCATCATGTTTGTAAAAACTTATATAGCCCGTGGACTATATGCAAGAAAATACAGTAATTATTGTACAAGGCTTTGAGAAATGAAACCCGCTATGTTGGCCAAGTATTAAGCAATGGAATAGTAAAGCTCAGTTGTGTTTGAAGGGTTATACAGCTTACAATAACTAACTAATAGTTATTTAAATGTTCCTATGTCTGTCAACAATAAATGACATTGGTGTGGGTTCAAAACTACAGAAGCCTTATTAAACTACTTATTAAAAATAATAATTACAGGTTGAAATTTGGCTTTTCGTGTTAAAATTCAGTACATTATTTTGTATTAAAAAACCAATAAAAATAAATTTTTAGTCTGTACAAAATATTTACCAGATGACTATTGAAAACATGCAATGAGAACTTGCTAGCATGTGCAATAAGGGCAGTATAACTACTAATTTGCTGTTAAACCTCTGAGTGTTATTAATAAGCAATTATTTTATAAATCTGATTATGTAAGTAACTTTAGAAAACTTATTCAAGTTTATAGTTGAAAGCTTTAATTTAAAATGTTATTTTCATTTGAAGTATAAAAAAACCCCATTTCTTTCCATTTTGTTCTAGACTATTTTAATATTTATATTTAATGCACATGAGGCCAAGATGATACCCCTATGATGGGATACCAACTGGAAGAAATTACATCTGTGCTCTTGATGAAGGAGATTCTATTCCCTGCTTCTCCCCTCCCTGTCCTGGATCAAAATGTACAAGCGTTCATTCTTCAGAGACAGTTTGTCTTTCAAGGGAGATCTTCCAGGTGCCAAGCTAGAAGCTTTTTCCCCGAGAGGGGGCAGGTTTCCTCTGGGAGAGACTGAATGACTGCTTGTATGCTCCTAGTTTCTACCAGGAAAGCAGTGATTCTCCAGCAGAAACATAACGCCTGTATGTAGCCTATCACATTTATCAGGCCCAATATGCTCAGCAGCTGGATGTGCTTTACTTTAGCAGCCTATGGATAATCATCCTAAGCAATGACACAGGACAGCTTCTTCAAGGCTAGGGACAGAAATGATGCATAAACTGGTATAAGTGGTCTGAAACCACTTCAAATCTGTAACACAACAGAAGTTCAGTCCACAAAAAACACTTTTAAATGGCCAAAACCAATTTAAGATAAACCTGGATGGATGTAGTATCAGACTTAACTGATGTAGATTAAATCAGTTTATTCAACTTCTGTCCCAGATCCCTTCCCAGATTCAAATTGACTCACAGTCCTTCAGCATCCCAGGATGCTTTGTACCTTCCCTGCAACCCCCTCTTCCCCCTCCCTCCCAACAGGGTGGGTAGGCTAGCCTTGGCCCAAGCAGCCTGCTCCAGCTGAGCAGGAAGGTGTGCTCTAGCACCTCCTCTCACCCCCAGCTTCTGGCCTGGGCCACTGCAGGCATGTGGCTGCATCTCCAGAATCAAAAGTAAATGCCTGTTCACTTACTTATTAGTTCAATCTATGCAGCTTATACTAACCTGTGAAAATTCAATCAATTTAATCTCAGTCTTTTTGACTGTCTGTACTGAGCCCAAAAGATGAAAAGTGATCAGAGAAACAGATTTAAAGCACCATAAACCTACATGCACACTGTCTTACTGATCATTTGTACTCCTCTCAAGTCCCTAGATAGATGTGATTTAACTTGAGGGCCTCCTGTAAGGCTTTAGGGGATAAAAACTCTCCAATTCTCATGGTACATCTATGCTGTTGTTTGAACTGACTCTGAGGCTCACTCTTAGCTTGTCTTACACCTCAGGAAAAAGAGATGCCTTCCCATCTACATCACTTTACTGTAGTTGCATACCAAACACAGAAGGAAAGAGGAGTAATGAATGGTCAGACTGATTTGTAGAGGAACTTCACCCAAGCCGTTCTAGGACCAAGTCTGCTGGCTACTTCTCCTCCTCCAGTTTGGCTCTGTTACAGTTCAGTAGAGCAGGAAGTCTAATGCTGGCAAACTCCCTGTGCTTGTGACTATAATCCAAAATGAATTCTGAACATGCTGCACGGGAAGGGCTTGACTTCAGGCCCTGAAACCTGGGAGAGCTTCTGGAGGCAGCTGGACTGCTGCTGGGGTAAGCAGAGGGTTTTTAATGTTGCTGGCCCATGGGACAACCTGACACAGCTGTACAGACATGCCCTCAGTCAGTCAGTATTGGTCTGTAGCATCTGGCAGGCCTTCCTCTCCTCACTCTCCCTAGTGCTGATCTTTTAACAGTTCCCAGTTCTCAGGCTTGGCAACAGTATTTGGTCTGAGGACTCAGCCTTTCACAGCTCTAAACCTGGCTGTTGTGTATGTTGGGATGTTCTTCTAAGTCATTTTTCACCTTTGCTCCTTGGTTTCTTTTAAAAATTCCTTTGATCTAATGTTATGCCTTTAGGCAAGGTAATACCAAATCCTGGTATTTATAAGAAATACAACTATTTTTCATTTATGAGACTTGAAGGTAATTATGCTTGTCAGAAGAGTTTCTTAATTTTGGGGCATGGTTTTGTTTTCTGTAGATATAAACCATACCATGATTTATACATGTCTTTACCAGCTGGAAATTGGATTGCTGTGATGTGATCTGCATAGAATTACACCGTCAAACAAGTCAAATTGCAGTAAATGCAAAACGTGGTTGCTTTCCTATAAAGCTGCATTTACACAGGCAGCATGCTATACCACTTCTCCACCACCTGAACTACTGCTTAAATACCTCTGAGGATCTGGGTCTGAGAGACACGAGTCATATCTTTATTTTCCACTATAGCAGGGACATTAATCTGAGGCAATCAAGCTAACAGGCATTCCTCAAAACACAAGGAAAATATTCTCACTGAAGATCCCTTAGTTTCCTACCTCAATTGCCATAGTTCAGACAGTTATGCCATATGTTGACAAGATACTTTAAGTCAAATATATTCTCCCAGGCCTTTAATGTCACAGTAGGTGTGGCTTTTGGATGGCATATGAGAAGTTCCACTTACAGCATTAAGTAGACTTCAGTGGCAGGAAGGATGGGTTTAAAAGGTGTTTAAGATGTAAATTCTACTGAATTGCTATTGTACCATTCTGCCTGTGTTTGTGGTGTGCATTTTATTCTATGCACCATGCTAAAAGTTTAAGAGCAAGAGTCTTTGAGAATCAGGAGTTTCAAAACTGATACACAAGATTTTCAAAAGCATTTGGCACTGGGTTGACTCCTGACTCTACTCCCAGAATGCAGCAGGAATTTTACAACCAACTTCAAGAGAAGCAGAGTCAGGCAAATCTTGAAAATCCTCCCATTATTAACAATCAACCTTTCCCACTGTATTTTGTGTTTTCTTTATGTCTGCCCCTTTCCCAGAGGCAGAAAAGAACTGCTTGTCTTTTTTGCTGATTGGGTTAATGGCTGATTTGCTATCTGTCAAAGCCAGAAGGTTAAAGAAAGTATCTCTAGAGACAATCCTCTACCCAAGTGGTTCTCAAGCTTTTAAGGCTCTAGGCACCCCTCCAATTTTTTTCAAAATTTAATGCAACTCCATTAAACCCCCCTTAATTGAAATATATTATACATATTACACACTTTATAATTCTATTATTAATCCATGTGTTATCAACCAGTCAGGTCATTGTAATATTATATTCACCCTGTTGTTACCACAGCCACAACCAGGTGGATCTTTGCTGTGCACTGCTTACACAGTCAGATTGGGAAGTGACTGTGGCAACAGTATATGCTCTTGTCATAGCTCTTCCTGGTCCAGCCCTGCTTGGAAACTTCTGGAAGCAGACATGCAGGGTAGATGGAGTTGTTCTGCATGCCTCTGCTTTCAGACTAGTGGTTTCAGTAGCAAGGTGTGCTTGTCTGCATTACAGTACGCAGATGGGCACACCATTTCTGCTGCAGCTCTTCCTGGTTTGGCTCCGATGTGCTTCCTGAAAACATGCAGTGCAGTGCTACCTGATGGCAGCAGTATTTATCTCCCAGCTGCCGCCACCACGGAGCAGACTGCCCCACATACCTCTGCTTTCAGAAGATATGTCTGAGTCAAACCAGAAAGAGCTGCAGCAGAAGCTTCCACGGCCACTTGTCCCTTTCCAACCTGACTCCTGACAGCAGAGGCACGAGCGGTGCAGCACCCTGGCAGGTTCTTACAGCACTCCAGTGGAGACCTCATTTAAATTAGTATCTGGCTTGTGGGTTTAAGTCTTCACACTGCCTGTCAGTCTAATTAATCCTCACATAGCTAACCCGGCACAACAACGTTATACGTAAACACATCACAGTGTTATTTGCTTTTTAACAGCTCATTAGTACTTTTATTTTATCCTTCCTCTTCCCCTTTAAACAGCCAGCAGTGCAGAGCTCCTCTTCAGAAAAAGAATGCCAAAGCTAAGGGGGTATTCATTAAGAGATGGAAGTGACGATAGGGCCTGGGAACACACTTTGCATTGATAAATAGCAGTGGATACCAGAAAGATTGCTATTCAGGTGAACTGGCATGGGGCAGGGGGTGGGGTGGGGATCAATGGACCTAACTGACTTGATTAGCACCCTCTGAACAGATGGCACTCATTTCCATGCACCCCGAAAGTGCTCATCACCTCCACTAGCCCTTCCTCCTTGGTGCACCAATGTAAAATGCCTCTGTCCCTGTCTCACTGGCCTCTGTACTTCTAGGAATCAGTCTCCTTGTTCAGTTATACAACTTTGGCAGACTCAGGTCTTCTTAAAACTCTGTCCAGCCTCTCATTATAAGGAAGTGACACCAGACACCCCACCTTAAACTAGGCCCCAGATCCCATGAAAAGGATTTGAAAAATGAAGGTGGCCAGGGTAAAACTCCACTGCAGAGTTATTAAGGAATAGGAGACATGTTGGAACCTGCTTTAATCTACTGATTCTTTCTACTATGCAAAACATATGTGCATTATCAGCAAAGGAAGATCACTATCAAGGACTAGAGGAGGCCTAGTAGAAAATAGAAAGAAGGAACATTTCAATTCAAAAGGAACCTCAATTTTTAATGTGTGATTAGCAGGGATCCATGTTTTTCATATCCCATGGAAAAACAGAGAAAACCACGGATTCCTTGTTTTTATTTGAGAAAACATGGATTTCTCTTTTTAGCAGAGAAATTGGCAGAGTCTCTGCTTTTGCAAAGAGCTCTTGCAGGCTGGCACAGGTCCAGCCTGCAAGAGCCAACTGCAAAAAGGGTGAGAAACCCCCTGCCCTGCCCGGAGGGGGAGGGAGAGGGGGGGGGG
>NW_017728992.1:2465412-2489731 GCF_001723915.1 Gavialis gangeticus
AGAGGTAAGTGGAGCTGTGGGGCAGGGCTGGGGAAGATGGTTAGGACTGAGGGAGTGGGGGGTGCTGCTGGCCCCGCAGGGGGCCTTTGCAGGCAAGCAATGCAGGGTGCAGTGTGGTAGTGCCCGCCATGTGCAGGCCACACACATGCTGCCCAGCCACCTGCCCAGGAGAGGGGGAGAGGGAGGCTGGCATGTGGACAGAGAACAGCTCCATGGCCGGCTCTGCAGCCACAGCGAGGGATGGGGCGGTGGGGCTTGGGCTTGCACGCGGTGGCTGCTGCTGCTTACCCAGAGGTCCATGATGGCAGTGACAGCCGCTGCCTATAAAACCTCCCGCTGCTGCCGCGGAGCTGTGCCTGGAGCTGTGTGGCTGGCTGCTGGGCGGTGGTGGCAGTGGCATGGTGGCCAGGCAGCACACAGCCATCCCCACCATCACCCTGCGCCACGCTGTGCTCCGGCCACTTGCCAGCCTCCCCCTCCCCCGGGCAGGTGGCTGGGCAGCATGTGTGCAGCCTGCACATGATGGGCACCACCACACTGTGCCCTGCACTGCTTACCTGCAAAGCCCCCCGCACAGAGAAGCACCCCTGCCCTCACCCCCTGGCCCTGCTCCCAGCTGTGATGTGCTGCCTGGGGCTGGCAGCAACCCCCACTCCCTCATCCCCCAACCATCTTCCCCAGCCCTGCCCCACAGCCCCCAAACCCCACTTACCTCTAGGATCCAGGGGTGAAGGGCATGGCACCGTGGTGGCAGCGCTTGCCCGCAAAGCCCTGCCACCCTGCATGCTGCCACCACCACCCTGCGCCGCCATGGAGCCATGCAGCCGGTTGTGGGGCATGCCACTGCATGCAAGCCCCCTGTTTCACCCCTCGGCCGGGCAGCATGTATGTGGCTCGTACACGGTGGTTGCCATCGCACTGCCATTGCTGCGCCCAGTGCCACTTGCCCACAAAGCCGTGCAGGTGGCTGTGGGATGGCAGAGTTGTGGTGGTGGCCTTTGTGTGCAAACCTACTGTCAGGCTGGCCGGTATGTGTGTGGCCCACAGAGTGGCATCCCTGTCCTCACCCCCTGTCCCTGCTCCTGGGAGTGGGCACAGGGGCACACTCCCCCCCTTCTTGATGTACTCCCCTAGCACCTTCCCT
This sequence comes from Gavialis gangeticus, assembly GCF_001723915.1. NCBI lineage: Eukaryota > Metazoa > Chordata > Crocodylia > Gavialidae > Gavialis > Gavialis gangeticus. The sequence goes on from NW_017728992.1 coordinate 2,466,557, forward strand.
TTTCCCCACCCTGTCCTGCCCCTTCCCCCCCACAAACACTTACCTGTTGGGGTGGGTGTCAGTGTCTGCATGTGTGAATATACATTATATATCTTGAAGAGGAACCGGGTGAAATAATGGCAACAAAGACCAAAGAGTGAGTATCAATCAAGTTAAAATATGGGCTTACATGACTAAAACTAATACAGCATGTTCTAGAAACAACGCAACACAGCATACAGTGCTATAAAGCTCTTGAAAGGTATTATTAATTTATCTACAAATTAATATCAGCTGTGTAAAATCTACCTGTTTTCCCTCATCACCTCTGTTTCCTTTTCTTTTCCAGATGCTGGAGATTCTTCAAAGTCATAGGAGAAGAGGTGAAAAGGACTGTGTGGTACATAAGGCAATTTTTCTACTGTTGGAGATGCCTTTGGTGTAATGGATGCCGATGAATTTTGGTAGTTTGAAGACATGGATGCAGGTGAGGATGGTGATGAACAAATAGAATGACAGTATGAGACAGATGAATCAGCAAGAGAAGGTGAGTTGCTGGATGGACTCTTTGCTTTAGAGTGTGAGGGAGGCTTCTCAGCTTGGAAAACAGAACTCGAGACAGTCGAAGAATCAAAACTCTGTGAAAGGGTTTCACTTGCAACCTCCTGTGCATCTGGAACCTCACTGTAGGGGAAAGTGTTGCAAGGAAGAAAAGAGGGTAGGCAGAGCAAACAAGTAAAAAGGACATCAAAAGATCAAATAGTTAGGGGTGGTGGTGGAAGGGAGTCTGAAAGAGTCAAGCCAAAAAAAAGCTTCTCAAATGTAGCCTTTTACCATCACTTTAAAAAGCCAAGAAGCACCGGTCTTTGTATCCTAAAGGATAATGCCAAGGGTTTTCTGGGGATCAGAAAAAACTGAGAATGGAAGGGTTTGGCTGAGGAAGGGAAGGGATTTAATCCACAGAAATTCAGAGCTTGGAATCTAGTCTTTTCCAACTTTTCCACTACTGTTTTCTGTGCTATTTCGCAAGTGCAAGGGAAGCTGGTTTTTGCACCAGAGAAGTACAAAATAACCATACCTTACTGGAGCATCTTGCCCACAGAGCAGATCATTTAATATTCATTCTGTATGCCCTGTAATGCCCACTTATGTCATTATAATCTGGTAGTCTCATATGACATCACTTATATCAGCACATTTATTAAAGATGCATACATAAATGAACCAATTCATCAGTCTATCAAATCCCATTTTGGCATTAAAAGCAATAACACATCCAGCTGGTTGTTTATTTACGTCCTTCCATAGTGCTCATTCCTTTTATATTTGGGTGTCATTTATATAATTTATTCTGTGCAGAGATACCAGTAAAACAAATGGAATAGAAAAGCTCTTTGCATTGACCTGATCTATCCCACCCATACCAGGTTATTGTTAAGCTGTGGACACACATTCATTTGTAGCACTACAAAATGCCTCAGCACTTCGTAGCGCTATAAAAACAGAGCTCTATGCAGCAGGCATGCATGCAGAGGATCCTGCCTAGAGCAATACAAAGTTACTAGGAAGGCATTCAGCAGTGTGCTCTCCAGCCAGGAGGCAATAGGGGGATAATTTTTCCTCCCCCACTGTCACCCAGGGGAGCCTGCCAGTAAGCCTGATCAAATAGCCTGCCCTATGCCCTGTAGGCAGTGGGGTCTATATTTGACAGCTGCTGCTCTAGGACTCAGATTGGGCTCAGCAGCTATCAAAGATACCCCTGCCCCTCATTGCCATCCCCAGGAATAGCAGGGACAAGGACAGCTGCACCTCCAGAGACGTCAATGGCAGGGGTTGTGTTAGACAGCTGTTACTGCTTGTGGCAGAAGAGTCTGCCCTGTCTACTGATGCCACCCTACAGGAGCAGGAGCTCTTCACATTGCTTCTTCAGGCATCAGCTGCTTAGGCACCAGTCCTTGCTACAACACTGGTGATATCAAAGTCCCCACCACAGCTGTAGCTGTGTCAGCCACCACAGCAAATATAGCTGCAGCTCTGCTCTTCACCAGCTATCAGAGAGCCAGCTGGTATCCCTCCCTCCCTCTTGGAGCACTAAATGTGATATTTTCATGTGTTACATGTGGGGCTACAAAATGTAGCACCACAAAGATGTTTTTGCTCGAAATAAGAACTTTTTTGTGGCAGATCTGCCTTCTTTGTAGTACTTTAGCCACACTATTAGGTTTTAGTAGTGCATTTATACAGATGTATCTAGCACCACAAATGTAATGCCTGTCCACAACCTTACTGTGAAAGAGAAGGGCCAGGACCTTCTCTTGAGGAGCCATGGTATCTGCATTCATGCCAATCTGCTAGCTTTTGTGTTTGGAAGGTGTAGATGGTAATAGCAACCATGACCTATACTGGACCACTAGGTTAATTTCAGCTGCCCTAGACCTTTGTGATCCAACTATGTAGAGTGAGTACCCAGGCTGTGGGCGGGAGGAGTACACCTACCACAAAGCAACTAACATACACTACTGAAGTTCTTTATGTGGTGGCTAATCATTAAATTACAGGAGTCTGCATGAGAGGACAACAGGCTTTGCTAATATCATCCCTCTCTTTCACATTAAATCTGCTGTTGATTAATAGTGAAGACTCAAACTTGACTGGGCTAGAAGAATAAGCTTTAGTATTTTTGAGGCCAATGCTTCCACAACAGCAACACACTAGGTAAGCTGGAAACCCTCACCTACTTCACATGCTGTGCTTAATAGAAAAGACTAGCCTTAAACCAATATAGTTCCATTTTTCCTGACAAAATATTTTGAAACAACTTTCCCACTGCTTAGGTCATACAGGGTGCTTCTACAGGGTGCATTTACATGTGCACACCCATACTGTGCAGTAAATATGGACACTTACACTGACCTGAGTATAAATTTGATAACTGCATCACGCAGGTATCAAATTTATGCCCAATTAGTTACTGCATAGTAACACATGTAGATTTCTTACTGCACAGTAACACTGTGTATGTGGACTGACTTGGGACTAACTTTAGACCCAAGTCAGAGAACACACAGCGTTAATGCACTTTAATGCCTCCATGTATAGATACCGGCCAATTCCTGCTTATTGCACAGTAAACTTAAGCCAGCATGAATGCATGTGTAGACATACCCACAAGTTAGATAAACATGTCACAAACTTTATAAAACTCAACTCTTTCTCTGTACATAGTGTTGTCACAGATTCAGGTAATTTGCTAGGAACTCACTTTCTAGTTGTAACTTTAGGAATTGGCTTTGAGGAAATTATCACTTAATTTTATATTTTCAGGTGGCCACTGGCTAGATTTGCAGACTGGAAGACATTAATAACAACTTTACAATATTTTCTTTGGAATTGGCACATTAAACTGTTTCCTTTCCTTCTTCCATGCTGTAGAAGTCTGTATGAATGTGGTTGAGGGGGAAAAAAATCCAATCTCATTTTGCAGAAATGCAGAGCCAAACATTTTAACCTAAATCAAATGGCTGTCTAGAAGGGAGAGCATATTTTCTTTTTTCCAATTTATTTATTGGGACAAGGTTGCTATGGCCAAATCCACACATGCAGCAGAAATTCATGGAAAATTTTACATTTGAGAAAATATTTGATAGCTAGGCTGTTTATACATTCACGCATTCAGACACAAATGTGCACACATATAAAATGATTTGCATCTCTCAGGTTTGCCCCTGAGCATTTAAAAAAAATTAAATAAAAATTACAAAATAACCAGGAGGCAATCATTCAGAAACGGCATTATTATTTGTTTCAATAAATATGTTGATAAATATATGTAATTGTGAAATAAGCACATTTTTGTCTGTGATGATGGGTACTGGAGAAACTAACAAAGCAGCAGCAAACAGAGATGCCCCAACTAAGCAAAGTAGCCACCATTGCTTAGCTGGAAGGGATAAACTTAAGCACATGCTCAAAGTTTAGTACCTTGTTAAGCTCTTTACTGAATCTTTTCATTCGTCAGTTGTGATTTTTAATACAGTTTTGACTTGAGGTGAACAAGGGGTAATTAATATGTTGTCCATTGAGTTTTTATAATTAGCTGCATTTAAATAACAACAATGACACTGCAAATGCAAAAGGTTCCACCTGAGATAGGAACACATGTTAAAGGATGGAGAGGTACTATGTATAATATAAATCAGTGAGGTGAATCAATGCTAGAGCTTTGAGGTGAGATTGGGAGTGAAGGTGTGGGGGGACCGACACTGAATCCTGGTACCTGTCTTCAACCTGCCTATTGGCATCTTCCTCACCCTCATCCTCAGTATTAGGTTCTGTGACTGGCTGTTCCTCTTCCTCTTCTTCATACTCTTCCTCCTCTCTGACATCAACACAGGAAAGAGGCATGCAAAGGACAGGAAAGAGAGAAGGTGGAAGAGAAAATGGTATGAGATAGCCACAAAAAATCCAAGTCAATAAAGTTTGGAAAGGAAGGAAAAGCAGATGGAAATAGCTACAGTACTACACAGAAAATGATCAACTTCCAAATAAATCTACTAAGGAATGTGATCTTTAGAAAATTATATGCACTGCTTGTAGTGGTTAGATATTCAAATAACCAGGACAAAGACATTCACATTGACTTTTTCATTTATTATTATTATTATTATTATTATTATTCATTATTAAAATGGATTCTGCAGGCTTCCTAGGCAGCTACTGTATGGAGCAATGTTGGGAAACAAGTCATTTGCTGGTGTGCTACACCCACAAATATTTTTCCTTGTTGATGCCAAAGTGCAAATTATAATGCACTAAGTTTTGCCACTTTGACATTAGACACAATACACATGGTATCAAAATGGCATTGCACATCATAATATAAAAATGTAAATATTTTTAATAGCTAAGACCTCTACCAGAAAATTATGGTGTCAGTCAAAATTATAAGTAAGATAGACTTGCAAGAAATTAAAGAACTATTCGCACATAGCAAGATTTGACTTTTTAGATGCTGTTAAAAGACCTAACCATTAACAGAAAGTGGATAGCTGCTAGCATTGCCTAAAATTTACTGCTTTGACTCAGCTAGCAGGCTGGCAGATAAGAACTAAGAGTCACCATGTAAGTTAAATGAGAACTTGTTAGCTACATTATACTTCTCTCAAATAATATATTTAATGAATATTTAAAAAGGATTTTCTTTTGTGTTTTTACAGTCCCCTAAAAATTACAGAAGTAGATCCAGTCCTTCATCTGATTTACTTAAGATTTACTGAACATAATATGCAAGAAAGTATAATTTTCCTAAAACAGCATACAAATGTCACAAAAATGTGTAAGGTCCTCATCTTCTACACACTTTCTTAGCTGCTGGGTTTTTCTTTGTTTAAATGCAAACATGATAAAGGGTTTTCCAACATTTAAAATTAGGGTATTTGTGTGTCAGACAAGTAATAAATATTGAATAAAAGATCAACATTAGCAAGTTTTAAGTGAGAGGAAAGGATTTCTTAAGGTGATGTCTTTTATTGGACCAACTATGGAGCTTGGATAAAGTTAGACAAGGTTTTGAATGCAGGGCATTCTTCATTAGGTCCCTGATAACAATTTCTGGACCATCACAACTGTAACATCACTCTTACACTACCAAGTTTTTAGCAGCATTGTTCAGGCAAGGTACTACCACTTTAATATCACATATCTACCTATTACAGATCTAAAAATCAAATAACTTATCCTATGGAAGCAAAGGGCTATACAACCTGGGTCATTACTGTACTGTTAACTCCAATCAGCTTTACTAAGATGATTTTACCAAAGCCTCATCCAAGAGGAAAATGCCAAGGCACCCATGTCATAAAGGAAACATGAATAAAACATTACTATGCTAACTACCAAGTTTATGTTTTATGCATAAGTTTCAAGCGTCATGGATTTTCAAAAGAAGCTGCCCAAAGCGAGGCTCCCAAACTATTTCAAAACAAGAGGGAAAACCTGTTCTCAAAGGAATCAATGTGAAAACCCTCTTTGACTTCCCTGAATCCTAATTCATGTTCCCTGAGAGTTGTAGGGTGCTCTGTATTTATGCAAAACAAGACACTAATCAATGTCTAAAACCCTGACCCTTCTTTCAGTTCCATCTCATTCAGACACTGTGGTTTGACTGTATTGTAGGAAAAAGTAAAGAGCAAGTCTCCTCACATGCTATAGTTTGTGCAACTTCAGGGCAGGTCATTTAAAAATCAGATAATTGGCTGGGACTTAAGGTCACCACTCTTTGCACCTACAGGGAGTGCTGTAAACTGATAAGTCTGTTTGCAGTATACCTCTGGCCAGCATGTAACTAATAATGCAGACATTTTTCTATTGCTTCAAAATATCACATTTCAGATAATCTACACATGGACAATTCCTGTGGTAACTCACTTTGTTTTGTCTTCTTTATAGTTTACAATCAGCTATTAACACATATGCACTGGGTATTCATCCAGAGGTGCACATTTTGTAGGAAGTTGGCCTATCTTTCCAAACCAAAGACTTCTGCAGTGTTACTGACTCTATAGTATGTATTTCCAAAATGGGGGCAATATTAAAAGAAAATTAAACTCATTGCCAGGTGGACAGAGGAGCAAGCACATGCATATGGTAAACACATGCTCTCCATATCCTCCTTAATTTTCATTTTAGCCTCAGACAAGCATATAGCTCAACTAACCTTGGAGGCAGTCAGCACACCAGTGGTGAAATACAGTGAACTATGCACAGGAGGGGCCAAGGAGCTCTTGTAAGTGAACTTGCTTCCCTTCATCCCATTCTTAAAACAGATTTGCAAAATCCCATTCACATCTCTCTTCTTACTTATTTCATTCTAGAGATGTGCCAAAATTATGAGGCACCAAAACAGGAGAGGATGAAAAAAAAGAGGAGCCTGGGGTTTTTGATAATTTCTTGGGGGTTGGGTGAGAGCAGAGGGCAGAAATGCACAATATTTTTTGTGGTAGAAGGATGAATGGAAGAATGAGATTATTGGTCATCTCTGTCTTCTTTTTCCCCCCAAAATATCTAGTAATTGTGCAACAGCCTGAGAGGTCAAAACTTTTCTCCTTAATTGATGGTTTCACTTTTAAGATACTAGCCATAATATACTACATTACAACATTATATATGTGTGTGTGTAGACAATGCATCAATATGATTAGATAAAAGAAGATGATTCAGTAGAAATTTTAAGTGAAATTAAGTTGCAAAGGTCACCATACTTTTCAGCAGCAGTCTAGATAAGCTATCTAGTTCAGTTCAAGGCAAATGGTTATTCTTTATGGCTTTTTGCAGTTAACACTGACTAGCTTGACACGTTCAACCAATACTAATATCATCATTGGGTTGCCTAGGTTCCATGATAAGTGGGAGATTAGAAAGAGGGTAATTAGTGCTTTAAAAATAAATTCCAGAATAAATTATGCATACATTTCCAGTTTTAACATGGATTACTGTTATCCACCAATAGGGAAAAAAAAACTTTAAAGAGATTATTAGCAGTCACAGAAACTAATGGTCACTTAGTAGGGCACAGTTGTTGCTCACTGGTTTCCTTGACAAGAACCCAAAGTTAAACAGTAAAGTACTTACAGCCCCTTTAAGGTATGTGTAGGTATAAAGTTCAGTTTATAAAAATCCATCAGGGGAATCAAAAAGCAATCTAGGCAGAGGCTTTAAAAATAATAGATTATCCTTTTCCTTTTTTCTAATTAAAAAAAAAAGCTGAATCTGTCAGATTGTTCCTGTTGCTGACATTACATGACTGCTCAAATAAATATAATTTAAGAGATAAAAGCATAGAAGAAACTGACGAAAAAGTAAGAGTTGGGAGGCCAAACTGCAATTTGATTTGGAGGTAAAGACAAAGGAGCTAAGCAAGGGCCATAACACTCTCTCTCTCTTTCTCTCTCTCACACACACACACACACTTCTTGACATTTCCCTTACACAACCCTTTTAAGTCCAAGCTGTAAATATTTATTAGTGTAGTCCAACTTTAATGTCTGCATAGACTACAATTTGGTTAAGAAAAACCTCTGAGAGCTCCACTGACCTGGAAACCAAGTCTGCCAAATAGCCAGTCATTATTAGAAATATTAATACAGACAGAAAATAACAGTTCTGGGTTAAGGCTTTAAAAGCACGGTATTTGATTGTTCTAAAAATTGTGAGCGATTCTTTTTCAAGAGCTAGAAGCACCACAGTACCCTGTACTATATCACAAAGTCCTAGAGCCCAAAGATGAATAATATCTATTAGGTTACCTAGTCCACCCCCACACCAACACAAAAAATTGTTTCCTATACTAAAGAATTTAAAAACTATACCTGTCAAAATATAAATCTCTCAAACTCACAATGTTCCAACATGCAGTTTGGAACACAGGACCTTCTCAAATTCTCTCTTTCTCCCCTTCCCCCACAAGAAAAGTTTAAAGGAAGTAACTTGGAAAACATTTCAGTCTAAAAACATTCACACACACATGCTCCCTGCCTTCCCCCGCATCCATAGCAAAAAAGAATCATCAACATAGGATAGTATTCACTTTTCCTAAATAACAACAGAATTTTTCAAAGTAAGGTAAGGATTCTGGTCCAGCACAATCTGATCTATAGAAACTGGCAATAAGGTGCTTTTACAATAATACTCTCCCTCACCAAATCATTTGGACTGTGTGAGAAGTTTAAAAATAAATCTCATTAAATAATGATCACTAACAATCCTTGTTCAAAATTTGATTTTTATTTTTATGGCCTGACTTTGATTTGGTTTGACTCTTTTGGGAGCATCCACACATACAGGCATGTGAGCTTGCAGCAGCTCAAATAGAAGTGGTGCAAATTTGAGCTGGGGCTATTTGCCTCAGTGCACATAACTGAACATGCACTTCAATGTGGGGCAAATTGTGCCACTTCTGGCAAAATAACCCTCCCTGGCTCCTACTGGATCTGCAGCCAGGGGGAGCTACAGCCTCGGGCCAGCACCTGTGCTGGCTGCAGCAGTATAAAAACCTGCCCTGTGCTGGCCCCAGCAGTATAAAAAGATCCCCTGGCAAGCTGCTCGGGGTACTCATTCTCAGGAGCTTCTGGGGGCATAGCTGGGGCACCTCAGTGGCTGAGCCTGTACTCCACCCTCATCCCATGAACCACTGGGGGCCTCAGCTGGTGGCTCCTCCATATAGCCATCACTATGGGTGCTTATGTGGTGAGCTTCACAGACACCCTGTCTTCTGCCTCTTCTGCAGGCAGAAGGAGACCATGGCGCACATGACCCTCGAGTGCGCCAGGCTGCAGCCCCTTCACCTCCACCTCCAGAACCTCTGCCTGAGGTTTTGGTTGAACTTCACCCCCCACCTTTTTATTTTTGGGTACCCCACCTGTGGCCCCACCAATCCCAGGACCTCCTGGTCAACCTCCTCCAGGCTCTGTACCTGACCAGGAAGGAGGCTCCGGAAGGTGCCTGGGGACTGCAGGGCTGCTTTCCTATCACTTGCCTGTGCCTGTTTCTGGGCACAGCAGCACTGGGCAGCGTCCACTGGCTCCTTGGATGCCTTTGAGGACTGGTGGGTGCAGCCTGGGGGGCTCTGCTTGGTGTCCCCCTCAAGCACACTTATTTTCACATTTTGACCCTTTGACCCACACAAAACTCCTGTCCTGTTTTTTTCATTAGTTGTCTCAAGAATTTAGTTGCACCACTCATACATTAGCTCCACACAGGGTTACTAGTTAGCCAGGTGAGCTTAAGAGCCCATGATATGAGTGTTACAAATAGACAAGAGCTTCTGGGGGCCCAGCCAACTAGTACCTGGGGACACTACCTCTCTCTTTTGCCAGCTGGACTGCTGAAGCAGCCCTGAGAATTCCCTGCACCCTCTACCCACTGGAGCAGTCTGGCAGTGGGGGCTGCTGCCTGGTTCTGACCCGCTGCCACCCGCAACAGCATGTGGCCCCAAAGCTGCACACCTGCCAGACCTGGATGAAGACTGCATGGACATTGGAGGCATCTGCTCCTTTGGGCCAGCTGCCAGTCAGCTGTGGTAGCCTAGTTAGCCTCTGTGCAGCACTACTGCCATGTGTGCTACTGCCTGGCCATCTGGGCAGCTATTGCCTGGAAGATGTTCTCAGGGTGGTGGCTTGCTTTGAACTGTCAAAGCATGTCCTCCTGGCCACTTGGGGCCACCTCCAGCTGGGTCCTGGGTGCCAGCTCTGAGCAGGCTCCTCTGCCTGGGTCCTGCCACTTGCCTCACTAGCAGGAATTCTGGTGTTGCCTATTTAAAAACTGCAAAATCCCTGATAAAAAAAACCCCAAAGTCACTCTTTAAAATACCCCAAAATCCATGTTCTTCCACAACTAAAACAAAAGACCACTAGAGAGATCAAATCAGCTGGACAATGTTTTATTGATATATTTACTATTTTAAAGCAATTTGGAAGCCTACCAGTGCCACTACTGTCATAATAAAATAAATTCCAAATATCTAAACAGTTTGGCATTGACTTTTGGATTTTCTGTCATGGAAAAATCAGAGCCGCTCCTACCGACTTCGCTCACCAGAATGTTCAGCACTGAGCAGAACTGATATGACAGTGCCCCTGCCCTTGCCCCCTGCCCCTCACTCTCAACCCACAACCTGCCTCCCACCCCAGTCCCCTCACTCCTGACCACAGGGCCAGTTATGTGGGTGACGGGTTTGTGGGGGTGACTTGGGGGGTATGGGGTTTGTGGGTGGATTGTGGTGGGACTGTGGGTGTGGGGAGGGCATATGGGGGAGTTGCTCAGGAAGGGTGGGTCCCTGTCCTCCGCCAGGCACAGCTCCCCCACACAGTTTACAAAATGCTACCCCCAAAGGGCCATTGGTACAAATGAACCAAAACTGATCCAACTTTCACATTGCTTCATCTAGTGCTAAAGCTGAAGCAACCAGAATGTAATTAGAATGTAATGGCTGCTGCTCTTTTGAAACATTCCCTTCTAAAAATGGCTACAAAAGTGTGCCTATACCCTTATTCAGCACTAATTCAGCTCTGAATAAAATCAATAACATTTAAGAGCAATGACACTTTAAGCTGAACTCTTTTTCTTCTAATTTCTATGTGCTTGATCCAATGAACAGGCCTTAAGCCTGAGTTTTAAAAGGTGGACCCTTGTTGGCCACATGGTCTGAGAAAAATATTTTGAGAGCCAAGCTATGAAGCCTCTAGATTAGTGGTAATAAACGTGGAGTCATACTAAGTTCACTGTCTTACATCATAGTCTACTACTGAATGGTCAATGGTGAAGCTAGGGAAACAAAGTTAAGTTACAGGGTGTTATCCACAGTTATAACTCTTGAGAAAAACCAAAGGTTTAAAACCTAAGATTTAGCAGGCAAGTTCTCTTCATTCTAGGTTTTTTTTAATTATTCTATTAAAATGTTAATTATATATCAGTGAAGTGACTCCAAGCCATGTCCCCTAACATTAGATATTATAACTGTGGGTATTATATATTCCAACTTTATCTTTAAAATGAAATATTAGTGCTGGTTTCAAGGCATATACTTTACTTTTGTTTTAGATATTTTTTCCCTTCAAATATCAGTCCTGCTTTCCCTCTCACACAGTACTTGGAAAGCTGCTTTCCTGAACTCCTTACAGGTGAATAAATAGAAAATGAAAAATGTTCCATCAAGGAGAGGACTTTACAAGTCATGGTGGGTATAATTTTAGTTCTTTCCAGGAATGCTTGTCATTGTCATAAATTTATTACTCAAATTCCACTTTCATAAGTTAAACACTATAGTTCATAGTCAACTGCCTTCAGACCTTATAAAACAAACAAATGCTTTGAAGCACCTCCAGTTTTTAAAGAGTTCTCTTTTCCTCCTTTTAAGAGATTTCCAACATGGCCTTGCCCTTCACTGATGGAACAGGTTCAGTTAGCTTTATGTGCAAGGATAAGGAATGAAAAATTGCCAAAACTTCAACTGATCAAATTATGATGCTAGGAAAAAAGATAGGTTCTGCACAGAGGAACAAAATCCCCATGTAACTTATACTGCTTTAAACAGTAATATAAATTCCATTGGTATCTGGAAAGGATAGGCATGCATTTATCCAGGGGTACTTATATGAAGTAGGCAAACTTTACAGTGCCTCACACTAGAGGGTGAGGTCAAGTAATGGCTTGTTTGCCTTGAGCATACTGAAAAGTATGCACAGGTTATTCTTGTAGTTAATAAGCATTGTTTATGGGCTTGGACAGATGTTCAGTTTTTCCAGGGAGAGTCTCAGCTCTCTCAAGAGAAACCATGAGAATACAGACGTTTGTAATGTTTCTCCCAGAGTAGAAGTGGCCACTTTGGGAGACAAATACTTTGGGAGCAACCCAAGTAAAGTGGTTCCTTGAAGACTCTCTCTCAGGAAACAGAACATCTCTACGGACAGCAGACATAGGGCTATCTGCTGGAATCCCAACAGTGGCGATGCGTAGGGGATACATGGGATGCATATGCACTCTCTGAGAGCACTGGTGCACCCCTTTAGGCACGCTTCCTGCTTAGGTGATCGGCAGTGGGGGCAGGCAGGAGAGCCGGTGCCCCCCAGTGAGCGCCAGACATGGAGTGGGAGCGCCAGATGTAGCTCCGTGGATGCTTCTGGGAGCAGCGTAGCTGCTTCCCGGTCAGTGACTTTTGCCACAAGGAGACCCCCCCCCAGTCGCTGAGGTGCCACGCCTGACTAAGGTGGCACCAGTTGCCTGTGAATCAATACTTTGCTTCTTTCCTCCTCCTCCTCCCACAGGGACTGCTTTGGGCTGGAAAAGCCCCGTGTGAAGCACTTAGGAGGTGTGTTCTGCTCCAGACTTTTTCAGCGGCTTGGGGTCCACTCGGGACAGATAGGAACCAGCCTACCCAACCCCTCCCCCACATACAAGGGTAACTCCAGCCCTGGCAGCATTTAAGTGCTGGGAAGTGCAGGTCCCCGGCCACTTGCAGCTGGGCTGGAACACAGGGTGCTGACAGGTGTACAGCACCTTGCTGTAATGCATGGCACTTCACAGGAAGCACCATGAGTTACAGCAGCGGTTCCCAATCCATGGTACACATACCACCAGTGGTACTCAGACAACTTGTCAGTGGTACACATTACCAGTGCATGACTGTTGAGTGTTACAGGTGCCTGATTGTGTGACAAACCACCACATCTGTTAGTGCCTTCAATGCAAAGAGTTTAGGGAGGAGAGCTCTGTACATGGGAGAGGCACAGACCCACCCACTTCCTCACCTAACGTGGCAACTCCCTTCCTCCTTCCTTGACCTAGCAGACACCTGCAGGGACTACAGCACTTTGTTCTGGGAAGCACACCTCTCTGACTAGAGAGGAGACAAATATCATCGGAGAGAGACAGGGAGCAGGGATTTTGAGCCAGAGTCCTCAGGGCCTAATAATACCGCACAGTAGCATATTAGTATTGTTGGTGCTGTGATGTGCTACTGCACAGTATTATTTCGCTACTGCACAGTAGCATCACTTAAAAGGTGTTCACTGGCACTACTGTTGAATAACTATAGCATCTCATGTAGATGTACCCAGAGTGTCCCAAAGTAACTAATTGTTGTCTGCCTGCTCAGCTCATATGGTACCATTATAGACCAAAACATCCTAATGAAGGCACAATTATTTTCTTATATAATTGTGCTGTAAGTGTGTTCCATAATAACTATTTTGGCAATTTAAAAAATGACAGCTAAGAAGTAAACAATTAACTTAAAATAAAAAGGAAGTCTAATAAATTCAGTAACATACCTACATGTAATTATTCACTTTAAAAGTCCTAAGTAGATTATTTTAAAACAGTTCACATATAAGTCTCCTATAAAACATTGATGGGACTCTGCTTAACTCCTGATAAATTTTGTTTGTGTAAATCTACTTCCAGCTTCTCACTAAGCCTTGCTGACAGAATTCAGAAGTAAAAATTGCTGGGGTAGAACATTTTCTTTGTGCAATACTAATCAAAGGGAAACACACAGTCACATGTTATGGAAGATGCTCATCATCACGATCATTTGAAAAATGAAAAGGAGGGGCTGTTCTGATTTATAGCTGCATATGCATTGGTTCATGAAGAGCACTTGTTGCATGAGAAACACATTGAGAATTGCCAACCATATGTCTTTAGTGCCTTTAAAAAACTGACATTATGAGACGCAAACCCAGGGAACAGCCATTTCTCTTCTTAAAGGTCACATGATCACAACCCACTAAAAAACTGGTGCAAGAACAGAAAATGGAAATGATAGTGTAAAATCAGGCCATTCCTTAAACTTTCCTTTAAGTCCATGCTGGTGTGGTTAGAAAAAGCTACTTTCATAAATATTACACAGACGTACAATGGAAAGCAGTTAATTATTTAAAAAATAAAATAGATTTTAAGACTGAATTGAGACTAGGGCAGAAAAAACACATATGATAGCATCATTCAGTTATCATAAATGTCTTATTTGAATAGGAATAAAAGGTTCCCAAACTTTGTTCATCTCACTTCTGTACTAATAATGCAGACACATCTACTATGAAAGGAACTTGTGAACTGGAGATGAAGCAGTGTCTGGCTACCCCATTAGTCTCAAGTTTTTCAGTAATTTTACTTAATCGTACTTAAGCTGTGTTCTGTTCTCCTTGAAAATCACAGTAACAGATAAAAGATTTTGGCCTGTATTTTTGTTTAGACCACAAATAAAAAACCTTTTACCTTTTAAGATAGTTCCTAAAATGATGAAAAAGATCTGCAAGTTCTCCATTTGGTTGCCCTTGAAAATTACAGTGAACTTTTCCTGAATTTAAAGCCAGCCCGCTCTTTATTAAAGCAGAGTAATTTCACTGACTTCAGACAGGCTTTCTGGATTTAGACTATTGCAAATGAGAAAAGAATTTGGCCACTATTGTATTTTCTGCTTTATGGCTACCATAGTTTTTTTGTTTTTTTGGAAGACTTACTTCCTTACCATTGCAGTAAATCTTATCTGTTGACATAAAGCAGATGACTGTGGACAACCTATTTGATGTGGTAAACAAAGCCAAAGTCATTGCCAAACCATCTGATTGAGTTTGAAAGAAAAGAAACATGAATACTGTGGGAAGGAGAACTCGGGGCTTGGAGCTTGCAGTGATTTTGGTAATGTAGTCCAAAAATAACCAAGAAGAATATTGCCTAAAAGGAAATACAGTACAGTATGTGGGTCTGATTCCAATTTCCCAACAGTGTAAATCAGAAGTAGCTCAACTGAGTTAATCCACTGTAAAACCAGACACCAGAATCAAGCCCCATAGGTACAGATAACTACCAGCAAGACAGTTACAGTAATGTTAAGATTTAGAGAGTTGAGGTGAATATTGATAACATTTGTTCTATTGGGGAAGCAAATGTTGTGGAAGGGTCTCCAAGGGAAGAGGTGGAAGCCTCACAGCTCATGGTATTTTATAATTAAATTAGACCAAGAACACCAAAATATAGACAGTAGGTAACGATCCTGCACTTGTCATGGGATGGATAATTGGCCTGATCCAGTGTCAAAGAATATCAAAAGGCAGTTTTTCCACTGGGCACTGGATCTGATCCCACAGGCCTTTTCCTCTTGTAATTTCCATGAGTTGAATTACACAGGAAGGAAAAGAAGGCACCATCAAGCTGTAGTGGCTGGAAATATTACGTCTGCAGAGTTCAGGAGCTGATGCTTCCATTCTGGAAAGAGCATGCAAACGTGGCTTTTGATATACATTTTTACAGATGTAACATGTCTCCCTTAGTACAACACTGCTGGTATTTTTCAGTGTGGGGAGCAGAGGTGGGACTATAGACTCAGAAAAAACATGGATGAAAACTAATGATTTTTTTAAAGTTATTTTCTTATTTAAAAGATCCACCTTTCCTCTTAAATGAAAGATGTTTAATATAAATTTTGAAATTGTGATATCTGAAGTTAAAGGATAAACTTACTATATCATCTAATAAAATAATATAAGCAAGCAAACAAATAACAATTGTCTGTCAATTACTCTTTCTCAACATTTAACGATACAAAGGTTGCTGACACTTTTTTTTAAAATATTGTATATAAAGAATCAATGGGAAACACGTCTTAAACTTCTGAGGTCAATCAAGCTTTATAAATGAGACAGTCTTCTATACTGTATTACATACTTATATTTTTCTAAAAGTAAGGACTTTCAGCTTGTGATCTGTGCAAAAATTATTGCCTAAATCACTTTTGGTTTTGGTTTAGGTAAAAGGTGCAAAAAGCATATTTTCTAGCGCTGTGTGAAACAGCACCATTTCATTTTGACTTCCGTTTTGAAGGGACAGTGTTTCATTTAACTGTTTCAAAGCACTGTTCTGTTTTGTTTCATTGAGACTGTTTCATTATTTTGACACATTTTGATGTTTTGCCTATAGGTTCTAATGGGGAATCATGAAAATGCCTATAACTTTGTCATTTCGTGCCTGATTTGGATGAAAATTGCAGGGACAGTAGCCCTGTCTGCGGGCATGAAGTCATGAAAATGCCTATAACTTTGTCATTTTGTGCCTGATTTGGATGAAAATTGCAGGGACAGTAGCCCTGTCTGCGGGCATGAAGTCTGCTGAGTTTCAAGGAAATAGGTGCAGGACTTTTTGTGAAACTGCACCTCAAATTGTTCAAAGCAGAACTAATATCACTTGCTGACAGCGGCAGCTTGCTGTCAGCCCGCACACAGATTCTAGGGCCATGTCCCCTAGGAGTAGTCTGGCACAGCCCCGCAGCCCTCCCGGGGAACATGGGCCCCCAGATCCACATGTGGGATGACAGCAAGCTGCCGCTGCTGGCTGGGGCCAGTGCCAGGACTGGGTTCTTCCTGGTGCTTGGCATGGGCTGTGCCAGTCAGACTCGGGTGCCGGTGCTAGCCCCAGCTGGCAGTGGCAGTCTGCTGTCATCCACATGCTCTGCAGCCTGTGAATGCGGAGCTTTAAAAAAAAAATAAAGCTGCACACTCACCAGCTTTGGCAGCAGCGACTGGGGCCCCTGAGGGCTTGTGGTAGAGCCCCCCCACAAGCAGCGCAGGAGCAGTGGGTATTCCCCCCACCCCCACCTGGCATCCGCATGGCAGCTGCACTATCACACAGGGACTGGGGAGCTTAGCCAACTCCACCTATGATTCTCCAGCTCTCTGATCATTCCCCCAGCTCTTCCTGGGGGGCACAGCCCCCAGATCTGCCTGTGGGGTTTCAGCAGGCTGTTACTGCTGTCTGTGTAAATAGCCCAGAGCCACTGCCATCCCCAGCTGGCAGTGACAGCCTGCTATCATCCAGCATCAGCCGGGGGCCCACCCCCTGGGAAGAGCTGGGGGAAAGATCAGAGAGGTGGGGAATCGAACCGGGAGCTAGATGTCAATATCAGAGGAGTCCTTCCCCCTCCCTCTCCTTAGTTTCTGTTAAGCAGCAAGCAAGCCAGCTTTGAAACTTTTGAAATGTTTCGAGTGCCCTCATTTTGTTTCAAAGCTGCTTTGAAGCCTTTCATTGCATTTCAATTTCGCTATTTCGAGCTCAAAACGAGTCAAAAGAGCTTCAAAACGAAACACCTATCAAAATTTCGCAAAGCCCTAATGTGTTCTGCATTTGGACTACTTCAGTGGTGCTCAATCTTTTCCCCCCGCTAGGCCATATAGATGATGTCCTCTCTGCTCATGGGCCAAATCTGGCTGGCATAGAGGGATCCAATCTGGCTGCGCATGGCAGGGTGGTAAGTGGGGGCTGCCAGGCCCCAATCTATTTGTGTTGGAGGAAGGGGGCATGGCTTGAGCCTGATCCAGCCATGTGAGGGAGGGGGCATGGTCTGCCCAGTCTAGCCACATGGGGGGAGAGCATGTGGCACAGCCCTGATCTGGCCATATGGGGGAGGGGGAGTGGCTCTACTCCAATCCGGCTGCACATGGCTTGGGAATTTGGCAGTGGGAGAGGTGGCAGTATTAATTGCTACTACTCTCCTACCACCAAATTTCCTCACTTGCAGGGCATCCCACAGGCTGGATGTCATGGTTCTGTAGGCCTAATTTGGCTTGTGGGTCATGGGTTGAGCAGCTTTGAACTAATTCATTCAAAGAGTTGAAGCAGAAAATATGAGTTGAAAAAGTAGGGCAGTCCCTGGATATGGACAAACATGCTTTTTATCTGCTTTAAAAGAGGAAGGAGAAGATGGTGCTTAGAGAATGCAGCAGCTGTTAAAATCTAATTTATGTATACCTTATTGTGTATCAATCCTGCCTCCTGACAGCTTATATTTGTATCCTTTGATATCACTACATTTTTACATCTGTCTGTACCTTAAGCAGCCTGCACAGGGAAAACTGAAGTTAGAAGCTAAAAGGCCCGGAATGTCTAGATGTCATTTTGGCATTATGCAATGGAGGTTATACATTTTGGAACATCAATGTACCTTGAAAAAACAGGGTGTGAGCAAAGCACACAATGTGCAGGAGCATCCTGTGGATTTCAAACCCTCATTTAATTGTTAATTTGTCTTTTGGCAAATATTTTGACATTCAGTTAACCAGGCAGCCCCTCTGCATATCCAGAAACAGATGAAATAATATTAATGAAGCATTGGCATAGGTAAAATATCCTCTTAAGAAGGTAAGCTGAAAGTAGACCACCTCACTAATGCAGCCAGAACTGGTGCTGAGAACTATCTGGTTTAAAGTATTTACAAGACCGACACTAAAGCAAGCATGTAGTATAAAACCAGGCCAGAAAGGAGATGAAGACAGAGGTCATTAGAAGGCAGCATGTTGGGAATCAGGATAGAATACTGTGAGATAATGTTATTTTTCCTTTTGGCTGTTATGCATTCTCCAGTTCCTAGAAATTAAACATAGAAAACAAAAGGGCAAATGCAAAAAGGTTTGAAAAATCTGAAGTGTAGCAACCCCAGAAGTGATTCGTCAGTGTGTTTGTCTTTCTTTAACCATACAGGAAGACTCAATTCAGGATCATTGCAGAGTTAAAGCAGTAAAATGAAAATTATTTCTTCTATTTAGTCAAAATGCATCTCCCTAATGAACTGTTAACACCTCCTGCATGTGCTTTGACAAAGGGTCTCTGGCCATACCAGTAGTGAATAAAATAGAGCCCAGAACCATGCAAGACATTCCATGCAGAGCTGCTGAAGTCCCAAACTGTACTCACATTAAAGATGCTTTAAAATCAGCCTCAAATACATTGTCATCCTTCTCATTGGCCTGTAACACCAGGGGGCTGCCAGGCTTGAAACCTCTACAGATCCAGCCAATAAAATGTAACAAAAAACAAGCATGAATGAGATGTCAGATGAAACAATGGAATGGGGATAAATCCAATGGGCACTCAGGATTATGAGCATCTATTATGCTGAATGTGAGAAGATGCAGTCTATGATATGAGAGTATCCTCTATTCTGAAGAAGAGATCTTTTGAATAGATACTCAACATTAGGTCCTATAGGTAGGAAGCTTCCTACAGGATGAGTGGACTCTTAGGCTAGGGACAGACATTACACATAAATTGGTTTAAGTGATCAGAAACTGGTTGAAACCTGTAACAGAACAGATATTCAGGGCACATAAACCAGTCTGAAAATGGCTGAAACCAGTCTGAGATAAACCTGGTTGAATGTAGTATCAGACGTAACTGATTTGGCTCAAACCGATTTATGCAATGTCTGTCTCAGACTCCTTGCTGGTTTAAGATAAACCAGACTCCCCCAGCAATGAGGATGCTCTCTGGGCTGCGCTGGGCAGGGCTCTCTGCTCCACAGCACAGCTGACCCCTTCCCTCTGTTCCCCCTGCCTGGCTTCCCCCTGCCCTACCCCCACCCCTCGCTGCTTAAGGAGGAAATCCCCTCCTCACCCCCTCCCATATCCCACAGCATGGACCCCAGCCTCATGGACCCCAGGCATGCTAGCTTGTGCAGAAGTGTGTATGTCTCTAATTTCACTGGAACAGGCAGACAGAACAGTGACTGCTTAGGGTTGTTTGGAGCTAATCAACAGGTCAGCTGGTAAAGGGTTTAAGAAGAGTTTGAAGTAATGGAGAGAGGCTATTGTTTTTCTGATCCGGTGATAAACATTGTTATCAGGCCCCTGCTGGCTTGCTTGCCTGTCAGTTTGCTGCAGACAGTATAAAAAACCAGGGAGGGAGATTGAAAAGCCCAGTATCATCAACAGATGCATGCACTTCCCACCCCCTCCTCCCCTGGCCTCAGAGTGCTAGCATGGGGGTGGGGTCTGGCAATACTCCCACCCCTTGAGCAGCGAGTGGGGAAAAGTCTGGGATGGTGCAAGCAGACCTCCCTAATCAGAATGTCCTGCCAGGGCCTGACCATGCTACCCACCCTCAGCTCAGCACTGTGCAAGAGAAGGAAGGGCTGCTCTAGCGTCCCTTGGCTTCTAGCCAGAGCCGCTGCAGGCATGTGCCTGAATTTCCTAAGTCCAGAGAGAATTTCTGTCCGGTTACAAACTGGTTCAGCCTAGCCAGGTTAGACTAACCTGCAAAGCTTGAATCAATTCAGGCTCAGGCTTTGTGAATGTGTGTCCCTAGCCTTAAAGCTTCAAGACCATCTATTGTGGTTTTGATCAGAAAAACTTAAAATTCCACAAGCAAGAAGGTGAATTTTTTTGGATGTGTGCATTCATTTGCATGCTTCATGAAACAACTTGCGCCTCATTTTCAGAGGTGCTGAGAGCGAGATACATGGTTCCTCCCCCGTCCCTGAAAATGCCTTGTCCAAACCAAATAGAATGGTTTAACAAAGGAAATTCATACACCCATAGGCTTTCATTTTTATCTCAGTAGCAAGAAATAGTGCAGAGCAGAGACATAACTAGCAGTGTTCACACATCCTGGGCAAAACCCTGTCAGAGTGAAGTGGGTGGAGGGCACCAGGCCCCCGTTTTACCTGCTGTTGGGAATCAAAGTCCACGGCTGTTGCTGCTGTGGCACAGTCTGCCTGTCCTCACTGCTGTTGCTACAGCAGGACTGCAGTAACGCTAAACCCAGACGTTGCTACTGTTGCCGTAGAACATTCTCTCCGTAAGGCCACCATTCTGGCACCCCGCCTGGTTTGGCACCCAGTTTGTGTCCCGCTTACCCACCCTAGGGTAACACTATTGGTGCAGAACATTTTCTAGGCAGGACTGACCAGTTAGCTTTGACTGACTCTGTGCCACCAACCCCTTCCCCAGATGGCCGTTATTTCACTTTTATTAATTATTAAATGTAATATCAGGTGCATTGCTTTCAATTGTTCATCCTTGAAAGAAAATATTCATTTTAGAATGTAGCTTGGAAAAAGAAAATGTCACAGCAAAACTCATTCCAAAACACACACCAAAAAATGTTTGCACCAACACAACAAAAGAAATCTTGAAAGTTACAATTTCCCTGCTCATAGAGTTGGAATCTTCTACTAAATGGATATCTATATATAGGCTGACAAGTCTGTCCATGTATTACAGTAGACAAAAAAATCTATAAAAAAGAGTTCTACCCTCTGAAGTTTCTTTCTGATGCTGTTTGTATCTATTTCTTGGGGAAAATGATGATAAAGAGCTTGAGAATGTATTCATTTTATAGATTTCTTTGAAAGTTTATGTTTTTCTGAAGATTAATAAAATATGGCACTGACAGGCACGTATTCCTTGCTTGAATTCACAGGAAGGATATGCATATAACTGTAAGGATGGAACAAATGCACCTAGTATTCTACAGAGCTGTCTTTTAAATCGCCAGTAGTTTTTTGCTTTTCAGCTCAACAGGCATTTCATCAAGAGAAAGTCAGAAACAGAAAAAAAAGAACAGAGGAAACACAATATAACTAAGAAATATAGCATGATCATAGTCAATAATGTTAAATGAATGTAATGGAAAGGTGCAATAAGAATTGAAAAACCTTCCTGCCTAAGCCACTTACTTCTCACTAAGATCTTCAATGTGCTGACCGTGGCCTAACATGAAGTTTGGACTCATCTGGCTGCAGGGACTTGCAGGAGCAGATAAAGTGCTCTTGACATTTTGGACTGAATGTCTCCGGCTTCTTCTCCGTTCTAACCCCCTTCGTTCACTAGAGCCAAGACTAGCTCTTCTTCTGTCCCTGCGGCCACTGGGTGGGGGTTCAGCATTCTCATCTCCATCCTCATGCCTCAGCGTCATCTGAAAGGAGCAAGGAGTGAGGCTTTCCACATGTCTTTTTACATTTCATATGTTCACATGTTTAAAATACTCTTGCATTTTAAAAATTAGTCTGCAGCCATATCTCATCCCTAACCATCATCACTCATCACTCCAAGTATGACTCGTTTCTTTTGGCTACGAAAAGTTGATGACAGGATCATATACATGCATAATATTCCTCTTACAATCACTGTTCCAACAACTGTTCCTCTTTCATTGCTAAATACTTGTCTAGGTGATAATATTGTCATTATATATAGAGCCCTCTCATCTAGACAAGGGTTTTGCAAAAGTTTCATCTGGGGTTTCCAAAGGAGCCTAAAGGAATTAGATGCTTAACTCCCAATATTTCAATAAGACTTGGGAACCTAATCCTTTGAAAATCCTTGCGTGAAATTGTGGCCTTACAGAAATAAATGACAAAATTCATATTGACTTCTACAGAGTCAAGATTAAACCCTCAGTCTCTAGACATTAATGTTCACATCACCAACAAAGTCAAGCAGGTATTATCATCATCTTCCATCTATAATATGAGTCTTAGGGAACCCGTTTTATAGACGGTAACATTGAACCTCAAAGTAATTGATCAGAAGTCCAATAAGAAATTTGTAAGAGAACTGAGAACAAAACCCACATCTCTTCACAGTCAGTCATACCATTTGATTTTTCCTGCTCTGGCACATAGATATATAAAGGGCATATTAGAGAAGTTACATACCATGTACTACTTCTGATCTTTACTAATGCTGCTACAAAAGGAACACACTTAGGGCATTTTTACACGTGATCCGGGAGGCATGGGGGGCACTTTAATTAGGAAGCCACACTAATTAAAGCACCCGAGCATCACATGTATCAGTGTCCCCACGCTGAAAAATGGTGGTGGGGCACTTTGAATAAAAGCTTATCGAATGAACTTTAGTTCAAAATACC
>NW_017728992.1:2494731-2503474 GCF_001723915.1 Gavialis gangeticus
AAAATCATGGCCTATCGGGCTGTGTATGATGCTCGTAAGTGATTGGGGATCTTACTGTAGGGAAGATGGAAGCTTTCTGATGACTGCACGTCTTCAAATGTGAGTTGGCAAGAAAAAGGCAGCCTAGAAAACAATGCTCATTCAAAAATAGTTGAACAGGGAAGAGCTGAGGAGTAAGGCTAAAGAGGTGAAGGCTTTATATGTAAAACAATAAGCGACAGCCTGAAAAACCCCACCACCATTTTTCAGCACAGGGACACTGATGCATGTGATGTTAGTCTGCTGGAGTGCATTAATTTCTGTGCACCAGCAGGCTTGATAAATCGAGTCTGCTCTGACATGCTGGATTTCCAGTGTGTTTGAGCAGGCTCCCTGCACATATATAGGAGCCCTTAGTGACTAAATCCTTTAATATCTCTATCTGGGCTTTTTTGGCACTCGATTTGTTTTTATATCTATGAAAGCAAGAAAATCTGTTCTGCCAGCAGGATTCACAAGGGATTAAAATAAATGCTTGTGCTTCTGGGCTGGATTCTCTACAAAACCACACAGGCTACAGTGGGGTGTGGAACAATGGTGGGAAGCTGGACATCTTCTGCCAACTTTTTTACCTGCTTCTCTTCTGACACTGGACTATAGCAGGAACAACTCTGTTTAACATAATCAAGTTGTACTAGTGTAAATATGGTTAAGCAAGAAGAGAATCAGGACTACCACCACTAAAACTGAACATTGTGGTAAAGAAAGAAACTATATTTCAGAGCACCCTAATATGAATTCCCATGCACTTTGTATCATTTTTGGCCTTAGGAAAAAGCCATCTGAAAATGCTCTAATTATTAAGAAACCACATATCCTATCTGTGCACATAAATATTTCACAAGTGGTTATTTTATACTCATGCAGTGCATGTGGAGTCAGTCATTCATTACCCAATTTCTACAAAATGGTAGGAATGGATCCAGGATAAACTCGTAAACAAGGACTCACTGGGCAATCAATTGTGAAGAGAGCTGTATTCATGGAATTGATCTAGACTGAGTATTTTTATCATACTGAACACTTTTGCATATGGAAAGAACTTTTACGGACTTTGGGAGCTAGATGTGTAACTAGCAGTCTGAGTAACAGTCTTAACTGCAGACAGAATTGCTTCTGAAGAGGCTAGTAAATGTGTCACTTGACCTTGCAGAATAATCCATGTCTAGTATGAAACTCATCTGTCCTGTATGTAATCAGATACTGCAGTAGGTCACATATACCAATGTGTAAAACACTTCTAGCAACCAGATATTTAAAAAAAAAAATAAAATAGATAACCAAGTTTCACCTAGGCTGTTCCCCCTACCCCCCAGCTTTGAAGTTTGCGCAAGCTGTAAGATGCATAAAACAGGGCATGTTATGTTACCTCATAAATGTTAAATTGTTCAACTAAGTCCAAGTCTGTTCCTTTCTTGTTCAAGTGTCTCTGTGAAATAGTTTCAATGCCTAACTCTTCCAGACAGTCCACCACGTCATAGAAAGAGTCTTGATCTGGCAACCCTGAGAGTGTCTGAGAATCAAAAGAAAAACATTTCAATCTCTGTGTTTTAAAATGATTAAACAAAGGTATATGTTTTTGTAAGTGGCAGTGTGTAGGATTTTTGATTAAACAAAAAAACAAAGGGTGAGATTGGAGAGATATAGCTAAGGGAAAAAACCCCACAGAGGGGCATACATTTTAACAAACAACCTCACACAATTTGTAAATCTCTGAATAATTGGCAACATAAATCAGTATTAGCAGTCCATACACAAAGACCAAAAAAGTAGGTCTTTGAGACAAACTATTTGGATAATTCGTTGCTCCATTTAAGTATAGAAAAAAAGAGAAGAGAATAAATGGAGCAACAAATTATGCACAGGCACTCTGCGCGTGTGGCATGCAGAAGGTCAGGGAGGAGACAGGTAGTGCAGCAGCGTACAGGGCAGGAAGCAGAAAGCAAAGTAGCAGATCAGGCAGGGGCCGGGGATTGGAATGGGACTTGGGGAGGGCATGGGGTTAATTTGTGGCATGCCTGCCAAAAGGGTTAGCCCCCACTGTGTTAAGGTATCAGGCCCAAGAATGTCCAGCAGAGAGAAAAAAAGATTAAATGAAGATTGGCAAAGGTGTCTTCCTGACTATTCCTGTCTTATCATCCTTAAGAAGGTGGAGCATGAAGCTGACTGGTGCTAGGTCAACAAGAAATATCTCCTGCCATTTGTCTTCTGTTTCAAGCCCTTCGGTAGAACTCATTTTGCTAAAGCACAAGCTGCTCAGTTCTTACAGAGCTGTTACCTTTCCCTTTCCTTTCTGTCTTACTAAAAGGATGACAGTAACATAGAAGCACACCTTATCAACTAGCTGAATCAGAGGTGCTCAAGTTTTCATAAGCCACAGCTTACTTCATCAGATCTCTGATTCAGTCAGTCTGTAAGTTGCACTTCTACCTTGCCTTCTGCCTGACTTCAGAATAACATGGCTAACTCCATCTTACTGTGAAAAGGATTATTATCTACCTTGACTAGTGTGATTTATTTGAAGGATTACAATATATCTAAAGCATTTCTAGTTGTGGAGCAAACATTTACCAATAAGATTAAAGGTGTTCACAGCCATTAACATATATATTTTAGTGACAGAATTCTTTAATTTTTGTGGCATGCCTGCCAAAAAGGCTGGGCTCCACTGTGTTAAGGTACCAGGCACAAGAATATC
Organism: Gavialis gangeticus; assembly: GCF_001723915.1. Classification (NCBI taxonomy): domain Eukaryota; kingdom Metazoa; phylum Chordata; order Crocodylia; family Gavialidae; genus Gavialis; species Gavialis gangeticus. The sequence goes on from NW_017728992.1 coordinate 2,497,469, forward strand.
AAGCAGAGAGAAAAAAAAGATTAATCAGGAAATAGCAAAGCTGTCTCCCTGATGATTCCTTTCTCTTCATCCTTAAGGAGAAAAATTCACATTTTCATTTGTTAAGGCATATTGAGAGAGAGAGCTTCTCTCACTGCAGTTGTTTTGCCAGTGTTTCCAGCATACTGAGAATTAATGTGATATTGTTCTTCTGCAACAAAGCCAGAGAGCACTGTGTATTGCATTGTGCCATTACAGTCTGGAAAAGAGGATGGCAATATGTGATCAATCCCCTACTATGGCCACACAACATGACCACATGCGGGAAGATGAGCTACTAGAGAGAGACTTGCTTAAGCACAAATGGCACAAACTCCCTCCCTTTCTGTGGCCCAGCACCTTGTACAGCCATTTACCATTAAATAAGGAGAAGTGGTAAAACCCTATTTCTTTGATTCTGCAATGTTTTACCCCACTTTGCATTGCTGTTAATCATGAACCGGGGAAGAACAACAGAGAACTGGGCCCAAGTAGATTAAGAGGCTAATTCTGTTGCTCTTGCTCATGCTGAGCAGCACCTTTTTGTGTGTATTGGGCAACTTACTTATCATGCTACACATGACTAATTCAAGTTAATGGAAACATTACCCTGACATCAGCTGAGGTGTGAACTTAAAGCACAACAGTTATTTTGCACTTGGTCACTATGTACCACAAGTACACCATGTAGCATAAGTACCCTTTTGTGATTTGGCTCAACACCTTTATAGGGTAGTGGGACATAAAAGGGATTACATGAATTGCTAGTGAAGAATAGCTATTCTGGGCTATATAGATGAATTTCAGAGTGGCAGAATTAGTATCTGAGCCATTTAAATGAGACAGAAAATGATAATGACATTTTTTTCAGTACAAGAAAATAGGTTTGAAGCAGAATCAGTGAGAGGAGTCTCTCTCACTGCTTATTTTTCTTAAAGAAATATCTTTTCCAGTCATTACAGGATAATAATCAAGGGTTAATCTTATATTTGTGGTGTAGTCTAGTCAGCCTTCTGTATCCTAGGAGTGCTCAGCATGAATATAAACTAGGGGTGCACTGACAGAGATTTTGGGGGTTGATACCGATAGCCAATATTTAAGGAGGCATATTGGACAATCTGATCCAATTTTCGATATAGCTGCCTCCAGCTGGTAAGTCTAGTGTGGTGGAAGGGGAGGGGGGAGGGAAGGGGCATGGGGGAGTAGATCAATGCCCCCGAGGTGAAGAAGGGAGGGTGCAGAGGCAGGTGCTGCCCAACGGGACAGGGGGGGCCACAGGACAAAGCCACGGCTCATGGTGGGGCAGCTCCCACCGCAGTTTGAACTCCGGGATGGTGCAGTGGGGGCATATGCCCCCAGATCTGCGTGTGGGAGGCAGGCGGGCTGCAGCTGCGGGCTTGAGCCAGTGCTGCATGGGGCTCTTCTCAGCAGGGGAGGTGCTAGGAGAGGGCTGCAGCCACCACAAATTTTGCTCCAACTCTGCTCCTAGTGCCGCCGCCAGCTGCCTCACTCAATGCTCTGCTTCCACCCACATGCTGGAAAAAGCCAGGCCTGCAGCGGGCAGTGGTGCAGGGCTGGGAGTGGAGCTGTGGTGAAATCTGCGGTAGCTGCAGTCACCTCCCAGCACTGCAGGTGCCCACTACGAGCCTCGCCCCCACTGAGAAGAGCCCCATGCAGCGCTGGCTGCAGCCCGTCCTGCCCTGATCAGATCCGGCTGCACATGCCTGCCCTGTGCCCTCCTGAAGCGGCAGGAGCCAACCCTCTACCCAACGAGCCGTGGCCCCATCCTGAGCTCACCCCACCCCAGCTGGGCAGCGCCTGGCTCTGCCCCCTCCCTCCCTCACCATAGGGGGGTTGATCTGCCCTCACTATGCCCCTTCCCTTCCTCCTCCCCTTCTAACTTACCAGCTGGAGGCAGCTCTCCATGCTGCAGGCTCTGCTCTATGCATTTAGTGGGCATTTATCAGCCAAGTTATTTGCCTCATTGGGCTGATATCCAATATAGACAATTTTCTTTATATTGGTACTGATCCAACATCAGACCAATGTATTGGTGCATCTCTAATATAAACGCTTTAAGGGTCATGGTTACAAAACAAAGCTCTCCATTCAGGAAAGTGTTCTTCTTCACAGTAATGCTTCAACATAGGGTTATGTCCCACTAATGACAATGCAACTTCCACATGTGACTTATCATATTTACTCAAATACAAGATGACCCTGAATGTAAGCTGAACCCCTAATAATTAGATTCTACACATGGAAAATGTATAAATGTATTATCATTTTCTATGTGTGGAATCTAACTTTTGGAGGATCATCTTAAATTCAGCCTCACTCACTGCTGCAGGTGGTGGGGGGAAAGAAGTGATAAGGTGGGCAGTAACAGGGCAGACAGTAAGGTAGCATGTGGTAGGGCAGGTGAGGGGCAGGCAGTGTGGTAGGCAGTGACAGAGGCGGGCAGCTTGCCTCCTGCTGCCTGTCCCCCACCCAACTTACCCCTCATTGTGCTTCCCTCCCACAACCCCAGGTTTTCCCAATTCCCCCTTCCCATTCCCCACTCCTCTCTCCATGCCACTTCTGCCACCCCAGCCTTGCCGCACCCCCTGTCCCAAAGTTTCTCCGCCCTCACCTGCTCCTCAGCACCCACCTTACCTTTGCTCTGCACTGGCAGGCTCCATCCTTGCTGCAGCCCAGGGCACAGAGCTTAGCTCCTACCTGGCCCAGTGACCAGCTCCAGCACAGCAAAGGTAAGGAGGAGTGTAGTAGAAGGGGAGAGACAGGGGGAAGCAGCATGGTGGAGGAGAGACTGGGGGCTGTGGGGGAGGAGTGGCAGGTCTGCAGGGGGCAGGGGGGAGCAGGCAGCAGCTGTGGCTGCAGCTCCAGCCCTGGCTTGAGGCTGCAGCTGCAAGACCCCCACACCAACCTCCCTCCTCCCCCCTCCTCCATTGCTTCCTCATGCTCAATTGTAAGGTGAGGGTTTTTCCTCTCTAAGTTATATAAGTTATATGGGGGGGGATGGGAACTTCATTTTCTAATCCAGTAAAAATGGTAAGTTTTTCTTATATCACTGAAAATATACAATATAAACAGATCAGTTCTTCTCTGAACTGGAACCTAATAAGGGACAGTTTCCTGTGGATTCAAGAAATGAAAACACTGCATTGGAATTTGGAGGTACCTTTAAAACAGTCTGGGCCCTACATACTTAAGAAATTACTTTCTCCCTTTCACCCCTTTGTGATCCCTCAGGTGCGCTGAGAGTAAAACCCCTTGAAGTACTATTAATGTGGTAAGTCTGCTTTGAAAAACACATGTGGGGGTTCATTCTTGCCAGTGTCTCCCTAGGGCTGGAACTTTGTCCCTCTTGAGTTCCACCAGAGCCCAAGCCTGGACCTCTTTCAGAAGCTCTGTAAAAAGCCCAAAAGCTTGTCTAACATCTCTCCCAACTATACGTATGTCCTAAAATGATATTGCATATAATCCTTGCCACTCACTCTTTTCAGGAAACTTTTATTGGTAGGTGTCTGTTTAAGTCTACCAGCAGCAGAAATCCAATCACCACTTCATGCATAGTGGATTAGAGTGAACAATGATGATTTCCTATACTCTTCAAATATTCTTCCATTGCTGTATTTGTGCGTAAGTTCCTCAATCCATCTCAAAAGGCTAACGAAGGAAAATGAAATGAAATCTCTGCTGTCACAGACCAGGGCAAAAGGGGAACTTTGCTGCCTATAACAGAGACATTTTAAATAAGTGGACCACAGTGGGAGGGCATCAGCAGTGCCTATATCCTAGCATGCCAGGGAAAATACAAGCAGGAAGTGAGCCTTGCAATCAGCTGTGGCAGGTTCATGCACAAGAGCCCAGGAGATAAGATCCTAGATCTCTCCCTACTCTGTCCTTTGAGAGGACAAAGCCAGGACAAAGAAGGGGAGGATCCAGAGGGGTTTGATGGTGTGTTAGCACCCCCTTTTCATCACTGCTGTGCCCAGTGGCTTGAGTACAGAGGGAACCCCAGAGCTGCTCCTGTCCCACTCCAGCTGTGGGTTGCATCTGAATGGGATACCAGGCTTGGTAGAGGATAGTGGCAGCAGCAAACAGGTTGCTTCTTCCTGCATCTGTGCTCTGCTGCTCTGCCCCATGTCCCCTACTAGCCAGGAGCAGATGCTGGAAGGAGAAACTTGCCCCATGCTGTAACTGCTGTCCCTGGCTGATGCAGGCATGGGCGGGGGGGGAAGCCCTAGAGCTGCTCCTGCCCTGCTCCAGCCATAGGCATAGGGTAACAGACTTGACTGAACACAGTGGCAGCAGCATATAGGGTCCTTCTTCTAGGACCTGCTCCCAGCCAGTGGAAAAGGTCTGGGTGGAGGGTGTCTGGGCAGGAAGCACATGCTAGAAGGAGGAACCTGCCTCAACTGTGCCTGGCTCTCCTCACAGCCTTGGCACTCCTCACAGCCCACTGCTGGAGTGGCTTTGGGCTCCCCCAACACCTGGGTCAGCTGGGGACAGCCTCAGCAGTGAGTGGCAGGTGGGACTCCTGCTTCATCCATTTTCTCCCTGCCTGGCTTCCCAGTGTACCCTGCTGACCCAGAGGCTCCAGCCACACCTTGCCTTCATTGCCACCTCATGGTCTGAGGTGCAATGTAATGCACCTCCCTTTAGTAAATCCTGGATCCACTCATGAAAAAAACTGCCAATCATCATTTAAAGCTGAGCAAAAACAGCATGGACTTCAAGATCTGTTCTGTATTTAGCAAAAAAATAATAATGAGATCAAGCTTCCATGCAAAACAAAAAAAGTTCCATGGGAAGATTATATTATAGTCTATAAGGCTGTAAAAACTTCATAAGAACATACTGGGAGTGTGTGTTTGTGGTTACGTTATGTTACATTATGTTATGCTGTCACTAGATATGGGCCAAAATTAGCAGTTTGAGGTGAATCTCTTCAAAATTTAGGTATACAAAGGAACCTTGGAGGTGAACCCACAGATCACTTTCTGTGCTTCTACTTAGGATGGTTCTGGGATAAGTCTAGACCTGCAGGAGAGCTTGTGATTTGATGTAGCTGACATTTCACAAGACACTGCTATGCAGTTTCACTCACCTGAAAATGTTGGCAACATTTTGAGAATAGCTGATTTAGCATAATTTCTGGTTTTGTTATCAAGAACAACTCTTTCAGGCCAATTCCAAATCCTGGCATATCCCTATAGTTGTACCCCAAGTCCCATCTATCGTTTGAGCTACCTGTGATAGTAACAATCCCAAAGGAAAAGAAGGTAAAAGCAAACACAAAATAAAAATGTGCTTGTTTCATTGCAGCTCAAGAAAGAAAAGCCTCTCTAAACAACATTTTTAGATGATAGATCTTGTTAAACCATAAATATATAAAATTAGTAATATTCACATCACTACATATATTCAGCTATCTGTTCTTTAAAAAAAAAACAGACCTAATTCCAACCCAGCTAATTGTTGAAAGGGTAGTTGTCTTTAGGATAGGGAATTTCTTATTCAGACTCCTGGCTGCCACCATAAGCATCTTATTTTTTTTATTATTATTCATTTTATTTTTATTGTTGTCATGTCTTTTGCCATTTACAAGACATTAATGATATGGAAGAACTACACAGACTATGAGGTCTCCAGTCCAGTGTTAATAAAGATAGCTAGATAGATATGCAAAGCCTAGTTTCATATATACAACATTGTATATATCCTAAAGACAACTACCCTTTCAACAAGTAGCTGGGTTGGAATTAGGTCTAATTTTTTTTTAAAAGAACAGATAGCTGAATATATGTAGTGATGTGCATATATATATATGTATATATGCAAATATACATTGCATATATACAATGCTGTACATATGAAACTAGGCTTTGCATATCTATCTATCTATGTTAACACTGGACTGGAGACCTCATAGTCTGTGTAATTCTTACACACACACACACACACACACACACACACACACAC
>NW_017728992.1:2503531-2517659 GCF_001723915.1 Gavialis gangeticus
CACACACACACACACACACACACACACACACACACACACACACACACACACACACACACAGAGCTTAGTTTCATATACAACACAACACTGCTTGGATTGGTGTCTAAACAGCGAGAGCCACTAGATGGCTCACAAACTGTACGAAGAGGTACTACCCAATCTATTATAGTGGTAGGTCAAGGTGCCTAAGAACATTAGCTAACTTTTCACTGCTTTCAGCTTGAAATAAATTTGTCTTGTGAGCCATTTCTGAAGCATTTGGTGCTGGCCAACGTCAGAAACTGGATGTTGGCCTAAACAGATCAGTATGGTGCAGTACAGTAATTCTTACGTTCCTAAAAATAGCACAGGCATGCCTGGTCACGGGCAGCCAGGTCTGGGGGTCACCCAGGGTCAGAAGAAGCAGCCAAGATCTGAGGCACATGTGCAGAGTTTGTGTACAGGGAATCCAGAAGATTTGCCTGGGGACTGCAGATCTAGAGGGTTGGGCAGAGCAAGGGGTCCTAAGGCCAGCTAGACTGCATATCCAGGAGACCAAATCAGAGTCAGGTAAGGGAGCCAGAGTCAAGCCAAACTCAAGATCCATGGGCAAGACAGGTCGGGTAGCCAGATAATCTGTCAGAGAGCCGGTAGAGGCACAAAACAAGGGTGAGGAATCTTGAATACAAAATTGAGTCTTGTTGCCCAGATGATTCCTCTTCTGGGTCAGGGGCTTTTACAGAAACGGATAAAGAGTCATCTGACCCTGGGCGGCCTCTGGTTGCAGGGACTGGGTGGGTGGCTAGGCCCAGATATCGGGTTCTGACCACCTATGTCTGCCCCAATGCTCAGCTGAGGAGGTGGCAGGCTAGGATAAGTGGCCATGCCAGGCAGGCTGAAGCCCCAGATTCAAGGCCATGGCCTGACAGGCACCTGAAAATGATGTGCTGGGGTAGAAGCGGTGTCAAGCTCTGAACTAAGGCAGCAATTCTTCTAGGACAACTGGATCCACAGGGCACTTGCTGCTGGTCCACAAGAGTGGGCTGGTGACATTGTGTTAACCTCTTTCCTGTAGGTGATCTGCTAGAACACATTACATCTTTTCAGCAGGGATCCCCCAAGCAGTATATTCATACAGCAAGGGTTTTTAATGTGATGCAGTTGTGAAAAAAGGCAAATGGAAGGAATTTCTTGGATATATCAGAAGAAGTACATGCCATACAGATAGGTAAGCATTAATGCTATAGTATGAGACTGGAAAAAAATGATCTAGAAAATAGTGCGTGGTTCTGGTGACTTCTGTTCAACAAAGAGGAATTTAAACAGGTGAGAGAAGGGTTACTTGGAAAATGGACTGACTATACAAGGTATGGAGAACCCATGAAACAGATGAGTCTATCAAACAGACCGTCTTACCTAGGCAAAGTCAAGGCTGAAAATGGATTATACGTGCTCTCAACAAACTCATGAGCAGTGGGAGGTTAACATCAGACTTAAAAAACCCATCAACTTCTCTTCTCATTATGATGTGGTCAACACTATGAATGTCATGTATTTGCCCACTGGCAAATACACAGACCACCTTCCTGCCTGCTCATGAGCACCTGAGGCAGCTACAACAATTTCTTACATAAGAAATAAAGACATGAATTGTCCCTTGATATTGTAGAAACCGCTGTCACATAATGTCTTCATACATTTATAAAGCTACATCTTCAGACTAGTTAGATCTTTTGTTTCCCCTGCTCCTATTGGAAGGTATTTTTTGGAATCCTTTCCTCTGATTCTTCTGCACAGATGTGCTGTGCTCTTTTCAGCATGAAATGCTCTTTTCTTTTAAAAAAAAATATAAAGATGTAACTTTTCCTAAAAAATGAAAGTTAGAAGGGATGATAGGCTCTTTCACATATTGCATAAAAGTCAGTAAGTAATGAAGTAATAAAACAAACAAACTTACTACAGCAAGTACTAAATGACTGAGGAATAACAACTGTGCAGTCGGGTGCACATATAGATGCACCCAGCGAGACCCAGGGTTAGTTTGAAGTGAACCATCTTGACATCAATAATGTGATTGGGGAGGGAGCTGGGAAAGGGAATCTAGCACTAACTGCCCCTGTCAGAGCAATATTAAACATTAATAAAGAAGATGTTTCACCACTAAAGCATTTAGTGTAGTCTTGAAGGAGGTAAATGGTAGGAGTTAACTGGGATCCTGATTTATGGCCATAACTCAGAATCCTTGAATGAATAGAATGAATTTAACAGTTTTGACTGGGACTAACATTCTGACCTACTAAGTAAAATTGTAAAGCAGTGTTATTTTGGTGCCTAAACACATCTTGGTTTCCTTTGTTCTTCAAAAAGGTCGGTTTTAAAGTTCTGACTCATTTGATTTGTTTAGCATTTAAAGGACATTTTTTCCTACCTCGTTTCTCATTTTATGAGATTTTAAGTATTCTTCTGCAAACACATGTACATATTTTAGATAATATTTAATTTTATAGTGGAATAACTACTGTAATAAAAGCCCTGGAGAACTACAAATGAGGAAGCAAAACTCACAAAACCTTCCCCTGACTTTTTTTTTAAACAGAAAGTGTCTCATTAGCAGTCAGCCCTGTTAAATTCATCACATTTGGGGAATAAGAAAAAAAAAATCAAATGTTCTTGAATGTCATATTCCTCACAAAGGTAGCCTTTGTAACCAAGCTTTTTACCAGGACTTGTTCACCTTTCTTTCCTTAAATGGTTTGTTACTTTCAGGTGTTGAATCTTGCATTAAAGTCAGGTGTGAATTTGAGGCAGGAACTCTGTCTGCACCACACCCAGAAAAGTGAGTCCTAATCCTGAATGTGGTTATTTGGGTGCTCCCGTGACATAAATAATAAAGGACAAGAATATCTGTTGTATTTGTTTACACTGGTAGGTTGGCATAATAGTCTGAGTTATCCTTCAGAAGGCTGCAGATGAGTGGACTACTCCATAAACTGCCTTCCTCAAGTGATTAAGCCTACCCTCTCCCAGTCTAAGAAATAAACCTCCCCATAGCCCTATAACAACCTGGCCCCTCAACTGAGCATCCCATTGCATGCCCTCAAACCTCTATACCCATCTCTTGTTATCTGAAAGCTGCCTAAGCCCTCACAGAGTTTAATATCACTGCAGAACTCAGCTTTCAAAAATGTCCCTCTTCTCAGTGACTGAGCTCTCTCCTGATCCAGTCATAACTCACTTGATCCAAGCTACTCACCTCAGCCAAACCTTAATAATAATCAACTCCTACTCAGTAAATACCCCGGTTTCACTCCCCCACTGAGCTACTATCAGATATGTTCCTCTTCTATTACCATGCTCTCCCAATTTCAAAGTGACAGTTAGCCTGGATATATAGTAACTTTCTAAGAGCTAAAGGTGGAGGGAGAAAACTCTCAGATCTGAATGTAATGGCCCTTGTTTGTTGACATCAAGCAATATTTGAGTATTTATTTTACACATAATAAAGACATATCAAGTGCCGCTCTTCCTATGGCATCTGCTTTTGTAAAAAAAATATATTTAAAAAATAGGGTAGCAATCCAGCTAGTGGCATTGCATTAGGACTATAAGTAGTGTGCTCTAGTTAAGGTTAATTCATATTGGCTTTGATGTGGACTTGTTACTGTTTGCACATCAAGTGCTATGGGACACAGGTTTGCCTTGTTACATGACTGCAAAATGGCTATGCCACCCTTGGACATTATGGAAAAGTGACATGACTAATTATATTGTTATGGATAATGGTATTACTTCATTAAAACAATCAACCTTGTTAACTAAGGTCATTGCATAGACCAGCAGCTCAGTATCAACTCCATCCTTTTCCTCCAGGATTTCCATGATGTTGGACCATGGCTTGGCACCTAAGAGGAAAGTAGAAACCATTGGCGAGTGGGTAATTCATTACACATTCAAGAACAATGACTGGTTGAGGCAGTATGTACCATAGCTTTAGAACAGCAAATGGTTATAGATTTCTTAACAAATAATGTGTACACTAACGTTTCAATGGATCAGTATCCATATCCATGTTTCTAATAACGTTAGAAATCTCTAATGTATTAGGAAAAATATCTTTTTTAATAAAATAAAAAGCACTGTATAGAATCCAAGTTTATGTATATTGGATAAAAGACATAAATCCAAGTCAATAGAGAAGTGTTATATTTTTTGTCTTGATGCTTACTCAAATATTTTAATAACACTACCATGCATCCCTCCACTCTTCAAAGATGTTTCTCTCAATTTTGCCCAGCAAGGCCAAAACCTGTCTGTTATAAAATCACATCCATTTTCAATCATCTACTTACCAAATGTGCAAAGAGCTTAATGGACTATTGTTCCAAACAAAAACATTTGGAAGGCCTTTGGAAAAATGGGTAGGAAACTCAAGCTAACATATTTTATGTAAGATACTTTATACAACCATAACATTTATTCAGATAAGCCTGAGACAGATGCATTTACCCAAAAATGGTTTACACAGATCTATCATGGAAACAAGACCAAATCATAATAAAAGACCATCATTTAGATTATTGTAACACAGGCAAATCAGAAAGTTAACAGCTACTTGGTTAGAAAGATTTATTCAGCTGGAACAGCAAAGTTAGAGGAGTTTTTCAACTGCTTAGAAAAAAACCCAGATTATTCTTAACAGAAATTCACCTCCACAGCATGCTTGGCAGGATACGGTGTAGTAAAACACTCAGACAAAGAAAATCAAACCGTTCTTCACCAAAACTTTAATTCTTGTTTCACTGAGGATCCTGAGAAAAGATGCTGTAGCCTAACAATTAACCCTTTGCTAAGTGTCGCATACACCATGTGTGTATATCGCAACATTTTGAGAAAACTCTAATTTGTATCTTGCCATACATCTTCCACTGACTAACATGGAAGCTCAAACAGTGGAAATTATAGAGTGCAAAGGTTCTTATAAATAAACATCTAGACAGCAGATTCTTCTGATTTTGGGTTCATCTATGCTTCTCAATGTCAATATTTTCCAACACCCGCTGCTGCAAAACAGAACAGGAAGTTTCCATCTTTCACAGCACTGCACAATGTGCGCTCAACACCTTTTTTCTCCCCCAGTATACTTATGTTTTCATATTAATTAAAACGCTGCCCTTTATGGAGCTTTTCCAGCTCCATAAGTCCTCTGTTCACTAGTTTCTATAAGCAGACATCATGCAGAAAGCATATGTTCAAAAGACATGTGGAACAAATTCACTTGGTTCAAAGATGACACATGATCAGTAGGAATGATACCCTAGCTACAAAAATGTTTTCCTGTGGTGTTTAAAGACAAATAATAAATGAAGAAAATGTGAGAGAAGGGGGTAGAGGAGAAACAAAACAGGACCAATTATATGAGCCTGACCTATAACAGTGCCATTTGTAAGGAAGTGAATTGCCAAAAACATGACATATTAATGACTTAATCCATGCCTTATGATTCAGTGAAAGTCCTTCTAGGGCAAAGTGCCTTTTATTTGCAGCCAGACAGATCTCATGTGATTGGAACAATCAAGGTTTGTTTTTTTTAATGCAAATACAACATTCTTGTGCATGGATGTCTTTATGTTCCTCACTGCTAGCAGAGGACTTTCATACTCTTCTCTGTTTTCATACAAACATGACACCTACTATTACCTACAAAAGTCCAACCTTATCCAGCCCATACCCATGTTTCTTTACTGCTGCCAGGAAACACATTTTTATAATGATTATATTATTATTTTTAGAAAACCTATTCATTGGCACAGTTATCAGTAAGCCAGTCCAGCAGTAATCCATCTTCTTTTCATATGGCATTAGACAGCTGTTGCCTACAAAAGGCCATGTCTGAACCTAACATACAAAATGGAAGTTTTGTATAAGATCCACAGCTGGTGACTTTGATGGACTTAGTATAAGATGTACCAGCTGAGAATGTGGCTTTTTGCATTCTCTTAATAGCTATGGATTCCCCTTCAGTTGAAGTGCTATGGTTTGGTTGGTTCCTTAATTGGTGGGATTTTTGTTTTGCTTTTTTTGTTTTGTTTTGTTTTCCAGGGTGTAGAATGAGTCTAGCTTTATCTCTTAAAAAAAAAAGTAGCCATGGATGGTATCCACCACAAGATAAAATGAGGAGCTTGTGGTAAAATAGCATACGTTATAATATCATATCACATTATTTTGAGTCACTGACTCTTTTTCCAACTCTCCTTAAAGGATGTGTGTATGAATTTGTCCGTATCTAATAAAAAATGAACATGAGGGCAAGGAAATAATTTTCTGCTTACATAAAACCCAGGAGAAGGCTAATACCACAGGTGAGGGCTGAGGCACCGCTGGTAGAGCTGCGTGAGGATTTGTCCACATACAAAGGGTACATCTCTGACAGTCTTAAAGAACTAAGTATTGACACTTATCTTTGGAAAGACTTCTGCACCTTCTATACTTGAATATTTCAACAAGTGCACTGGGCTGATAATACAGGCCATTTACAAATCACATAATGGCAGCCAATGCAGCAGAAATAACATACACAAACAGGATATAACGACCGGTTCAGGCAAAGACTTAAATCCATTATTAAAAAAGATGCGTCTAATAAAGATGCCCCTGGAGACGCTGCAGAATTCTGAGACCACATTTCAGCTCCTAATATAGCACTCCAAGGGTCTTAAATTGAAAGGGCAATGAATTCCATCCCAGCTAAGAAGAGATGGCAGAAAAAAACTGAAATGAAAAACTCAAGCAAGAGGATACTCCACATATATTAAGGCCTGATCGGCTTGTATCCATTATTAAATCAGGAGCTTCTCTGAAGTTTTGGTTTTCACATAGATGTATTCTAGCACGGAAACCAGATGGGAACACTTGAAAGCAGGGTTGAATTATTGGGGGGGTTGAGTTGTTAATCATATGTGGTACACATGCTAAGGAATTATGTCATAACTCATCACCTCACACGTGGCATGAAATACTGAACATTTTGCAAAGCAGCACTGCACTTAATTAATTAGCTGCAAGATTTATGATTAAATATCCAAAAAGACACAAAACTTATTTAGTTCCCTTTTATTTCCACCTGATAAATGGATCATTTAAAGCGGGTTGCCACTATCTCAAGTTGGTCATTAGTAAATATAATAAAAAGACAGCACCATTCCAACTAAAAAAGAAACTCTTCTACAGATGATTTAAAAAGGAACTAAGGAGATAGGAAAAGAAAGCATACCTGTCTCTCTTCCTCTTTTTTACTGAAGTCTGGAAGAATTTCTACGATAATTGTGGGGGCCTTATTTTGAAAAAGCATGCTGAAGCGTTAAAGGATAAGTTATTCAAGAGCCCCGAAGGCAAATCTGCCTACCTACTAGTATAATCCCCCACTTTGCTTTTAACAATTATCCATCTAACCAAAAGCATCTTTTGTTCAGACATTTTATGTTGATTTTGAAGTTTTTTATTACTTTTTCTGGGATGAAATGCAGGCTTGAGACCATCCTACAGGATATAAAAGGGGATGTACAACACATGGTAGCATGTTTTGCCCCTTTTTTAATTTAATGAGGTTTTCTAGCATGTGAACAGGCAGTGATTCAAACACATTGAGAATATAAGTGACTTCAGAGGGCTGAGGAAATACTATGATTGGCTATAAAAATAAATCACAGAACTCACAATTACGCGAGCAGGCTAACTATGTTTCTGCTGTACAGCAAGTTTATGGGGTTTAATTCAAAACAGATAATCCATCTGAACAGGCCCATTTTTTTTAAAAAATCCTTTGCCTTACCACCTTCCTACAGATGATTTATAGATCTTTTAGCCTTTTTAACATGCCCCTTCTGATAGTAAAAATGCAAAACAGGGTAACTTTCCCCTCCTCTTCTGCATCACTCTGCCCCCAAAGTCCACATCCCCAATGATTTGTTTTATTTTAGTCATATCAAGTTGTTTTATAGAAGTTTGGCCACAAGGAGACCATTCCACAGACCTTTGCTTAAACTTCTGTGTGTTCAAGACCACAACAATGGGTCTGCAGTCCCAAATACCCAACTCAGAGTCAAAGGAACATTTCAAATCAAAAGAGCATGTCTTGGGAGTTTAGCAATATTTTTGTGGGAAGAGGAAAGAAAGGGGTGTAAGGAAGGGAGAGGGGAGGAAGACAAAACCAACACTTTTATTCCATTCTTATTTATGGGAATTTTTTGTCCAATTATTTTTGCCTAGTTTTAAAGAGTAACAGATCTCAACACATAAGGTCTTCTGGAGGATTTATTTCAATGTAAAAGTGTTTTTTTTTAATTTACAGTCTGAACTGACACTATTTTATTTTCCTTAGAGTCTTTTAGAGTCTTGAGAATATTGCTTACATTTAAGATAGGGTTTGCCAGTTTGTTTGTTTCAAGTACATTTCACCTACCTGCCAGATTTTGGTATGCATATTCATATTGGATAATATCTTCTAAGGATGTGTGTGTATTCTATTTGGATTCAGATTTGGCTCAGATCAGGGGACAGTGATTTGATTAGTTGATTTGGATCACTGTCTCGATTCAATTCGGCCGAATCCGAATCTGAAGATTCGATGCTGAATCAGAGAATCAGCAATTTGGCCACAGACACAGCTTTAAATGTTTTTTCTACATACCTCAAGGTACCAGGCGTGGCTTGTGAACCCTGAGATGGTGGGGTGGATGGATCGTCCCACAGAAGCATGGGGGGCCCCGTGCGCTCAGTGGTGGACCCCCCTCTTGCGTCCACCCCTCTCAGCGATCAGCTGTGGGGGGACCCCAGGTCTCTCCCCCAGACCTAGGAGGCACCAGTCACCGAGCCAGGGAGTGCAGGTCCCTTGTGCGCTCCGTGGTAGACCCAGAAGTGGACTGGAAGTGCTTCTGGTCCACTTCTGGGTCCACTGCTGAGCATGTTGGGGACCCCCCACCGGGCTCACCGCCTCAGCATCTCAGCATTCATGAGCTGCCTGCTACCTTGAGGTATGTAGAAAAAACATTTAAAGCTGTGTCTATGTCCGAATCATCAAATCTCTCCGAATCAATTTGGAGGGTTCCAATTCAATTGGGAGAGATTAAAAGGTCTCCTGATTTGATTTGGATTCCAAGATTTGGCCGCTGAATCAGGCCAAATCTCTGCCGAATTGAATCAGTGACTTAAGCTTTGCACAGACTTAGTATCTTCCACTAACAGTGCTACTGTAATCTATATTCACAGAAGAAGGCAGCTTTGTGCTGCATTACTATCTAAAAATCTACCTTTTAATAAAGAAAGCAAGAAGACTTGTAAAATCAGTGTGTGACGGAATCACAGATCTTGATTTCGAGTCAAAAACTGACAGATGCATGCTACACGAAAAATTGTGTTGTCACGAAAATCCATGGCTTTAGTGGCCTATTATTTCACCCTGTATGATCAGGGTACTCACCTCTCTTGTCATCCACTGTGGACACTGCCTGGATTAAAAGTGGCGCGTTGGATTCTGTGTATTCCACAAACACTAGCAGTAGCTTCAGAGCTGTCTTTACCACCAAGCGGAACTGGAAGAAAAGAAAGAGGCTTATCACTCAGCTGTTAGGAGCCTTCCCAGATGTTCTGTGTGCAACTGTATGAAATATTTTGTTCTTTGGGAAGGGATGGCAATAATATTAGAAATTTAAGCAATGGTGTGCCTAAATAAAAGATCTGCACATCCAGTTAACCTAGCAGTTCCATGGTAAAACAGTACTCTACCAATTATATGTCATTCATCTGGCTCCCAAAATAAGGCTTCTGAATGCATTATAAAGTGACATTTAATTACATTTTTTTCATAAATTGCAAGTACTTAGCATGGGTAAAATTTAAATTCCCCACCATTTCATGATACAATGTTCCCCTACTTTCACCTTCTTTCCCTATAATATTTCTATTTATGTGCATTAAACCTACTGAAATTCACTAAATATGAAGAATGGAGAAAGTGGGATGATTCCTGATGGCCCCAAAGTTTGTTATCGTAAAAGGGGGCCTTTGTGATTTTTTGGACAGGAACACTATAACCTGCTAATCAGAGAAAAACAACAACAAAATAATCTGTCTGTGGGCAGAGTAAGTCCTCCCAGGAGCCAGAGTTCAGCAAAGACAGAGCTTTGACTTTTACAGAGAAATGCTGACCTGACTGAAACCGATGGCAAAACTTTAATTGACTTCAGTGGAATTAGGGCTTCATCCACAGACTTCACAGTAAGACAGGAGGTTTTGCCTTTCACATAATTTTTCAAAGTACATATATACCTGCACAGACCTGATTACTAATAAACCCTTTCCTGCAAGGTAAATTCCACTGAATAGCAGAGTTTCATATATAAAGGTGTTTGGAGGGGAGAAAGGCTTTTAAACAGACAGTGTATATGCTAGGTGGAAGGAACAATAACAAATGGCTGTTCATGAGACAAAACTATTGTAGTCTCAGTTTTCCAAAAGCAGGAATAAAGCTGAATATAGGGCAACAGACTCATAGTTGCTCTTAGAAATACAAAGTAAGAAAACTGATCCTATGTAAAACTAGGTATTTAAAAGTTTTTTAGGTTTATCTGTGTTCTCTCTCTGCAACAGAGCTACTTACCATCTTGAAGAACATCTGCTTAGGTAGCTATTGCATGGCTGTTATTTCCTCCTTATTCAATTAAATGTTTTACCTACTTAATATTCAAGATGTTCTCACACTGAGGCAAGATTCCCTCAAAATAATCCATACACTGCTGTTTTATCACATTAATTTGGTAGGCAGTACAGTATTGGAAACAAAGCTCCACAAATCTTAAAATGTTTTCCCATTCTAATGTAGTGTCTCAAAAACCATTGCTTCAAGGACATATGGACTGTCTGTCGGTGATGCTTATCCATTTTGCATTACCTGAGTTTTTGAGGGTCTCACAATCTTTACTGTGTAGCAAGGCAGTACTCCTACAAGGGAAGGAAGTGCCACTGTACAGATGGGGAACATTTACACAGCAATCAGAAGTGAGGCAGCAGCAGTTACAGGTAAGCCCAAGCTATCTGTGGGGTATGTCTGACTTGCAGTGACTGCAGATTGTGTAGCCTTAACCAAGTTAGCTATCTTAGGTACTTTTAGCAGTGGAGCCAAACAGTGTAGTGGACAGTGTGGGCAAACCAGCTAAGTACAAGCCCAACTTAAAGTCAGGCAACTCATGCTGAGCTGAACACTGGAATACTACTGGCCATGTTGCTAATAATATCTACGCTTCAGTCACTGCAATCCTGGCATATTACAAATCTCACTAGCATGTTGATTGTAGTGAAGCCATAGTAACAACGGCTTCAGTGTGGGCTGTATAAGTTTGCTAGAATACCTTGGTTCTTCCTTGGTTGGTTAGTCTTCCCTGTAGTCCGTATAGTTACTGCTTTATTGATGCTGGAAGGGGTTACACTTCTCATTTACAAACTGGGTTTACTGAACTAAGCATTACATAAACATTTAAACAGGGTCCCACTTCTGGAAAGCTTGCAATGAAAGATCCAAGGGAATCTTACAACAAGGTTGCACTTCAGTGTTGATTGTTTGAATATGGTAGTAGTACCTGGTAGCAGAGTCAATAGAGTTTCCTTTGAACAAACAGCCATTAGATATTAGTCTTTTAAAATATCCTTTTTTCCACACAATGACAGAGGGATATTCTGTAATCCCTTTGCATTCCAACTGTTGGTCCTGGCTGTCCTCAGTGCTCTGGTAAGCCCAGTTATTTTCCTGCTCAACTTGAATCAGCTACACTACAAATCCCAGAAAGGCCTAAGGCCAGCATGGCTGCTTAAGGATAATAAGATTTTAGCCTTTGGATTTACTGAGATTTAGAGAGCCTGATTTTCTGAGTGCTCTCTGCAGATGCCAACACATGGTGCTTAACAAAGTGCTAGACCACTAGACACGTGGTGGGCACATTCTAGATGCAAGTTTTGGAGGAAGTGAACATGCTAGGTATTTTATCCCTTTTTGACACACAGCTTATAACCTCATATTATTTTGGCAGTAAGAGGATGCTTCTAATTTAGTTCTTTAACTAAATTGCATTTTTCCTGAATTCATGTCTCCTAAGAGCATAAAAGAGCAAACACAATAACTAATAAAAGTTGGAAAATAGGTATGTATGAAACCACAGGCCAAAACTCATTTTCCACTAGTCAGTGATCCGTTTGATGGAAAACATTTGTAGACACTGATGACTGTTTCCCATTACCAGAATGCAGCTCTGATCCCCCACATCCTCAGACGACAGCAGTACAAGTAGGAAAGGTAAAGAAAAGGACAACAAGGATGGTTGGGGGCATGGAGATGCTGCTGTATGAGGCAAGACTACATAGGCTAGGACTTTTGAGCTGAGATAAAAGATGGAAGGGGATGTGAAAGAGATCTATAAAATCATAAATAGCATGAGGAAAGTAAATAGGGAACCACTATTTACCATCTCTCACAATACTAAAACCAAGGGACTTGCAAGGGAATTATTAGCCAAAACAAACAAAAGGAAGTCCTTTTCACAAAGCATGCAATTAACTTGTAGAATTCATTGCCATACAAAGTTGTAAAGGCTGATAATTTAACTATATTCATAATAGGACTGGATAAATACATGCAGGATAAGTCTATCAGTGGTTATTAAACACAATTGCTAGGGGTACCACAGCAGTCCCCCAGTGCTTGAAGAAGGGTGTTTATGACTAAAAGCTTGCAAAGAACTTTTCCCCAACTATTTAATTGGTCTAATAAAAGATATAACATCTACCCAAAGAACCTTGCAAACCTCTAGGGTATGAGTTCCTAGGCCTCTGAATGCTGGAAGCTGTAAAGGAAGAGGGGTAAGGGACAGGACAGTCTGGACATACAGAGCACAGAAACCCTTTAGCTTAGCATCCACATACTGCCATTTTAGAGGACAGGATATCAGGCTAGATGAACCTGTGGTCTGACCCAGTATGCCATCTTTTATGTTACCGTGTTTTCTTGGTGTTACCAAGACCAATTTCCAGGGAACTGAAAGAGGCTGTGGGTCAGATACATACCATGAATAGCATATGACATTATTGAAAGCACTCATTTTTTCTGAATGATACAGCTTCAGGAAGGACAAGCATAAAAATCACAGTATAAAAAAGTGCCAGATGACCCCTTAATTTATTTGGCACAATGCCTACACAGGTCTGAGACCATCAGGGATCCCATATCCCAAAGTTTGAAATAACAGTCAGGCATTGCAAAAATTCCAGCTTTACATTACTGGGAGACATCTCAGACAGAAATAAGAGTATTTTATAGAGGTGCAGTGATACATTGGTCCCATATTGAATCGCCACTGATATAGGGAAACTACACATTATTGGAAATCGGCTTTTTTTGCCTGATGTGGCTGATAAATGCCCCATGCATACACACAGCTACAGCATGCACACGATCAGGAGTGCAGCCTGGCAGCTTGGAGAGCAGTCTGATAAGTCTGGTGTGGGGGAATACTGGGGGGAGATTGAGGCCCCGTGGTGAGGGAGGGAATGGGGCTGGGGCAGGTGCTGCTCAGCCAGGGCAGGATGTGGGACGGAGCCATGAGCGGCTCGTCTAGAGGTTGCAGGGGGATGAAGCTGCTGCAGCTGTCCGCACCCTGGGAGGGCATGGGGAGCGCATGCTCCCAGATCTGAGCGGGGTGGGCTGCTGCTGCGGGCTGGGCCCAGGAATGTGCCGGGCTCTTTGCAGCAGGGGGCTGGGCTCGGCTGTGCTTGAGGTGGGCAGGGGTGCTGGGAGGGAGCTACGGAGAGGGGGTCAATGGTGAATTTTGGGGTGGTTGCAGCCCCCCCCATAGCCTCCTCCCAGTGCCACCACTGCCGCCTACTCCAAGCACAGTCTGGTCCAGCCCCTGGCTGGGAAGAGCCCAGCGCAATCCAGGCTCGAGCCTGCAGCAGCAGCCTGCCCCACCCCACATACAGATCATGAGACAACTCCCCCCCTGCCATGCCCACCTGGGGTGTGTGCAACGGCGGTAGCTACTGCCCCAGCATCCCCCAGACAAGCCGCTTGCCCTGCCCTTCCCCGGATCAGCAGTGCCTGCCCCAGCCA
>NW_017728992.1:2522659-2523049 GCF_001723915.1 Gavialis gangeticus
ACTGCTGGCTGCACCCCTAGCTGGCTGCTGCCCCTCTCCCCCAGGGCTTCCTGGGCTGCACTGCTTGCCTGGCAGGGCTGCTTTGGCCCCCCACTCCCTCCCCCACACCAAACTTACCAGCCCAATGCTGGTCTCCAAGGTGCCTGGTTGCATATTGGAATCAGATTGGTATCGGCCAACATGGCTCCTTAAAAAACAGCCATTTGTATTGGCCCAAAAAATCTCTTTTGGTACACCCCTAGTATTTTCCCACTTTAAAAATACCAAAGCTATCACTCACATATCCACGCATTTATTATTAAATGTCATCACCCAATGAGCAAGATTTTTACTTATCTTAGTGAAATGGTTTTAAAAAGCTTTTGCAGAGTTCAGGGAATTTCTTTTCAG
>NW_017728992.1:2528049-2530154 GCF_001723915.1 Gavialis gangeticus
ACCCAGGACAAGAAGTTATGGGAGAACAAGGAAAATGTAGGCTGCATATTAGAAGGAACTGGCTAACTCTGGGGGTGGTTAAATACTAAAATAAATTACATAGCAAGATTTTGGAAACTGCATCACTGAAAGGTTTTTAATGCATAATAGAATACACTCACCAGAGATAATCGTGCACTGAACAAGAGGTTGCACTAAATGACCTCCTGAAATCCTGTCCAGTCCTATTTTAGTGGTTATCTCTGCACTATAAAAAAAAGTAATACTTCCAGCTCCTAACCTAGATAAGTAGGGAGAGAAAGCACCACGGTTTTTACTTTCAAGCCTTGTTCTGTGAAACCAGAGCAATACGTTAAGGTTGTTTAATATTAATTTAAAAACTGTGTATCAAATACTTAGTATTCATATGAATTTTGCATTGGCAAGGTATGGCTACTAAAGTATAACTCTTAATCATGCTAATTTGGAAAGTACAACTATAGTATCTGTAATATGAATGCTGTGTTTAATAGCTAATAGAGTCATTAAAAATAGGACTGGACAGGATTTCAGGAGGTCATTTAGTGCAACCTCTTGTTCAGTGCACGATTATCTCTGGTGAGTGTATTCTATTATGCATTAAAAACCTTTCAGTGATGCAGTTTCCAAAATCTTGCTATGTAATTTATTTTAGTATTTAACCACCCCCAGAGTTAGCCAGTTCCTTCTAATATGCAGCCTACATTTTCCTTGTTCTCCCATAACTTCTTGTCCTGGGTCCTGTGGACATTGAGAACTAGCCATACAATCATAGAAAATTAGGATTGGAAGGTACCTCAGGAGGTCATCTAGTCCAATCCCTTGCTCAAAGCAGGTTAGATCACTCCAGCTAGGGCTTTGTCCAGTCGGGTCTTAAAAACCTTCAAGGATGGAGATTCTACCACCTCTCTAGGTAATGTGTATCCAACTCAGGGAGGATATGCTTATGGCATGACAATTTCTATTGAGTGACATTGTCTGTTGCTTCACAAAAATAACGTCTGCTAGGGGCCTAAGATATCTATCTGGTTGCCTCTCTTCTCAAGTCACTGAAAAGTGGTATCCTGGTTTGCATGAGCTCTGGAAATCTGTATGTGTAGCACTTGAATACAGAGATATTCTATAAATGTTTTGATCATGTTGTTGCCTAGACTTTTTCTATATTTAAAAAAAACGATTTTCTATGCTCTGAAGTTGGTCAAAATAAATATCAGAATAATTTATCAAAGAACTATGGGGGTAGTATTTTTTATAATGAAGCCCCATTGGAAATGGCATAAAATGTTCATTAAAATTTGTTTTCTATAACAGACTTACTCTGTGAATACACATTCAGATAATCTGCGAGAATTCTCATAGGTTTGTTGCCTGGGTAGAAAAATTTACCAGAGATGCCTGAATAGACATGTGAATGCTAAGCCCTTAAAAATTAGACAGCTTACAGTGCTGATACTGCTCAACCACTGGGAACCTGTGCACACATCTCAGCATGCTCTGAAGGCTCCCAAGTCTGCCTGTTGACAAATGGCAGCAGTGCAAAGGGAAACCCTGATTGGCTGATTCACACTGATCAGTCAGTCTGTGTCCTTGCAGCACAATGTGGGGACTGTGACAAAGGCGTGTTCTGCTCCCTGCTCAGCTGAAGCAGCAGAGTCCAGCAATCAACAAATGTCTCTCTGGAGAGGGAAGGGAGCAGGTGCACGAGCAAAGCATCCTTAGATGCTGGATGGAGTTTCTGCTGTGGTTTCTCTCAGAAGAGAACAAGTACAGAAATTTGCTTTCCCAGGACAAACTCTCCAGGGTCATATTTGCAGCATGGGCTCAAAATTTGATACATGGAAATCCACGTATAAAAAATAACCCTGTGCAGAAAAAGCAGGGCAAGGCATGGTCTTGCACTGTGCTCTGACTTGGGTCCTTCAGAGATGCTCTAGCATCGGGCTGGAGCATCTCTACGGTGCTCCTTTGCCCTAGCAAGCTCCCTCCATGTGTGCGGGAGCAAGCAGGAGTGGTGCAAAGCTGCGGCATGACCCATATGCTGTCTCTGATAAGTAGGGACTGGGAGTGTGGGGGGAATTGTGGGGGTG
>NW_017728992.1:2530320-2532562 GCF_001723915.1 Gavialis gangeticus
GGACTGTGGGGGTGGAGGGGTTGTGTGGCGATGGGGGGGGCTGATCGAGGGAAATGGGTCCCCTGAAGGCCACACAGCCCCCCACAAGCAGCAGTGGCCATTGGGCACTCAGAGCCCCCCATGGCGTGGTGTGCCCCGGCTGCCTCAGACTAGGCGCTGCTTGTGCTGCTTGTCACGGGCCCAGCATGGTGCAGGGCCTTGTACCTTCAGGCAGAACTGGGCCACTTAGGCTGTCACCTGGGGCCTGGCATCACTTGCAAGGACATTTTGTGTCAGGCTGGGTCCTGCCTCCATGGAGTTGGCCGGGGGGAGGGGAAGCAGGACCTGGTCTGGCGTGATGCACAGTCCCTGTGAGTGGTGCCAGGCCCCCAGAGGGGGCCACCAGATGCCTGCCCCCCAACCGTCCTCCATGATGCTGGCAGCAGCAGCCAGCATGGCCGTGACCTAGCTGCAGCCACAGCAGCAGTGCGGCATTGCCTGATGTGGAGTCTGTACAAGCTGAATGGACCCGTCCTGGCCTGGCCCACTAGTGCACAGCTTTGGACAGGAGTGGGAAAGCCATGCACTAGTGGGGCAGGCTGGGTCGGGCCACGCTCATTCAGCATGTACAGAGCCCGCATCAGGCAGTGCCATGCTGCCACTGTGCCTGCAGCTCCTGGTGCCACGGGAGCTGCTGCCAGGGCAAGCGTGTGGCAGCTCCCACTCAAGCCCCACCAAAAACCCACCAACAAACTCGACATCCCTCCATACCCCAAACACCTGGTGCTAGAAGCAGCCATGTCTTGGTGGTTGCAGTGCTGCCTCAGCTGCAGTCTGTGCATTGAGAACTGGCCCAGCTCGGCCCACCCCACTAGCGTGCCTTTGGACAGGACTAGGATGGTTCTTTCCACTGCCCGTGACTTCCGTCTAAAGGTGCAGGCTAGTGGGGTGGCCTGGCCCATTCTTCATGAAGGTGAAGTGGTGATGTGCAGCTGTGGGGCTGTGCAAAAATGGGCCACGACCTTCATGTCCTGGCAGGCTGCTGCTGCCAGTGCTGGGGGCTGTGCACCATGGTGGGGGGGCAGGCGTGTGATGGCCTCCACTCAAGCCCCACATCCTCACCTACACCCCCCACACCTCCCCACCCCCTTCCTGCAAGCCACACACCCCTCCACATCCCCTCACACCTACCCACACATCCCACACTAGCCCCACACCCATCCACACCTACCCACACACTCACCACCCCCATACCCACCCACTCTCACACAGCCCCCTGTAACAGGGAGCCCTAGCCCTGTTATTAAGAGACAGGGTCGTCCCTTTAAATCAAGAACCTTTCAGTCACAGCTGGCCAGTCAAGTAGGGGTTAGGGCTCAAGCCCTGCCAGCTGGTCAGGTGACAGGAAGAGGAAGGCCAGGATCCTACAAATGGCAAGTGGAGAAGGCAAGAGGGGCAGCATGGAGGGGGACTCCCAATGACCATGGTGCTGTGGCTATAGTCTCTGTCGGAAGACTATGCCATGCTGTGAGCCATCCTCGTGATCATCTAAAGTAAACAGGCATGTTGCCTCACTAATTTCTGTATTATCATTTTTTCATTATATGGCCAAAGAAGCCTATGTTCTTTGTTGAATGTTAAGACCAGTGGTTTTGGGTGAGGCTATTTAGGGGAGGAGGCCTCACTGGGGGTCCACCGCGGTGTGGGGACCCCAGCAGCAGAGAGGGCGCAGTATCCGGGGGTGAGCTGACCCCAGCGCCAGAGAGGGCATAGTATCTGGAAGTGAGCTGACCCCAGTGCCAGAGAGGGTGCAGGAGCCCGAGTGAGTTATTTTTCTTTTTTTTTTTTTTTGAGAGCTAGAGCCCAGAAGTCAAACCCTGATTAGTGGGTCTTTGACTGAAAGGCCTAGCTAGAGAGAGAAGGAGTAGGCCCACAGCGGCCGAGACCCCAACATAAAGAGGAATTTACAAAACCATCTGTGAGGCTTGGACTGCAGTGTAGGGGAGGAATGAACCCGGAGATAGCGCCTCCTGGCATCAGGGCATAAAATGGGCAGCCCCCTGCTTAATTAACAACAATTAATTAACAACAAGGCATGACAGAAGAAAAGGTGGTTGGTTGGCCCATAATAGGAGAGCAGGGCCATCAGTAGATGGACCCTGATCAGGCCCCCTGTTACACCCCCACATCCCCCAAAACCCCTTCCCACCCCCCCTCCTGCAAACCCCACATCCCCCCATCACACACCCAGCATGCCCAGCTG
>NW_017728992.1:2532938-2534022 GCF_001723915.1 Gavialis gangeticus
TTGGGGTATTTTAAAGAGTGAATTTGGGATTTTTTTTATCAGAGAATTTAAAATTTTTAAATAGGGAACACCAGGATTCCTGCTAATGAGGCAAGTGGCAAGACCCAAGCAGAGGAGCCTGCTCAGTGCTGGCACCCAGGACCCTGCTGGAGGGCAAATAAGGTGGCTGACGGCCTTGCCATTTGGGGCCAGGAGGACATGCTTTGACAGTTCAAAGCAGGCCATGGTGCTGAGAACATCTTCCCGGAGATAGCTTCCAAAATGGCTAGGCAGTGGCACACATGGCAGTAGTGCCGCACAAAGACCAACTCTGCAATCACAGCCCGCTGGCAGATGGCCCAGAGGTTCAGATGCCTCTGCTGGCCATGCAGTCCCCATCTAGGTCTGGCAGGTATGCAGCTTTGGGGCCACGTGTTGTTGCAGGTGGCAGCAGGTCACAGCCAGGTAGCAGCCCCCACTGCCAGACCGCTGCAGTGGGTAAAGAGTGCAGGGAACTCTCAAAGTTGCTTCAGTAGTCCAGCTGCCACAAGTGGCTAATGTCCCCAGGTACCAAATGGCTGGGCCCCAGAACCTCCTGAGAGCAAGTAGCCCTAAGCCACTCACCAGGATAGTTTTTATTCTGCTGGGGCCAGCACAGGTGCTGGCCTGGGGCTCTAGCTCCCCCTGGCCGCAGATCTGGGAGGAGCTGGGAAGGGTCATTTTGCCCCACACTAAAGTGCATGTCCAGGCATGTTCACTGTAGCAAAAATCCCCAGCAGAAATTTGTACCACTCCTATCTGTGGTGCTGCAAGTGCACATGCCTGCATGTGTGGATGCACCCTAGGAGTCCTCCCAATAGCAATGTAAGTGCAAAGTAGTTACTCTGGATCTTAACAGAGTAATTGAAGGAAAAATTTGGGTCATCACATTTTAGTAAAGGGTTCAGTAAAGTGAAAAGCACTTGAGGCCTGGTCCAAAGAATCTGGATGTCACTGGAAATCTTTCTACTAGGAAAAGTTATAAGAATATTGCCAGGCTGAGCGGGAGGGCTGAGGTTATTAAGAAACTGCTGAGATATTGCATAATTAGCTCCAGGGCTAGAGG
>NW_017728992.1:2539414-2540875 GCF_001723915.1 Gavialis gangeticus
TTTTTCTATGATAAGAAAACCAAAGCAAACATCAAAGCATATAGATATTTAGAATGTATATTATTAGGATGACAGATGCACTGGTAGGCTTCCAAATTGCTTTAAATTTGTAAATATGTCAATAAAACATTGCCCAGCTGATCTAGTGGTCTTTTGTTTTAATTGTAGAAGAACAGGATTTTGGGGTATTTTAAAGAGTGAATTTGGGATTTTTTTTATCAGAGAATTTAAAATTTTTAAATAGGGAACACCAGGATTCCTGCTAATGAGGCAAGTGGCAAGACCCAAGCAGAGGAGCCTGCTCAGTGCTGGCACCCAGGACCCTGCTGGAGGGCAAATAAGGTGGCTGACGGCCTTGCCATTTGGGGCCAGGAGGACATGCTTTGACAGTTCAAAGCAGGCCATGGTGCTGAGAACATCTTCCCGGAGATAGCTTCCAAAATGGCTAGGCAGTGGCACACATGGCAGTAGTGCCGCACAAAGACCAACTCTGCAATCACAGCCCGCTGGCAGATGGCCCAGAGGTTCAGATGCCTCTGCTGGCCATGCAGTCCCCATCTAGGTCTGGCAGGTATGCAGCTTTGGGGCCACGTGTTGTTGCAGGTGGCAGCAGGTCACAGCCAGGTAGCAGCCCCCACTGCCAGACCGCTGCAGTGGGTAAAGAGTGCAGGGAACTCTCAAAGTTGCTTCAGTAGTCCAGCTGCCACAAGTGGCTAATGTCCCCAGGTACCAAATGGCTGGGCCCCAGAACCTCCTGAGAGCAAGTAGCCCTAAGCCACTCACCAGGATAGTTTTTATTCTGCTGGGGCCAGCACAGGTGCTGGCCTGGGGCTCTAGCTCCCCCTGGCCGCAGATCTGGGAGGAGCTGGGAAGGGTCATTTTGCCCCACACTAAAGTGCATGTCCAGGCATGTTCACTGTAGCAAAAATCCCCAGCAGAAATTTGTACCACTCCTATCTGTGGTGCTGCAAGTGCACATGCCTGCATGTGTGGATGCACCCTAGGAGTCCTCCCAATAGCAATGTAAGTGCAAAGTAGTTACTCTGGATCTTAACAGAGTAATTGAAGGAAAAATTTGGGTCATCACATTTTAGTAAAGGGTTCAGTAAAGTGAAAAGCACTTGAGGCCTGGTCCAAAGAATCTGGATGTCACTGGAAATCTTTCTACTAGGAAAAGTTATAAGAATATTGCCAGGCTGAGCGGGAGGGCTGAGGTTATTAAGAAACTGCTGAGATATTGCATAATTAGCTCCAGGGCTAGAGGTGGGAGGAGCTGGAGAGAGAATTGATTCAACCGTGTTGTGAAGGAGAACAGGTTATAAGATTTGAAGGTGTGGCTCCATGTCAGAAATAGGTAAAAAGTAAGCCCATGGTAAGGGCAGGTAAAGGCAACTCTTAGCCAGTGCACAACATACTATAAAATTACACACACACACACACACACACACACACACACACACA
>NW_017728992.1:2540885-2549857 GCF_001723915.1 Gavialis gangeticus
ACACACACACACACCTGTTTTTAAAAATAACTGTGAATAATTTTAAATCCATAGCTCTAACATCCAAAGAGCAGTTTGTACAATAAAAAGACAAGCACACTAGATCAGTTGGGCAATGTTTTACTGACATTTACAAATTTAAAGCAATTTGGAAGCCTACCAGTGCATCTATCAGCCTAATAAAATAAATTCTAAATATCTATATGCTTTGATGTTTGCTTTGGTTTTCTTATCATAGAAAAATTAGAACTCCCCCTGACCCCTTCACTGACCAGGATGTGGGGACAGCTTCCCCTACAGCCACAGCTCTTACCCTGTCTGACAGCTGGGCATGCTGGGTGTGTGATGGTGCTGGTCCTAGCCGGCAGCAGCAGCATGCTATCATCCCACGCGCAGATATGGGGCCTGCACCCCCCCAGAAGGGCTGTGGGGCTGTGCCAGACTGGGGCAATAATCAGAGAGCTGGGGGAAGCGATCAGAGAACTGGGGAATTGAACAGGGAGCTAGATGTCAATGTCAGAGCAGTCTTTACCCCCTCGTCCCCCTCCCTCTCCCTCTCCTCAGTTTCTGTTCAGCTGCAGGCAAGTCTGGCTTCAAAACTCTGAATGTTTCAAAACATTTTGAGTGCTCTTGTTTCATTTCAAAGCCTTCTGTTTCATTTTGACTTCGCTGTTTTCAGCTCGAAACATATCGAAACAGCTTTGAAACAAAACACCCGAAGAAATTTCGCACAGCCCTATGGAACAGTCTTTTAGATGATTAGATGTAGACACAATCATTGGAATATGTAGGTGCACAGGCACCCAACAGCGCATCAATCCTTTGTGTTAAAGCTAGAGGAAGTTCACCTATGTGCTGATGTGCAATGCCCATTATAGGACTGCCTTTTTGCTTGATATCTCCTTATTCCTTGTGGTATAGGTCCGATGAAGAAAGGATTATTGTCATTTAATGGTTATTACAGCAATAAAATATAAAACAGCAGATTTAAAGTACATTATACTAAGTAATAAAATAATAAATTGATATTCAGGTTACTGTTTTCTTTTGCAAGGCATAATTCTGTGGCTTTTGTAAGAGCTTCTGAGAAGAACCACAAATGGATAGAGACCAGATACAGAACCAGGAAGCAGCACAGACCATGCCAGTGAAACCCCTTTATTAGGATATGCAACCACAAAAGCAGCCAGGTTGGGCTGGTGGTATCTACTGGCAAGTTCTTCAAAGACATCTACCAATATATTACAGGCCCATATGATAGACAACACCTCAAGCACCAGCATTAAGTACTTCTTGCCATATCTTGGAACATGGTGTGGTTTTGCATGCTTGGGGCCCAGTGGCTTAGAAGCGGTCTTGTCTGCTCAACTTAACAGAGTCAGAAGACTGCTATCTACAGGGCACTCCTGCCTTGGGCTATATGCTTTGGAGAAAAGTGCAAGTAAAATGCTTATTATAAAAGAAAGTCTTAAAAGTCGAATAGATGAATAATTGGAAGAGGGTAGGTAGTGGTAAATATTTTTTTTCCATTAAAACAATTACTTGCTAATTTCACAATTAAGTCAAATTATATTTGTCCCTTCATCTTCTTTGATTTCATTGTGAACATTTCTAGTAGCAATGGTAATGTTTCACTAGCCTGCTAGGGAGACTGGTGGATCTCATTATTTGTGGGTACATATGTAAAAATGGATTAGTGACTGGCTATATCACAAATATTTGCCTTGCCATCCTGTGCAGAACAGCAGTTTGCAGACCCATACGTATGTAAACATTCTCTATGACCAAAATTGAAGATGAAACTTAAGGCAGGTATAAAGAGGGAAGCCAAAAGCAAGGGAGCACTTATCTAGAGAATTTTTGCATTTATTCATTAGCCTTCTGTTTGTTCAGGCCTAGATTCATGAGCGCTCAAGTGAGCAATCTATAAAGTAGTGGTTCTCAACCTTGTTAGACTTAAGGTGTTCCTTGTTAGATTCAAGGCACTGCTTGATAAATGCTAGCTCTTAATTTGTACTCATTTTTTGACTACAGAAACACAATAGAACAATTCTTCTGTTGCAAAGAACTCAGGAAGACCATACCTGGTCAGAATGTTTTTGACACTACAGATTCATCTTTGAAATCTCTGAGCATATCCAGATGAGCGTGCACATGCAAGCGTGCTCATTTCCCATGAGGCCACCTGTGCTGTCCCCAGGAACCTTACTTGGGGGCCTCCTGGGGCAGCAGTGTCACCAGGCTGGCTGCTTGGAGCATGGCTAGCAGCCAGAGCCAGGTCACATGTGCTGCTTTTTTTAGCACACTTTTTTCTGACATCAAGACAAACGGGTATGCATGCGCTGTGTGCAGTTTGTGGGGCCTCAAACAGGTTTGAGATGCCATAAACCACACACGTGTGCTCATCAGAATGTTCCTTATGAGTTTATCTTGTGAATCATGCTTGCATACCAAACAATGACAACATTGTGTAGTACCCCATGTCACCCTTAAAAGCATCTCAAGGCATATTAGCCTGCTGTAAGGAGTCTAGGGTCTCCTTCCAACACTTCGTCATAGAATCATGAAGTCCCTCTCTACTTTGCAGCCAGTCTCCTTTTTATTCAGGCACTCTCACAGTTGAAGACAGTCCTCCTGTTATGACAGAGTATGCCCCTATACCACTGCTCAAGGTTTTTGTGACTTTGTGAACTCTTTAATTTTTCTGAAACCCTCAGGCAATATGGTTTTTAAGACCCAGCTCTACATCTGGATTTCTGTTCCCCTGTTTGGAGATTTTTTTTCAATCTCCAAACTTCATCCCCCTGCAAGAAATTAGAGAAAACTTCCTGGATTTTACCTAGAATATTATTACCTAGATTGCTTTTTCAGCTAAGAGAACCTCAAATTACAGAGGATGGATTTGAACTTAAAGTTGGTATAACATGGGACCATGGTCCAGGGGTGAGCAAACAGCAATGAGGCAGCAGCAGCTGGGCTTTTAGTTCCTGGGGAAGGTAAGACTGACCACCCCATACTTTCCAGCTCCCTGAACCCTCACCATTTCCCCCAGGCCAGGTCTTTAGCAGGGTTTTAAGTAGGGCACAAAACTTCTTAGCTCTGCCTCTGCATGAGACACTAAAAATGCATGCTCATATTGTAAAATATCTGTTTTGTTTTGGTATTTTATGTCTTGGAAATATTTTCTGCAGACCAGATAAGTTCTAGTGTGTAGGGGAATAACTAGGCATCAGTTACATCTTCTAAACTGTATGATCATCCAAGTATTTTCCAAAGCAGGGGTATACTTGTTTCAGCACGGAAATAAGAGAAAAGTCTATAGCCTCTGGAGACGATATTGTAATGCTGCTTTCCAGCAATATTTTGAAAGTGTTGCATACACTCTAAGGGTGTGTCCAGACGTGAGTGAACATTTGGTTCCCTGGGGACAACTAGCAGCAGCACACTTTTGTGTTGCAGCTACTTGTCCCCGGGGAACACCTGTGCCATGCAGGCTTTGACACGCAGCAAGTTGCCCCAGGTAGGGTAGAGGAGGCTGGGGCCAGCAGCTCCGGGAGGTCTGGTTCTATTTTTCAGCAGTGCGTGCTGCCCGCGCGTGTGTTAACCTGGGTTTTTTTTGACTCCTGCTATCCAGGGGCAAAAAATCCCCAGAAAAAAAACAAACTGGTGCAGCACATGCTTGGGCAGCATGCCCTTGCAGTGCAGAGAATACCACACAACTGCACTCATCTGAACATGCCCTAGGTGGGATGTTTTATCCCTGTAACTTTAATTTAATTAAGGGAATGCTATCAAAATGAATGTTTATTTACCATCAGAGGCATCACTACAGTTTTCCCAGCATTCTTCTAAAACTATCATTTTCCCCATTTCTTTCATTGCAAAAGAAGATTAAGTAACTGGAGTTCACTGCAATTTGCATATTTTCTCTGCAAGACTGGCTTACAGGGCACTTGAGGCTTCAGTGCTTAAAGTTCAGCATTACTGAATATGGGCAACAAAAACTGCTCACCATGTATTAAAAAAGGTCTACATCTAGTGATCCAATCCTGTCCTGCAATGCACAATGCAATCTTATCTTCCTGGAACTCTGGCATAAGGTGTCCACATTTTATATCAGTTCCCAGAATTGTGTCAAGCTCTTTATTCATTTGTTTTCCATGGAATATAAAATTGTACCTGGAACACTCCTTTCCTTGTTCTCAGTCAAATATCTAATCTTAAAGTCTCCTCTAGAGGGAAAAGCTGAACAACCAGATAGCCTTGTGTTGGCAATGATACACATATTGTAGCACAACTAAAAATTACAATATTTAGAATATGTGTCTGAAATATGAAGCATTACCTGTCAGAACTGATTTGGCTACATTTGTCAATCATCCAGTCAGTCCCAGGTGAATACCATGAATCAAAAATACATGACAAACAACTGGACACCTGCCAACACTCTCAACAAAATAATAAACATCTGCACTCATGGGGCGTGTCTACACATGCATGCATGTGTGCTTGCAGCAGTTCAACTAGAAGTGGCGCAAATTTGAGCCAGGTTTTGCCTTGGTGCACGTGCCCAGACGTGCACTTTGCTATGGGGCAAATTGTGCCACTTGGGGCAACATAACCCTGCCTGGCTTCTCCCAGATCTGTAGCCAGGGAAAGCTAGAGCCCAGGGCCAGCCAGCAGTATAAAAAGCTGCTCTGGCAAGTAGCTCAGGGCTGCTTGCTCTCAGGAGCTTCTGGGGCACAGCCAATTGGTACCTGGGGACACTACCCCTTGTGGCAGCTGGATTGCTGAAGCAGCCCTGAGAGTTCCCTGCACCCTCTACCCACTGCAGTAGTCTGGCAGTGGGAGCTGCTGCCTGGCTGTGACCTGCTGCCACCTGCAACAGCATTTGGCCCCAAAGCTGCATGCCTGCCAGACCTGGATGGGGACTGCACGGCCAGTAGAGGCATCTGCCCCTCTGGGCCAGCTGTGCGGCACTACTGCCATGTGTGCCACTGCCCAGCCATCCGGGCAGCTATCGCCAGGAAGATGTTTGCAGTGTGGTGGCCTGCTCTGAACTGTCAAAGCATATCCTTCTGGCCCAAGTGGCCAGGAGGTCAGCCACCTGCAGTTGGGTCCCAGGTGCCAGCTCTGACCAGGCTCCTCTGCCTGGGTCCTGCCACCTGCCTCATGAGCCAGAATTCTGGTGTTCCCTACTGAAACTGCAAAATCCCTGATTTAAAAAACCCCACCAAAAGTCACTCTAAGATATCCTCAAATCCATGTTCTTCCACAATTTAAAAAAAAGGGCCCCTTGGAGGTGTGTGTGTGTGTATATATATAAAACACTCAAAATAGGGTCAATTTTCCTCTTGATGTAAGCCCAAAAAGAAACAAGTACTTAAACTACAGGCTGCTGGCATCTACTGTGTTCCTATTTTCTAGCATGACTGTATAGCTTATTAAACCAATCCAGCAAAAAGTAAATGATTTAGTATTTAATGTCCTTATTCCAAAACAGGCTCATGAATTTGTACAGCTTTCGTGTACACTATGCTCAATGGGGTTCCTTGCAGACTTTTAAAGTTATACATGTGTGAAAGTAATAAGGCGCATGGATTTCTGTCAAGTGAAATGGATTCTAAGTGCTGGCTAAGTTTTCTGTGTGACTATTTAGCTATGTTACCTTCTCTCTCAATGCCAACTGTGAAGTGGGAATAATAAAACCGTGCTGCCATTTGCAAGAGAAGGGCAAAGGATGTTATGGGCTTTTATTGTTAATGATCAGAAAACACAGATATTGTCAGATGCAAAAGACTTCAAAATTATTAATTAAAAAAAAGCTTTTGAACTGAGAATGCCCCTTTTATCTTTGCTCCCCATGAATATTGTGATGGAAAGGATGACAGAGAAATTTATGCATTTTACCATTTTTAATGTGAATGCTTCCAGACTTAGCAAATTCCCTGCACAAAGACTATAAGGTCTGCACACAGTTACATATGTGCCGTACAGTTTTCATTTATCTGCGGTGAGCTTTCTGATGGGCACAGAAAGAAGCATATTAAAAAGAAATTTATCTGGCTTACCACCAGAACATAAAGATGAGCAAGCAGTGATTAGTGAGTAGTCAACATAAAATGAAAATAAAATGCTTCATGTCTGGAACTGATTATTTCCATCATCAATCATGGTCAAGGGACAGAGGAAGCAATCTGTACATGGAAGCAGGCAATTTACACAACAAATGAAAACAAATTATAGGCCAATTTGGCCCTCAGGTACTTATGTGCAACTTCAACAGAAGTCATGAACAAGTATTTTAGGGCACAATTTGGCCCTATTTTATGCTACTTTTATTCAGGATATAAACACATCCATCACTACATCATGTAGACAATGAAGGGCTAGTGTAACAGTCTGGGAATGGAGACAGGTTGTTTTTGCTTTTCTTGTTACACTGGGGTCATGATGATGATCTTCCAAAAGAAATGTGACTAGCCAATAGAAATAGGCTGTAGATGGTTTTCCTAATACACACAAATGTTTGAAATGTAAACATTTTCCAAATAGGGAAACCCAAGCCCTTTCAAAAGTTTTAACGGAGGGGTGGAAGAGAGACACTCACATAATACAAAGTCAGTATCTATTTTTCTCTCAATTTCTCCTATTGGAGTTGTTCCACTTTGAATAACAGATTCATCACTGGGCCTGCAGTAGATATTAATTTGCTATTTATGAGATAACCAATGTTGAAGTCTGGAGATGAAATCAGGCACCCCACAGATTGGAGGCAGGGTTTGAGGGAGTGCCCAAATTTCAGTTTTTACTGGAGTTTGTGGTTTTTGACTAATTTGTGATTTTCAATTGGGGGGGGGGGGGAGTAGAGGGGTGACAACATTTAAGAATTCCCAACCAGCTCTAATTCCCAGTTTTGATTGTAGTATAGATGCTATGGATCAGAGTGTAAATATTCTCCGTGGGTTCTTCATTTCTTTCTTCTCCTCTCTCCAGACTGTGCAAGTTAATCATTTTTAGAAATCTATCTACACTTTCAGTAACCTTTCAAAAGGCTGGTGTATTCTAAGATTTCAGCCAAAGGGAGACCAAGATTTATACACATGTCTCCAGTTTTAAGGGGAAGATTGTGGTTATGTTATTTTGGGTAAAGTCTAACTAAAGCAAACAGGTTGATGGGTGGCATATTAATATGGCAGAATTTCTGCCAGAACTTGTGTTTATAGAGCATACTGCAAAATGACATTTGAAAAGAAAAATCTTTCTCTATCCTCTCTCTCTCAAAATATACTGCATATTTATCTCAGAAAAATTCTCACATTCATAATATGAATCCCACCACAGGGGGAAAAAAAGTTCTTGGGAAGACCTTTTTATCATCATACAATACACTTATGGCAACTACAACAATTGCTCACATGAAAAACAATTATTAGGAAAATATATCATTTAAATTCAATTAAACGCATAGAGGAGAAGCCTGTGACATCTCATCAGCCTGCTTTTTAGAGACCACTCAAGTCGCTGATTCACCATCTATGGCCCAGAGGCCACAGTCTGATAGCTGATGATCTTTAATATTTACAGTGCCTGTATCCCCAAGATATCTATTAGACAAGAACAACCTTCAGGATTAAATTATATTTCTACAAATAAAGTACTCCTTTTTGGACAATCAAAGGTTCGTATAAAAAAACAAACAGGCTCATGGTTACTCAACACCATGCTAGTGACACACCATACAAGAAACACCTGGTAGCCACAATTCTATGTGTAGATTTAAAAAAATCATAATCAACAAGTGTATCAAAAACAATATAAATCTCTTAATATAACATTCCATGCACGGCAGAATTGGTGAATTAAATGCAACCACTGAATACAGTTGCATACACGTTAGTGCACAAGTAAGAGAGATGGGATGAATGCATTTCACTCCCTTTGTCCTTCAAAGCTCTGTTGCATAAACAACTGTCTCCCTTCCTGCTATGCTGACATATAAGGTCAACTCTGAACTCCAGTGTCACACTGCCTGACAATCCACTGAGTTGGCCTTCTGGGTTTTTACCTTTGGCAACAGTAAAAAAAGTGTGGTGTGAGGAGAACAGCAGCTTCAGAATATTCTTTTTCATTGGGCTGATACTTCCTTTGCTGTAAAACAGAAAGCACAGAACAGACAAGGAAGAGAGAGGTTTCTGGGCCTGTTTTACAGAAAGACTATTGCCTGCCTTTCCTAAAATTCTGTACCACATTATAGCATATATTTTTGGAGGGCACCCAGCACAACACAACATGACTTAGGTTACTCAAAACAAACAAACAAACAAATAAACAAGACAAACAGAAAACCCTGAAACTAAACTGGGATGAAGCATACTCATACTGACAGGGCATCTTTCATTTAAGGATCTCAGAAGGCACTTGCAGCTGTGAGGCAGGCAGTGTTGTATTAATTTTGCAGATTAGTAGGCTGGAGAACAGAGGGTTTAAGGGACATGGCTAAGTTTAAAAAAGCAGGATTGTTGCTTCCCACTCTCTTGTTCTTACTGCCCAAAAAGAAATGTGACACTAATACATGTTAGATGAAAAACACAGTTATGGTCTTAGAAAATAATTATTCCACTTATGAAGTGTCTGGAACCCATCGGCAATGACTTTCATTTGAACTGTGCCACTTTAACAAATCCCTCTACTTAGCCATGTGTCTTCTATACTGATTTTCATGTAATGATCTAAAAGCTGTGTAAGGTGGAGCTCCACTATAGTGGGCTAAATGGATGAAGCTCAATCTCTTGTTTCTGAGACCAGCAAATTTTCGGTGGATGCAGAGCATTTTCACTTCTCATGGAAGAAGTGCCTCATGTCCTCAAGCTCCCATTTTGACCAGTGTATAGACTAACTGTGTCCTGCTTTTCCTTCTCTGCAAAATAATCAAACAAGCTATTTAACAACGTAACATGTTTATCAGCAAA
>NW_017728992.1:2554857-2571505 GCF_001723915.1 Gavialis gangeticus
CTGCCTTCTGTCTGAATTCAGACTAACGTAGCTACCTACCTCCTCAGCAAAATAGGAAGAAAAGGAGGGAAAAATAAGAAAACTAAGTACCTTCCCTTCTACGTCTCAAAAAGGACTCAAAGGTAGAAAGAACAACAGTAAAGATAGGTCCTATTTTAGATTTAGCAACCTGACAACGTCCTATTTAAATAATGTCAAGGTTGTGTTCAAGTGCTCTAGGGGAAAGAAACTATTTGAGACCATAAGTATAGTGGAAAACTATTCTGTTATTACTATGTGGTTTTATGCATATGAAATTTGTTCTTTCAACAGTTCCATTAAAAGGTACTTATACTGAATACCAAAATTATTACTGAAGTTTAAATAACTTTACCTGAAAATCCTAGTAAATTTAAAGCTCTGGTTGACAAGCCTTTCTTGACACTGTGTAGTCTCAAAGACAACATATTTCAACAGGTCTTCTTTTTAAAACACTATCAGAACATATGAAATGGGTGGAAGTGGTTAAAAGTATTGTAGGATCTAAGGTTCCAAACCATAATGTATTTCACTATTGCAGCAGATCTTGCTTAAGCAAATAATTAAGAGGTTAACCTTTCAGTGCACCCTAAAAAGGAAAATAGCGGTGGTTTGAACTATTGGAATAATAAAACTGTTGAAAGAACAAATATCATATGCATAAAACCATGGAACAAAAACACCACAAACCCTTCTTGAAAGAATAACTAATAAAGGAAAGCTGGGGAAAGGATATATTTTCCACATATTACCGAAACAGTGAAGCTAATGGCATTTCACTGTACATATGCACTGGAACTTTTCCTCTATTTTCAACCCCTGAACATTATCACAAAAGAACCATGCAACAATAGCTTGACTGCAAAAACAGACCTATTCTTATTTACCTTTGGAGTACTTGCCAAATGAAGTCAATGAAAGAAGCTGGCTCAAGAAGATCTTGTATTCCCATTGAAAGTAGTTGCTGGAAATTTTTCCAGGAACCAATCATTTATCACAGATTTCCTAGCATGATCCTAATGTTCACCAAGAGTTCTTTTATATCAGGTCCAAGAATCACATTATCAGTGTCACAGTGCCACGTATAAAAAGCCTACCCCTGGTAAAAGGGACCGTAAGAAACATTCACTTTCTTAGGCTTCAAAATGACAGGTCAGCAACATCTATGTATGAATCTAGAAATTTTGAAAGCATCAAGCATTTTTAGATACCTTTTCATGTTATGTAAGCCTTAAGTGATGCCTGGGTGGAAGTATTTTTAGGATACAGGCTTTAAGCAATCCTGACCTTGCTTTAAAAAAAACACACAAAAAAACCTGTTGAGTAAGCTAATTGTAGACTTGTGTCTTCTTCTAAGTGATAAGAATTGACTTTACCTATCAATTTCTCAAGAAACAAGTGATAGGCAAATGCTTGACACACCCCAAATTCATGCAAGAAGCTTCAAATGTCAAGCAACTTGATTCCCTACTTCAGTTATACCCTCAGATTCTTGATTTTTTTTCATTTCCAATATAAAGAATTTCCATCAATAAACGTGAGAGGGCACCAAATTTGTGTGGCGTCCAGGTACTTCTGGAGATTAAAATAGGTGCTCTTTTCTCAAAAATGAAGTACATGTCAGTGGTATAGACCTAACTCATGATCGAATGTTGGTATTCAGTCAGCAAATGTATATAAAAATACTTTTTAAAGTAAAGTATTTAATATGATTACATTATTCAATATTATTATTACACAATTAAATTTTATTAATATTGGTATATTATTCATTGTTAATATTTTAAATGTACTCATGTTTCAGTATATTTTAAATACTTTCATTTTTTAAGTATAGAAAATACTTAAGGGAAATTTGAAATGGTCTGTGAACACACTGGCAATATAAATTAGTCACTTACATGCTCCATAAAAAGCCATGGGCTGAAATTTATTCTGGGTTAGCACCAGCCCAGCCCCAACCCTGGTCTGTCACAGATAGGAGACGGAAAGGCTCGGTTTTGGGAATGGAGGGCCTGTGCTGCACAGACCCTCAGATTGCTGGGTCAAGTCTTGGTGGGGGGAGGCAAGCAGGATGGGACCACACAGCAGGGGGGCTCCATTACCCCACCCCCAGTTTCCGGCACAGCCAAAAGCCAGTGGGCAGTCTCATGCTGCAGCTGCTGGCAGCAGATGTCAAAAGGCTGGGGTGGGGCAAAGGAAGCCCTGCTGCACGGATCTGGCTTGCCCCCCCCAAGACTCAACCCACCAATCTTGGGGGGAGGAGAGGAGCTGTGTAGGAGGGGGGCTACCCCCAGCCTAGCCTCTTGACAGCTGCATCAAGCAGCCACAGCACAAGACTGCCTGGTCCAGCTTTTGGCCATGCTGGGAACTGGGGATGGGGGACGGAGCTGCCCTGCCGCATGAACCCAGCCTGGCCCCCCTCAAAACCCGACCCAGCAATTGTGGGAAGCTCCTGTGTGGCATGGGGCTTCCCTCCCCCCCTTTCTCTTCCAGCTGCTGCAGACAGTTGCCAGCTGGTGGGGGGGGGGTGGGAAAGGGCTGCTTCAGCAGCTTCCTGGGAAGCATGTAGGAGAGCTCCCTTACCAAACAGTGTACATCTGTTCAGTTAGTTTCTGCTCTAACTTACAGTGCTTTAAGTAAAGCATGCTAGGGTCATTTAGCCCAAAAACCATCTCTACATCTTCCTAAAAAAGCAGCTGAATGCTTGTTTTTTTATAAAATCGTTCTTTATTTTGAAGAGAAGCATTCTTCATTAGATTAGCTCCCATATTCACAGAGCACATAGTGACTGAACATAAAACCTAGAGAGTAAAAGCCTGATGAAACAGCAGGAACTTTCATAGGGCATTTTTACACATGTATGCACCACAGCATTGCCCGGCGCTGCCACACATACAGTTGTATAAGCAGCAAAATGCACATCAGCATGCAGAAAATGGCGGCAGTTTGCTTTTGAACTAAAACACATTCAAAGTGTTTTTGTTCAAAAGTGCACCACAGCCATTTTGTCTGCGCTGATGTGCATTTTGCTGCTTATACAACTACAAGCGGCGTAGCGCAGTGTGTGTCAGCTCACATGCGGAGCAGACTCAATTAATCGCGTCTGCTCCAATATGGCAGATCTTTGGCATGTTGCAGCATGAAAAAGTATGTTTATAAATGCCCTTAGAGTGTTTATACACCTGCTCCAGGAGCTGTTCTACGTAAAGCACCTGGAATGTCCCATGTATTAGTGTCCCTGCATTTAAGAATGTTGGCAGGGTCCCTTTAACTAAAGCTCCTTCAATAAGCTTTAGTTAAAAAGTGCCGCTGCCACCATTTTTAAACATGGGGACGCTGAAACACAAGACACTACAGGAGCATGGTAATTACCACACCTGAGTGGACTTGATTAGTCGAGCTTGCTCCCACATGCTATAATTACAGCACATTGGAGCAACCTCACGCCCTTAGATTCTACAGTGCATCATCTTAGAGCACTTCAAAGTTGACTTTAAACCCAATGTTAAAAAACCCCCCAAAGAACCTGAAGGTCTTTGTATAATGCCTTTAGGTAAATCTCCTATCAATCCTGAGACAAACGTGATTTTAAAGAGGAACATTCATAGCTATGACGTGTGATGATTATATAGAATGTGATAATTATGTTTGCTAATTTACAAAGGCGCAAGAAAACAGGAATGTGAAAAAGACAGAACTATTTTTCCTACAGGAGCAACACATGTTAAGAACATTGAAAGGAAAGTATATATTTCATAAAAATAGTTCAGATATTGAGATCATGTACTCTGTTTTATTCAGCTTTGTAACATACTACATGATAACCATATCAAAGACTGTTCAACAGTACTGAGTGCTCCAAAACTCGTGTAACACAGAGTTGAAGTGACTCATGCTCTTCTAGAACATTTTCAGAGGTTGAAGTAGAGCTGAACTTGGTGTTCTGGGACTTCTTGAGGGATCAGCAGGAGATTTTGGCGCTGGGCTAATGAAATGGTTAGGCAGTTCATTTCTTTGCTATTTAACAAGTTTCTTATCACTTCCATATTCCACAGCCCAGCTCCTCACTCCATTACCTTTAGTTTTTTTGCTGATGATTACCCTGTGTACAGAAGGCACTGGTGCACATGCCTGCATCATCTCCCATCTCACTGCCCACCCAGTGCTCAAGAAAGGAACTAATTTAGAACCAGTCTGGGCATATCTGGGGAAGGGACAATGTGAGAAGCAAGGATGTGGAGAGGCTTCAAGGGGCAGAACTGAAACCTTAAAAGCACAGCTTTGGCCTTCTCCTTCCCCTCCTACATATTGCTTTGACCTCTCCTTCCTGTAAGAGCAACAGCATCAAGAAAAGGGCAAGTCAAATCTGAAGACGCATCTTCACTGCAGGAGGCACATGAAGGGCTCTGCAAATTCTGTGAACAACCGATGAAAATATAAAGGCTTCTGAACAACACCGGGTATTATTACATGGTTTGCCAACTTGATGTGTAAGGGATAGCATCAGTATACCTTAGGTCACACACTTGAATCAGCAGGACCCCTGTTTGAGAACAAAAATCTAATTTGAGTCATTGTCTAACTTACCATTTGTAGTTTCAGAGTTAAGCGATAACATATTTCAAGTTATAGGACTTTAGTCTGATGTAAATGGTAGTAGTTTTTTATGTGTTAAATACAGGACTGTTAGAATAATGTAATACCAGAAAAATTTAAATACTCTAATTTATCCATTTGAAACCCTAAAGGATTACACTGTCCTTCACTGAGAATCTGCTAGGGTTCATGCCCTACTGAACTATGATGGAGAGAGAGAAATATTTCTTTTGGCTTTTGTAAATACTGGCATGTATGCATGTAATATATAGAGCTGCAGAGTAATAAAGGGACTGTATCTTTGCATGAGCTTGTTTCTTTGTCATTCTTGTTATTCTGTTTATTAGGCAAAAAGCACTGTTATATCTCAGCCCCAGATAAGGGCTTTGAAAAAGTTTTAAATCACTATTCTGAACAAGAAAATAGAATTTACTATTCTAACCCACCTGCTTGCTAACTTGCATCCCCCAAGGCCTACAATAACCACTTTCAGTTGCCATAGTAAACCAAAGCAGCAAACAAACAGGAAAGGCAGATGTTTTGTTCAAAATCAAACACAGGGGAAACAGGTTAAACAGCACCCATCAGTTCTTGTTCCAATAATAAAACTGGAAAAAATGTTTCTATGAAGCACTTATCCAGGTGACAACTTCCCAGACATGAACTGGGGGAGCTAACTGACACAAAATACTTGCTATTGTTCAAAATAGTGGACACAACGAGACATTATCAACCATAGTCTTTTGCTCTTTTCTCATTCAGGGCTGTAGTGCCTAACCCCAGCAATCTGAATCCTCTGTCTCCTCAAAGCAAATTTATATTACCTAATTACAAGTCACAAAGAAGAATGCAGCTATTTTTTCACCCTGAAGTGTGTGAGATGCTACAGCACAGCAGAGAAAGAAAAGAGAGGCTATAAATAAATAAATGAACATGTACAATCAGGCCTACATCAAGAGAGAGAATAAAAACTGGAGAAACTACTTTTTTTCCTTCCAAACAAGTCAATCATCTTCAACATATCTCTGTCACACATGCACAAATATCTACATGGGAGAGATAAGAAGATCTACCATTTTTTATGTGTATAAGTTTAGGATGCTATATAACTGGTATAACAGACTAGAACCATGTGTGTGTGTCCTCAGATACTACAGCAGTAGAATTATGCAGATACCTGAAGCCTAAATTTCAGTTCACCACAATAAGGTAAAAAGCAGAGGGTTGGATAGAGATGCCCTTTATAAACTAAGTAAATGAGAGATGCATACATTTTTCTGAGCCTGAACTCACCTCATCAAATGCTGTGAAAGGACATGCACAGAGCATGTTATTAAATAGAGAGAGTGAGGGATCACAAAAGCTAATCCTGATAATGGGATAAGAATCCACAGTCC
This sequence comes from Gavialis gangeticus, assembly GCF_001723915.1. Taxonomy (NCBI): domain Eukaryota; kingdom Metazoa; phylum Chordata; order Crocodylia; family Gavialidae; genus Gavialis; species Gavialis gangeticus. Next base: position 2,560,872 of record NW_017728992.1, read on the forward strand.
CTGTTTAGACCATACTTAGCACAATCCAGTGTGTGGATGATTTCTTGTTCCACAATTTCACATTCAAGTTCATTGTTAAAGTTTTGTTTTCTAAGACAGCTATTCTGAAATTAAAGATGCAAAGTTCAGGGAGGTTAAAGTGTTCTGCCACAAGCTTGTGTCTCTTTGTGGAACTGATATCAGATTGGTATCCAGTCATTCTTGCATATAAGAATTGCCTCATCTACCCAAGGTATATAGCAGAGGGGGAGGGTAAACAGGTGATGGAGTATGTGATGTTAGTAAAGATGCAGGTGAATGAACTTTGGATGCTATTATCTATGTTATTTGGTCCAGTGATGATGTGATCTGTATTGACAATGAAGCACACCTTGCACCTGGAATGTTGCAAGGTCTGGTGCCTCAGTGAGAATAGGAGATAGGTAGCCTACTGTTTAAGAGATGCTGTTTGAGGTAGGACGGTTGTCTGTAAGTCGACAAAACACTCATGGTAAATAGCCATGATGCTGTAGTTTTGGTGAATGTTTATAAGTGGTTGGAGAACTGAGTTTTGCATATTTGAGAATTATCTGATATATTAGAAGTGTGAGAGTAATAGCAGCGTTACATTTGAGGTGTTAATCTTCAGGCTTTTAAGTGCAGCCCTTCCATGAGAGCGTACAGAATACTAAGAGACCAATCTACATAGAGTCACTTATGATCCTATCAATCAATCAATGCCCATTGCATCTATCAATTTTGGTGGGCTCCACTAACTTTCAGAACTGCTTTGTGCTAATACAAGCTGCAGATGATTACAACTTCTGAGAATCAGGCTGTTTACAGCCATGTGTCACAGCACAAAATGGATTCAGCTTACTACCTTTTCTCAAGTTAATTTTGTTATTCAAAAAATTACACTAACTTTGAACACAAAGGTTGATTATACAACCTTGAAGAGCCAGAGACTGGTACAATTGGTTTAGTGGTTTAAGCAGAGGAATACATTCAAGTCCCAGCCATACCAACCTTAAAAATTTCCAGATCCTTTTGTGTACAATGATAAGAATTCTTAGCTTCCTATTTAGCTTGCCAGGAGGTTGGAGAGATTAACGAGTTACATTTGAGGGGGGAGCTTTAACCAAGCTTTGAACATGCAGGTGCTTAATATTAAAATGCAAAGAAACTCACTATTGCCAAACTTTGCACGTCAAAAAAAAGCAGTAATGAAAAAATGCTACTCAAAAGGTAGACCACGTATGATGAAAAGGGTCTTGTGCATTCCTGAGTGTGCGTGTGTGTGTAAAAAACTACCTTGCCAATTTTATTAATCCAAAGGGTTCCAAAAATCCACAGGGCAAAGACATAAGGCTTGTCCTATACTGGTAAACAACATGGGAAACTTTGCTAGAGAAGCACAGTCCTGGAGCCCAGATGCCTCTCCATTTGCTCATTCTCAATGACCATGCTCATCACAAACCTGCAAGTTAAACACACTTGCTGCACTTCTGGGTGTACCTTTATTGTAGTATTATTCAACATACATTTTCATTTAATTACTGTCAGAACAAAACAGACCGGAGATATATTATTTGAGATTTATTTTGCATCTGGGACCTGTATAATTTTTAGCCAAGTAATTGCTAGAGGTCATTCAGAAAAGCTGAACGCACTGAAGCATGAGATCATAATCAGTAGTGATTTGGCTGACATCATAGACCATGCCAGATTTGTTGTTTTAGTTCTTTGGGAGTGGTGTATAAGCAATGGCGGTGGGGAGTGGGGGGGAATAATCTTTTCCTGTTCCTGATGTAATAACAGATGGCTACATCACAACAGATGACTACCTATACTTCTTGCTTTTTCTCAAGTCAAGAACTACAGGCCAAACCCATGTAAATATGTTGAAACTCTAATGAAGAGCAGCAGTTTATGAAAGTAATAAAATAAACTGCTATAGAAAACGAAACTTCTCTCCCAAAAGCCAAGCCAAAGAGCACAGGGTGAGTTTCAAAATGTTTAATAGGAAAGGTCCCTATATACTCTATCAAACTTTATTTAACTGGACTTTGACCCTTTCACCTCAGGATGTCATCATTTTGAATATACAAAATCATCATAAATTAAACACAGCCAGAACTCCTACCTATTGTGCAATTTCCTTTTTCCTACTTTTATCTCACATTCCACACAAGGATCTCAAAGCCGAGATATTAGAAGTATTTTAACTAAAACTCAGTGCACTCCTATAAGGTAGGCAAGTAGTGTTACAGGAATATTATGGTAGATGTTACAGTGATAAGCGTGTAGAATAGAGAGAGAGAGAGGTGGCTTGATTTTTCCATACACACATCTCTGACAGAGTCCCATGAATACTGCAGTAGTTCAGCACATCTCAAAGACAAGCCACTTTGGGAAGCCTTAATATTAAGGGTGTGCAAAGCGGGTCATATTCAATTCAGATTTGGCCTGATTCAGAGGACAGTAATTCAATTTGCTGATTCGGATTTGATCTGGCCGAATCCAAAGATTCGATTCTGATTCGGAGAATCAGCGATTTGACCATAGACACAGCTTTATATGTTTTTTCTACATACCCTGAAGTACCAGGTGCAGCTTGTGAATGCTGCGATGGTGGGGCAGATGAAGCGTCCCACAGGAGCACAGGGGGAGGGAGGCGTGTGCTTGGCGGCAGACCTGAAAGTGGATTGAAAGTACTTCCAGTCCATTTCTGGGTCTGTCGCTAAGTGCACATGCCCCCTGCCCCCGCCCCCCCGGCTCAGTGATCTCAGTGATTGGCCGCGGGAGGACCCCACGTCCCCCCCCAACCCAGAAAACACTAGTTGCTGAGCTGGGGGTGGAGCTCCCTGTGCACTCCATGGCAGACCTGCAAGTGGACTGGAAGTGCTTCTGGTCCACTTCTGGGTCCACCACCAAGTACACTGGGGACCCCCGCTTTGCTCCCATGGGACGCTCCATCTGTACCAGAATCTCAGCATTCACGAGCCACCTAGTACCTTGAGGTATGTAAAAAAAAAAACATATAAAGCTGTGTCTATGTCCAAATCATCAAATCGAATCAGAGGCTTCCCATTTGATTGGGAGAAATTAATGGGTCTCCTGATTTGATTTGGAGGTTCAGCCACCGAATCAGGCCGAATCTCCTACAAATTGAATCAGTGACTGAAACTTTGCACATCCCTACTAAATATAGTTTTACTTGTTTAGTTTCCAAGACTTGAAAACATATTTAAATGACTTTCCCAAAATACAGAGAAATCAGAACTACTGACGCCCAGCCTTCTGCTTTAGTCAGTATTATATCAGAAAGTCCTTCCCCCACGGGAAAGATATAACCTCTCCCAACCTCCCCACAAATTACCAAACACAAAGTTGGATGCTAGTTCTTCCGATGACTCCTCTCTCTCCTACCACTGAACTGACTAGCCCGCATTCCTGAAAGCAAGCAAAATCCACCCTTTGCAAGGGGAGAAAGCACCACTCCATTTCACATTCTCTAGCAAGCTTAGTGGGTTCTCTGCATCTGAGTGGAAACATACATCATGACTCAGCCCATCTGATTAAAGGTCATATTCCAGGATGGGATCTTTAATGGTACATGACACTACTCCTAGCATTTTTTGATGCTGGACAACCTCCCTGGAGTCAGTATGTTTCTGGACCAATGTACAGATAGGTTGCTGGTCCAGGGGAAATGCTATATTGTGAAGTGAAGAGGGTAAACAAAGCAAAGAAAGCAAAGCAGCTGAATTAAAATTTATTGAAGTTTGACAAAATAAAGGCCTCATCTACTCTTGCAAAAGAAACTTAGTTCAAGTCTCTGAGCTAGAAAAGCAAGTGGGTGTAACAATAACTTTTAAATTCAGAACCAGCTGACAGTTGCAGCCCAGCTGCATTCGAAACACATACCCTATCCCCATTAGGATGGGTGGGGACATCACACATTTCAAAATGTGTTCTCTGGAACCAGCTTCCAAGTGAGGTGGTGCAGGCTCCCACCCTGGGGGTTTTTAAGAGGAGGTTGGATGACCACCTTACCGGGGTCATTTGACCCCAGTGCTCTTCCTGCCATGGCAGGGGGTCGGACTAGATGATCTGCTCAGGTCCCTTCCGACCCTAGAAGCTATGAAACTATGACACTATGAAGACTCCTTAGTGTCATTCTTTAACTTTGATTTAGTGCTATATGGACCATGTCACTGGGCCAATGTGAGAACACATGCAAGGTGCAAATAAATTCATCAAACCATATTCTGTTTGACATGTATTGGCCTGTGATGTTTAGGGAATAAAATATGAAGACTAAAGGCCAGATATTCCTCACAACAGAGCTGCACATGCATAACACTGAATAAGGTACAGCAAGGATTAAGTGCCTTACATGAAAAGCTAGGTATTGCACAGAGGGATGGGGAGGTAGGACATTGTTGAATCAATCTGACCCAAATGCCTTTTGGCAACCACTAGTTCTAAAAAAAAAAAGAGTTATCATATGGAGTGTACTTTTTTGTAGTGTTACATGCTGTCCAGTCTCATTTTGCTTTCTGTATCTGTCTGCACTCAATTTTGTCTGCTAGGTGGCACTATAGGATGATTTTTCTAGAGGAGATGGAGAAGATGAAAAAAAAGAAACAATTTTCCTTTTTCATTTGCTGATTTTTCCCTCCTTATGCAAACATCTGCAGGTCTCTGCTTCTTGATGGCACAAAATACGCACTGGTCCACTCTGGCTGGTGATTCCACTGTTCTGACTTCAGTAGAGACATACACCGACAGTCCTTTGATTACAGTGCTTCTCAAAAATTGCTACTGTAAATAAGGGTGTGCATATGAGTGCATACGTAAGTGTGTGAGGGTATGAGAGAAGAGAAGAACATTTTATGGGAATAGGAGGTACACACACCTATTCTAAAGAATCCAAATTCATATATATATCTCCTTTCCTATGGAGCTACAACAGTTCTGGAAACACAGGATTTCCTAAGCAAAACAGTTCTAATAAGTGGAATCTAAACTTAAAATTGCCAGGCTAGGCAGCAGGAGCTATGGAAGTAATAAAAACCTAAGTAAACCCTGAAAGTCCAGGAACGTGAAATATTTCTCCGTCCCTCCACTAAAACAGAACTCCATCATACTTCCTAATGAGACAGGCTGCTGTCTGCCTTGCAAAATCCACAGGGAGCTTCCCCTTCCAATGGGGGCCTCTCAGAACTACACTTTTGTGGCTTCATTCCCCTTCAAATTAGTACAGATTAGACAATGTTACAGATTACTATTGGCAGCAAAACTTTCATAAACAACTTTACTAGATTAAATTGAGATTCAGCTGCCCAAGTTACTATATGTTGAGCTAATGACCTGAAGAAAGTAAGGTTATATCACAGCCTTTATTTGCTATGCTGCTAATGCCCATCTGTTCAGCAATTGTCTTCTCAGTTTAGCTAAAGAAGATGAAAGGATTAATATAATTCTAGCTACATAAAATGGTTGGGTGGTATGGGGAGGGCATAAAAACCTACAGACTACCATCATCTGTATCAAATGAAGTAGCCAGATAATTCCAGCATTCAGTTTACTGTGTTATATTTCTGTTCTGGGCTATTTCCTATGGTGGCCACTGCAATTCAAGAAAACCAAACTAAATACCTTTACAAATCCAAAAAGCTGGATCAAAAGTAAGCTGGATCAAAAGTAATACATATAGGGCATGTCTACACAAGATACTATGGCATCATAGCAATGCACTACAGCACCATAGCATCCATTGACAAAAACCATGATGCTACAACTACGTTGCCGTAACAACATGCTCCCATGTTATAACACGTTGCTATGGCAACATAGCTGCCAAAAATATTGGCTGGCATGGTGCAATGTGGGCTGTTACTGTGCTGTCTTTTAGTACTTCCAAAAGGAAGTACTCAGGGTTGGCACAGTAACAAAGGCGTCATATAGCCATGTGTCAATGTGCCCATGCAGTATGTCTAGAGATGCACAGTATGGATCTGGCTGCAAATCATATCCCTGTTTCCACCTCCAAAGAGAATCCTTCCTGTAGTGGGACCAACAGTGCTTCAAAGTTTTTGGGAGAGAGAGAGAGAGAGAGAAAATAAGATTTGTAAAACCTACAGTGGCTTTGCCCACTAAACTTACACTGTCAGGTAAGGCAGAGGTAGCATGGGGGGACACAGCCTGTACACAAGCACCATACATCCATAAAGAAAAAAAAATCCTTGTCCTCTTAGAATTATTTTAGGGGAACTCCACTAAATTATTCTTGCAGAGCTCTCCTCCACTTGTCCAGTTCTTTTGGTTTATTGTGAGCCCATGTAAGCTAAGGCCTCTCAAGGACAGAGCAATTGTGGAAGCATTACAAAGACAAGTCAGGAGGAAAAGCATAGTTTCATAAAACCCAGCATAATTAAGGTGCTACTGGCAACCATTATACTCAAAAGAGTAAAAGGCAATGGACAAAAAGTGTGTCCAAAATTATTTCCAAAGAGACTGCTTTAAATAGCTGAGTCTAAAAATGGTGTAAGAAGGGTAGAGATGATAGAAAGCATAAGGATACACTAAGTCCATTAAAGTTTATAAGGAAAACAAAGGCAGCAAAATGCAATACCTTAACATTAGTCAAAGGGGTTCCAGGGTTTTGTCAGTATAACAAGGATAAAAGGAAACTTCAAAGGAATTTATTTAATACAAGGGGAGGGAGATTAACCAGGTGATTCCAAATCAGCTGAGGTACTGAACTTGTTTTTTAAAGAGTAAATAGAGAATGAAATACAGGCAATCAGGAAGTAAACTAGTCCTTGTTGATGTTGCTTGCTGCTGATAAGAAGTAAATGAGAGCACTGGAAGAAAGTAAACAAAGCTTTGGATAAGATGTATATTAGTGCCTTGTGGGAACCAGTTAATGAACTTAGCAATTAGCTAAATTAATATATACTTGTCAAGTGCTTTAGGATCCTTACATTTATATAAAATTTCTGAAATATTAATTTTAGCTACTTATACACAAGATTTGATATTTTGTGCTGGGATTTTTTTCCCCTTCATCTTAAAATCTGTTAGTAAACTCAATGTTTTATCTTCATTCTTGCAAAATAACTGCTTTCTTACAAAAAGAATTACTCCCAACAGCCAAATTAACCCTACAGCAACTGGCACACAAGAGAGGGAGAAATACAATGGCAACAGAGATGAATTTTAGACTATCAACTAGTTACTAGAAAGACAGGAGCAAATGTGCTCTGCCAATCACAGTGTAGTGTGATTGGTGGAGAACATTTGCTATGTCCCATCAAATACTTAGATACTTAGGTTGTCAGTCTCTTTCAATGTCAAGTCAAGGTTTCACCTGAGCCTACTGGCCCATTGAGCATGTGTGGTTAAGGACCACCAATTTCTATAATCAACAGCATGCAACAGATTCACATGGCAATCATTATATCAAGCCATCTTGGACTATCCAGCACAAATGACTGCGTGCCCATAACAACTGGGTCAAGTGGAAGCAGCCTATGGTCTGTGTCCAGAGCCAGGCTTGTGCTCATGCCTCTGGAGACTCAGCAGAACACTGAACAACTCTGCCACTGTCCCTCTCTTTTCATGCACTTTATGTGTAAAATATAAGGCTAACCTGCAGTTCTAACGCTTTGTGAACAAGAGAAGAGATTATCCACATTCTTCAAACCTGAGTGAATAGACAAAATTAACTGTGAACAGCTATCAAGAATAAGACCTTTATTACACAGAAAGGAATGCAAGGGCTGACTGCCTTCCTTCCTCCTGTGACTTGCAAGAGTCAGACACACCTGCAAGATCCATTGGTGGAACAGCCAAAAGCTCTTTTTAAAAGTCACCACACATGATTAAGCTTTGAGGTCAGATTAAGTTTATTTTTATATATTTTTTTAATACAGGGCTCACCATGTGAGGGAAAGGGAAGGCAGAATTACTTTAATAGCTGAGTTAAACTGGGTTGGTGCAGACTCTGGATTAAGAAGTAGCAAGTTGCAGAAAAACTTCTTGCACAAGATAGCTTGGAGTTTTTTCTTTCTTTTTTCAATGTCCATTTTGATCTATCATGTGTTCTTTCCTCCGAAAACAATCAAAAAAGCATCAGACAAATAAAAATCCACTTCTCAGCCATTCAAGGCTTCTAATTTCATAGAACTCCAACTACTAATTGCCCATATGACACAACTAGCAACTTTGCCTAACTAGTGGCTGGTGGGAATGGAGCATATGAGGTCAGCAAGATGGGGGCATGGAGAGACGATAACTGAGTACACAGTACATTACTGATGTAAGTCCAGACAAAAATCAACAAACCTTTGTTTTCTGCTGCCTGTCTAATCCCCAAATGATGAGTATAATTGTATATACTAGAATAAATTGTCCCACTGATTGGAGCAGCAGCTGGACTTAACTGCAACCACATTGACAATGCACTAGGCTATCTCATCCTGAAAATGACTGATGATATGCTCACATGCTCCTTTATTGTTCATCTTTCAATACCAGAAGCTGTCAAATTTGGCAGTATAAACCATTGGTTATGGATGATAACACTCAAGAGGACTGGTTAGTGTCTCCATTCCAGAATGATCACGCTTCTGCTCAATCTGTACATAATTATGAGCAAACAGAAATATTTGCCTGCATGGTTCACATCCTGTTTCTACTAAGGTGGAAGTGACATGCATTTCACAAAATTGGATTGTGACATCACTGAATGGATCAGGCAGAATAAGCAGGATGATGGTAAAGGGAAAAAATGGGGAAAAATAGGAAGTACATGGCTGGAATGTCGAGCATGCTTGTGCATATGCTTGTTAAAATGCATCTCTGTTTAAACAATATAAACTTGCAGCTGAAAGAAAATGGTGGAACTCCCTCATAGTAAATAGAACTAGGCTCATTCACTACCACTGAGGATCTATATCCCACGTGCTTTAGTCTGGTAACATCCCACCCAGTGATCATTCATTTTTCTACTTCTCTTAAAAGTTTTCCTATTGGAACTTTTTTAACAATTCTACCTGCCATTACCAAGCATCATATCAACTGCCAAAACCGATACATCTGCACCATTGCAATTTTCCTTTTTCAAGCCTTTGGTTTCACAACTACTGACTGTCCAAAGGTACATCTGCCAGAAGACTTAGTGGCTGTAAACTAACTTTACAGACAAGTTGGATCTATGGCCCCTGTTATACAAAGATAGTAAACTGTATTTTTATCAGAAAACATAGCTAGGAAATACTTTTTACTGAACTTACATGCTACAAGAAATACGGGACACAGTGTTCAAATACTTTCTTAAATGAGGAGAGAGAGAGATTGTTTTTGCTTATATTGATCTTAAGCTTTTTTTCACTGTAATCTTCTACAAATATAATTTAATTGTGGCTCCTTCTTTCTTTTTAACAGGATATAGTTTCTGGCAAATATTTGCACCTATTTCACTCATTCCTAATATGATGTTTACATACACATACACACCTAAATATAAAGTTTACACACACACACAGAGTGTATTGTGTGTGTATGTGTGTGTGTATATATATATGTTGAGTACTCTGAAGGAAAGGCTGCAAATGAACTTCTGAGACACTATATGTAATTAGAACCTGTTGGGCTGTTCTGAATGTAATTTCTTTCCTCAGATCTATGATGAACTACAGATTTAATCTGTTATCTCAAGGTAATCAGGTATTCATGAAGTTTCTCTTTCAACAAACAGTACAAGGATTAACTTCACAAACTTTAATTTAGAACTGTGGTGCCCAAACCTTTTGGCCATGAGGGCTGGATGAGTGGAATGGGATTAGTCCACAGCCTGGCCCCAAAGCCCAGATTGGGTCTCAGACCAACCAGATCCAGGCCCGGGTGCTGAGATTAGGCCAGGGGTGGACAATTATTTTGGCTTGAGGGCTACTTAACGAGTGGATGTACAGGGATGTGGGGGTGTGGCGGGGGTTGTGGAGTGTGTGGAGGGGGTGTGGGTGTGAGGTGAGCATGGGAGCTGTAGGTGCATGTGTATGGTCATGCGTGGGGGCGCTGGGTACATGTGTATGGTATGGGGTATGTGTGGGACCCCCCTACAATCACCTCCCCCAATTGTGCACAGTCACTGCCTGCCAGCAGCAACTGGTGGAACCCCCCAGCAGCACATGGTCCCAGTGAGTCTCAGGACTGCATGTGGCCAGGCTGCTGGCTCCACCACACGGGGCTCACATACCTGAGCCCCGCACTGTCAAGGGGAGCACTGGATGATGAAGCCAGGGTACAGGTCATGGGGCTTGGCAGGATGGCAGGGAGAGGGGAGGAACCGGCTCAGCTCTACAGCACAAAGCTCCCTGCCATTCTCTATGACCTGCTAGGCAGCTGGCTGCATTCCACGGGGCTCCCTGCAGAGGTGTGTGGCATGGGCGGAGAACCCAGGAACTGCATGCGAGCCCTGCACAATGGAGCCAGGTGCCCCCCACCAGCCCAGGCTCCGTGCTCCTGCTGCCCCACCCTGGGCCTCTACTGGCCCCGGCCCTGGAGCACCAGCAATGGGCCCATGCTTCTGCCTACGTGCCACTGTGCTCTGACCCACTGCCCCCTTTGCCCCACTGGCCCCC
>NW_017728992.1:2571960-2595961 GCF_001723915.1 Gavialis gangeticus
CTGCCCACCCACCACCATTCCCCCCCCACCGCCCTTCCCCCATCCTCCATCACTGCTTCTTTACCTGCGGGGCTGGAGTCAGGGCCGTCTTGTGGGTGAGGGTGAGAGTGCAGTGTGTGCTGCCTCTGTGGGAGTAAGCAGGGTTTGGCACCATGCAAGCACAACAGGGGCAGCCTGGAGCCAGGCCAGATACAGTGAATTGGTACGCACCTGCCTGCAGGCCAGATGAAATCACCTGGGGAGCTGGATCCAGCTCGTGGCCTGTATTTCGCCCACCCCTGGATTAGGCTGTCCACCGGCCAGATCCACGTTAGACTGGGCTCCACACCAGCCAGACCCAGTCTTGCACACTGGGACCAGGCTATGCACTGACTGGATGCAGCCCCATGTACCCGGATCAGGACCAACACTAGCCAGATGAAGCCTGATGCCAATCATATCCAGCCCTGTGTGCTCAGATTGTGCCCTGTACCAGCCAGTTCTAGTCCTGCAAACCCAGATTGGGTCCTGCACCAGACAGATCCTGTGCTGGCCCAACCCTGTGATCTAGCATGGAGGGCCATGTTGTCCAGCATGGGGGGCTCTCTACAGGTCCAGCAGTTAGTGGCCTCCTGCTGCCAAAATAATGCTATGACTGCTCCCCTGCTGCCATATTTTCAGGCTTGTGGGGAGTCTCATGAGCTGGACGACATGGCTCCATGGGCTGGATCTGGCTTACAGGCCAGGGGTGAAGCACCCTGATTCAGATCTTCTCAATTAATTTTCCTTACAAATAGCTATTGATACAATGGGTAGCTCAATTCTGTATCTCCCCCCTAAGGAATGTAACTGTTTTAACTACAGTGATATTTATCAGTGTAGGACTGGACTGACAATGTCCTCTGCTGTGGATTGATTTTGAAGCCCACCTGTAATGCAACAGTGTTCAGTCAGCAGCATGCTGCCTATCTGCTATGTAAGGCAGGCCAATGGGAGCACACCACGTACTCTATCTTTGCTCCAATTCCAAGTTTATTGCAACATCCCGATCCTTATCTTCAAAGCCCTAATTAAATACAATGCAAAATAAACTATGTTCATATAACTGTAAAATTACAAATGCAGGGCTTCATGCAAAGGGCAAAAGGAAGCTCCTATTGACTTCAATAGGCCCTTAACAGACAGGAAGTGTAATAGTCAAAGTTCCCACAGTGACAGAAATATGTTCAGAGGGTGCATAAACATCTGGATTTTAGTAGCAGTTTGGTGGTTAAATGTATATTACATTCTATGTGGGGTCAGGTCCTTCGCCGGCATGGATAACTATAGTTCCATTGAAGTCAAAGGAGCTTTTGCACACAGTAAATTATAAAATTAGAACTCTAGGTGAGACCCCCCCACACACAACTGCTCTGAATCTCTTTTGATACACAAAGGAGACAGAGGGGTCTGAAAGTACCAGATCCAGCCAAAGAAGAATTCAGAAACAGAATGTGAAAATGCATTGGCTGGTATGTGGTGTGGGAAGGGGTGCATATCAGAGCACAGACCAGGGACAAGTTGAGCATCTTCATAGCTTGCACAAGCCGTAGGGATCTAATGTTCCTCCAGGCTGCGAGCAGGGGAGAAGCGTAAGAGTATATAATAAATTACAACAGCTGTCAGAGCAGCCTAATTTATACTGGGTAACACTCCGACCTGCTGCAGTAAAATTAAAGTTACCACAGCTCCTTTTCCCTGAGCTGCAAGTTCTGAGCTCTATCTCTTGGATGTGCCGTTCAGTTGTCAATCCCTTAGGCATGCCCTTCCACCTCTCAGGCCGGCTTTCTTCACTGACAAACAGCAGCAGGAGAGAAAAATGCATCTACTTAGGAGACATTACTGCTGCACAGGCCAACCACCAGATGTACCCCTTACCAACAGAGGATAAGGAAACAAATACATACTGGACCTCCCTAACCAAACAAAAACTATATGATGCTTTAAGGTTTTCTAACTTTGTTAAAGCTGAACTGTTTTAAACAGAATCATCATTGACTAGTGCTAAATGCTTTATAAAGGACATGAGACTAGATTCTCATCTTACAATTTATTTACACAGAGGGCAAAAAATCTAGAATAGCATTTCTCCAGCAGCTCCTCATTTGAATACTGCTATTCTGCACATAAAAGAGCCCACTTTCTTAGTCCACATTGTAAGTTTATGCCAGGGGTTGAACTCCTTTCACTATGCCAGGGGTTGAGCTCCTTTCACTAAGGGGGACAAATTACCATGGTTTGGCTCTCCTGTCTCCAGCCAGCGCAGACAGAAGTGGACACTAGATAGCGTGTTCTTGCACTTGATAGAGCTGGATAAAATCTTGTAAGCCAGATCTGGCCCACAGGCCATACACTGCCAACTCCTGGGTTAGGCTAACCTTCCCAAATATTTTTCATGCAGAATACCTGTCCACCCAGGAAATAACTAGAAAACAAGTGACAAAACTTATCTTTAATATCTTAGTTCATTTTGCAATAGCTTCTCTGGTACAAATTCTGAGTAACTTGTAAAATCAAGAGTTACACAGTTTTACTATCATGTAAAAAACATCAGAACTAGCCTGGGGTGTCCCTCTAAAAGAACATGTAAGCTAAAACTGAATGAAGGCAAATTCCCATGCGTCAAGAAAAATATTCAGATGCACAGAGAAAAAAGAAAATAGTTTTCTGACATCCGCTTACTTTCCCTGCCTTCCTTGTCTATTCTGCACAGATCAGTAATTTTAACTATACAAACAAATAAGGATCGAGCAGAGTCCAAAATGATTCTGCAGAATATTTAATGCCTAAATTAGAGTTCATGCATATTGTTCTGGGTGGTGACCAAAAATTAGTCAGGCTCGCATTTCACACAAAATAATGCATTTCCTAACACTCAGGGAGAATTACCTGAAGTTTAGTTACACCGAACACACTTAAGTATGTACTTGAGATACAAAATGTGTTTCTTTCTTAAAAACTGTACAAGAAAGGTACATCATATTTTGGGTGGCAATTTATTTTTGAGATTCAGACTTAATTTAAATTTTATTATTCCTTGCATTTCATCTCCTCCATGTCTTTCCTCCACTACTTTGAACCTGTGTTCAGTATACATCTGTAGACCATTTTCTGTGTGCATTTGTACAGGTGTCTAAAAAAACCTATTTGACAAAGAGAAAATATCCTGGATGAGCTGAAGTCAGTGATTTCAAGATGACAAGATAATGTATAGAATAAAATCCAAAATCATTTATCGCATTGACATCAGTGAAAAAGGGCTGAAGTAAGTGGGATCCTGGTTTTTCCTGATAAAAAAAAAATTTAAAAAAAAATCACAAATTCCCTGATAAAAAAAAAAAGAAAAAAAGAAAAAAAAAAAATCACAAATGCTCTAATAAAACCCCCAAAATCTGTGATTAAAATTAAGGGTCCTCCACAGCCCTCCCTGGCCCTGCTGGTGCCATAGCCCTCTGGCACAGCTCATGCCTCTCACTCCCCCTCCCACAGCACCCACAGCCTTGCTGGTGCCCCTCGCCCCCCACCCACAGCTCCTGCTCCCCACAGCTGCCAGGGCTACAGACTTGGGTCCGCAGCCCCCTGCCCCCACTCCCCCCTGCTGTGGGGTTGGATGGGGGTGGCTCCCTGTCACTGCGCACACTCCCGGGGGTAAGGGGTACCCACGCCTCTCAGATCAGTATGCGGAGCAGATGCAGGCTGCGGGATTGGGCTCCCACCCTGCTTCCTTCCCTTGGGGCCTCCGCAGTCCAGCAGGTGTGACCCGGCACAGCAGGGAACAACAGAGCTGTACAAAGAAGCTGCTCACCACTGCGAACTCTGTGCTGCACTGGCAATGTGCCTCCTGTGCGTGTGGCTGCAGTGAGAGCAGCGGTGCAGGGTTGTGCCTCTGAAAGCAGAGGTTCGCGCAGGGGGTACATTGCAAGGGCAACGTAGAGCTCACAGCTTCTCTGTGAGGCTCTGCTGTTACCTGCCACACTGGGTTGTGCCCACTGGGCTGCAAAGACCCCACAGGAGCCTAAGTGTGCAGCCCGTGCCCACCCTGCACACAGATCTGGAAGGTGTGGGTCCCCCCCTTGCCCCTCAGGAGTGTGCATGGAAGCAGGGAGCCAGCCCTTCCCCTCCCCTGGATGAGCCACGCAAGCCCCCATCATGCTCCCTGCCAGGGCCCTGAAGCTGTGCTTTGTGGCCCCAGGCCCCAAGCCCCATGCACTGCTTGGCTGGGCAGCAACCCCAGCCCTGCCCGCTCCCTCCCCTCCCTCTCTCCTTACAGAGGCCTCAATCCTGCCCCACCATTTACCTATGGGAGCTGCTCTCCCAGCTGCCTGGGGCCATGTGCATGGTGCCCCCTGCCTGACCACCCTCCACCGCTCCCTCCCAACTCCGCCAGACTTCACGGAGCTCAATGCAAAACTGCAAGATCCACAAGCTTCTCTGGTAAAATAAGAAATCCACATTTGCCTCTGGTAAAAGGTAACATCTATGGTTTACTCCGTTTTTCTGTGGGAAACAGAAAACCCAGATCCCTGGTAATGAATGGCAAGTGATTAAATGTATGGAGATGTAGATAATGAGGCAGCTCATGGACATGCAGCTCAAAGAATATGACAGCTGTTGGATATGGTAGGTACAGAGGATTAGAACTGAAATAGAGATGGTAAAAGCTGAAGACTCTGTTTCAGGAAGGAATTCAAGATTTCAAAATGTAGCTTCTTTTTTAACCAGAACAAAATTTTAAAACTCCTGCGTTCTTTGCAAAGGATTTAAAAAAATATATGTTTTAGATATACCCAAAATAGGGGGTATTTCAATGTCACCAGAGCTTTGTTTTGTTTTTCCTTCCAAAACCAAAGATTGGAAAAACTGACATGAGTTTGGTAAAGTGTTTCAATTTTGACAAACCTGAATTTTCCAACAAAAAACGGTTCAATTGAAGCTTCCCCTTCCCAAATGGGAAAGTAATTATTACAATATTAAACCTATTTTCATAAAAGGATAAGGTATGAGAGAGAAAATCAAGTTTACTTTTAAGCACTTACTTAAATCAATTTCTATTCAGAAAAGCACATGAGCATATATTTAAATTTAGTCAAAAGCAGAGCAGAGGACTGAAAAGGCTTGATTTCTTGCTCTAACCAGACCATATTTGGCTTTCCATATTCTAGATCCTAAGTAAAAAAATCACCTCTCAGGACATTCTCCAAATCTAACTAAGTCTTTCCATTAATCTCCATGACTTTGAATTTGCCTCTTAGTGGTACCTTCTGCTTATGTGCACTTCCATTTTAAAATCAGTAGGATACTTCTGATACTTCTTAATCAGTCCTGCCCAAAGTCTTTTGGGAACTTTGTAGACTCACTATCTCTCCAGAATGCAAACCAAGGCTGCCTTTTAATATCAATGGAACAAAAGATTCATACAAAGCATAGGAAATACCAAATAGCTAAGATTCATAGTTATCCTTACAATACTGAACCCAGACAGAAGCAAACTGGAAAAAAATTAAAACAATATGTGAGATATAAATCTTTAATTAACCTTGTTATATCAACCTAGGCCTAGCATTCCACTCAGTTTTCTGAGGTTACTCAGCATCACTTCGAAAATGGATTACTTTCCATTAAAAACAATGCCAAAAACAGGTTTTTTTTCCAGATCTCCTGGGGGAAATTAGAGAAACCTGGATCATCAAATGGGAAAAATTTAGTATCATCAGGAATACTCACAGATGGGAAGAAAGTGAAGCTGTGCTACAGTTCTGGGAACTCTTAATACTGTCTTATAGACGAATTCTAAAGTCTGAGGTGAACAGAAACAAATTGTGGATTTACGCAGCAAAGACACCTTTGTAAAGTTTTCTTCAACAAGTGTTGCCATAGTGCTCTATATGCTTCTTTTATATGTCAATTTATGTAAGCATTGATTTCAGGATTAAAAAACTGCATTACAAGGACTGATGACTACTTTAGTATATGTAACTTTTAGCCAACTATGGAACACACCAAGCCTCCTGGCCTATACACATGCTTGGGGGCAGGGGAGGAACACTTTAATTAGAGCAACTCCAAGAGCAACTCTAATTAAAGTGCTCAGGGTGTCTCATGTATCAGCATCCCCACATTTCAAAATGGCTGCAGGGGCACTTTATCTAAAGCTTATTCGGTGAGCTTTAAAGTGCCCCCACCTCCATTCTGAACCATGGTACAGTCATGCTCTAGCAGACTCGGTTAATTGAGTCTGCTCTGATGTGCTATAATTACACCGTGTTGGAGCAGCCGCCACACTCATGTATAGGCATCACGTTTCCAATGTCATCTAATATCCAACTGAACTCTTCTCAGTGATAAACCCCACAGAGCTCTAAAAGGGATCCTACTCCATCTCTAACATGTTTTATGCCCCTTTACAACCAATTTACACTATGACACAAAACTTACAACAAAAACTGACAACATCATTCTGTCCGTGACAAGGTTATGTTGAAATTTCTTCAAAAAGACTAAATAAAATCAATGTTCCTATCAAAGCAACCTTTCCAATCCAGTCAAACCTAGAGTCTGTTTAAGGATTACAGCAATGTTCCTGTTGTCTTCAAAGCTGCTGGGTACATGTACAAGTCTTTAATTTCCGCACAGAGCATGAAATTATACTCAAATAAAGATGGAAGATACTGGGCTGCTGGCACAGAACTGAGAACATCCAGAACATTTAAACCAACAAGTAGGGGGACTTTCAAAAGATACAAAGGCCAGATAGGTTACTACATCCATTGAAAAACTGTAGGAATTTGTGTCTGATTGGCCATTTGGTTTGGACAGTTTCCTTCTTACTTACTTAAAATGGTTCTCAAGATTATTAGATTCCAAATCTATTATTTTATATGCTTGTGTAATGATGGGGAACAGACTGCAGGGAAGACATGAGAAAAATAAGATGGGGAAAAAGGTAAAATTGACAGGAAAAACAGAAAAAAGTAGTGTCAGCTTTAGCAATACCTTCTGTTATTCCCTTATACTTGTACAGGTTTCCTAACACTAACTTTTTCTACCTATTGTATTTCCTGTCACCAGTAGAGGTGCTAGTGCTTACAGGCTAGGGTAATTTTAACCTTTATGCCCTGTAACTCTGTTCAAAATTGGTCTAGACAATGGAGTGATAAAAGGCCAGCAGTGCAGGGACCCATCAACACATGCTCCAGTTTCCTTTGCTATGAGAGTTGGCACTGGAATACCACTAGCAATGACCGAAAATACCTAGTGTAAAAAACAAGCATAGAAAAGCCCCTGTATTACTCAAGGTGATGATAGTGTTAGAATGATAGTGTAGCCTTGATGGGCCAGGAAGTATGCAAGAGGCAAAGATTTTTTAGGGTGATGTATTTTATTGGACCAACTGTATTACTGAGATAGAGTTGGACAAGCTTTTGCATGTATGATGAGGGATGTCTTATATTTAAAAGTTTGTCCAACTCTATCTCAATGATGCAGTTGGTCCAATAAAAGATACCACCCTAAGAAATCTTTGTCTTACTCAAAGTGAGTAATGGAGGTAGATTAGGAGTACAAATGAATGCGACTGAACAATTAACCATAAATTTAAAACATGGAATTTGATAGAAAAGATTTCCAACGATAATACTTCACACATCTCCCCTGAAGGACTTATGCAGTATTTAAAAGCAAGAAACAGTATGCTCCAGTCACCAATTAATATGCTGTGCTAAATACACTGTATACCTTGTATTTCCTTGCTTTGTTTTGATACCTTTAGTGTCTCTTTAGTAATGCTACCAGTCTTACTGTTTGGTGGGATGTTTTTTATAATCCTTTGCTGCAGAAAAAGCAGAAGCTTATGGGATTCATTTTTCATGCAAAGTCAAATCCACATTCAAGTACATAAAGCAGCTGTCACATCACACATTCTGCTAGTGAACTTGTCATACCTTCTATTAACTTTTGGCACAGACACAGTGTCTTAGACTTCTTCCAAGGCAGTCAAATAATAATGAAAAAAAAAGGTATCTTTGATGCTACCTGAAACCAAGCTCTTCAATGCACATTGTCTGCATTTTTCTAGGAGCAGGCACTGAGCCAGGGTATGGAGATAATTATTTTGTCTGACTCCAGGGAGAGCAAGAGAATCTTAAAGGCAGGCTCATTATAGCAAAGAAAATCTAGACAGCTCATTTAATCCAGAAGGTAACAAGATTTCTCTTTTCCCATTGCAGTATCTTCTGTTTTTTTCCTGCCTGCGTTCCATGGGACACCAGGCCCTGAACCTTGCACATACTCTGGCATCATCTCTGTAGCTGTGACTAATATTAATACTTCAAGGAACTAAGAGGCTATGTAACATGTCCAGCAAATTGGGGAAAAATATACAGGAAACGAAGAGTTCCTTCCTGATCTTCCATCCAACCATGAGCTGTTGTTATACCTTAGCTTCATGAAGCCTTACATTTGACAGTCCTACCTAGTATCTTTTTTTCCATAAGTACAGATATTATTTGCCATCCCAAAGTGATTCAGTCCTCATAAAAACCCAGACACAGTTTTTCCCCTTGATAATTTTGCTAGTGCTTTACAGGCTCAAAAGGCCACTACGACTCAAGGTGTATGCATGTTCACATGCATGGGTGTTTGCATCTGTGTTACAGAGTTATTCCAAAGGAAAATTTTCCTGTAGGCTCACCATCCAAAGAAAATTTCTGGAAATTTCCCATCATTCCCAATCTGGTTCACAGCTCCACCAGCAATAGGAACTTCCAGATCCCCTATAAACATGTGCTGTTTTAAATACCGTATCCTTTACGCTTGCTTGACAGGGGCCTCTGAGGGCTCTTACACATTCCTGACTTCCTCAGGGGTTGAAAGGTGGGAGCAGTAATACATTTTATAGCCCGCCAGAGTGGTCTGGCTATGTTCCACTCATTACCTGGCCATTTGTATGAGAAGATCTTCCAACATAGGGCATTGTCCTATACACTTAAACCACTTCCTATTGAAGTAAATGACAGTCCTTCCATTGACTTGTATCTGGTCACATATAGGCAGGGAATATTCTCTCCCTTAGTTCCCGCCTCCTTAAGTCATAGAACTGTATTTCCTCTGGGTCAGGAGACCCTAGACAGAGAGTGTCAGGATTTGTCACACTGTGAAAAACAATTCTCTCCAAATACCGCCCTGGGAAATTTGAGGGCCTGAAAAAAAATGGCTGACTAAAGAAATGCAAACATCTGTTACCTTTCCTTTAAAAACATGGTAATTACCTGTGTTATGAAACACCAGGTCAAGCGATATCACACACTGGAATCCTGAATAGATATTTAACTGATTTTAGAAGCCTAGCCCAAAATTTGGTGAGGTCAATAGAGAGGGGTTCTAGTTGATTCCAGTAGGCTTTGCATCATCCTTACCTGAAACACTTTACATCACATCTACAGTCTTTCCTCCAGACATTGGGTCACTGCCTACAACCTGGGTCTGGTTCTACTTCTAGTTAGGACAGTGCCAAACCTTTTATGAATCTGACCATGATCAAAATTAGGGAGGCAGACATATAAGTGTCTGAGCATTTTTTTCAGTTATGCAGTTGCAGGAAAGACACCTGCATTTTCCGGTCTGCTTCAGCTTAGACTAGGGACACTTTCACTTGGAGTCCTTATGTTAGGATTGCATGTTTTTGTAAAAAATATGCTCTAGTTCAACTAGAAGTTTTTCAGCTAAACACAGCTGGCTGTACAAAGGAATTACTGGGTGAAATCTTTGGCTTGAATTATAAAGGAGATCATCTTAAATGACCAAAGAAGTTCCTTCTTGCATAAATATTTACAAATCTATTAAACCTGGATGCTGAGCAAGACCCATAAAAGATAAAATGAAAGTACCAAATATAGCAGAAAGGACTATATTTCAACTGCTGAAGTCTTCTGATTAATTACTTTGCTTCACAAACGTCAAGGTCTGAATTCTGGACACAGTTATTTTTCCTAAATTCCTTTTGTTCTTTAAAAAGAAACTGTATACATCTAGCCTAAGCAATCAATACTAAGGTGCAAATCACTTAACTAGAGAACCCATCCTACCACCAAATTTAACAGTTACTGCACAAGCACTGAAATACAATATGTTTATAAAATATTGAAAAATGTATAAACAAGATATCTTGAGAGCTTCTTACCTTTGAGCCAATGAGAGTGTAGAGCCATTGGATGGTTTCATTATGATTTATCACTCCATTCATCCCATCTACATACAGCATAATCTGACCCAAAGCTATAATAAAGAAGAGAGGCAAAAAATACAATAAGACCAAGTGAAGATTTATTAATATCCCAGTGCTCTGTTGCAATTCATTATACTGTTTCTATAGGTCACAAGTGTGCATGGAGCTTTATTAGCAAAAGACAGAGAACAACAGATAATGCTGAGGTTAAACTGAAGTAGCTCTACAAACTTTGTTTGGAGTCACTGCAGTTCTGCTTTGATACGATCAGTTCCATTACCTTAAGAGGGCAACTCCTTGCCAATATGAGCCAATGGGGCATTCATGTCTGCAACTGTTAAGAAATGTATTGGAAATTTTAGGTTTGGAATCCATGTAGGTGGATTAAGATATTTTGTGACTTAGGATAACCATTGTGTTTGCCAGAAGAATGTTACCATTTCACAGTGGCATTTTATGAATTATCAAATGTTGAGTTCTGGTGAAGAAACACAAGATAACAAGACAAATGATCATAAGGTATTTCTTGTTTATTTATCTTATCTGTTTATGATAATTTTCTATAATATTGTAGTAAAACACTGTACTACACTGTGCTATGCAAAATGAATAAAGTCCAGCTAATGAGATTTTGTTACAGTAAATAGCTGGTAAATATTTGTTGAGTAAAAAAGAAAGTTAGATATTTTTCATACAGACTATAAAGTGCTACGCTTAGTAAAAAGTGGATTAACAAAACTCGTCTCCAAAATGTTCCCTGCTCATTCTCTCACTATGGAACAGAAGAGTCATACAGGCTTGGTTGAAACAGAACAATTTAAAGCAGGGGTGTGCAACCTTTTTGCACGTGGGGTCAGATCATGAACTTTTTATCACCCAGTGGGCCAGCAGGAGTGGGTGTTTGCACAGCCTGTCCAGTCTGGCTGCAGCCTGGGGGCACAGGGGTCAAGGGGTGCCGCCTGACCCTGCCGTGTCCTCCCTGCCACCTGGGGGGCCTCAAGGATGCTCCCAAACCTGTGCACCTGGGCTCAGCAGCCAGGGGGACATGTGGGGACTCTACAAGGGGGTGCAGGATGTGCAGGGACACGCCCCTGCTCCCTCTCCCCCGGGGCAGCCTGAGCCCGAGCCCAAGCAGCATAGGTCCCTCCCTCCCCGAAGCCCGTAACTCACCAACCCCAGCATGAGATATGCAGGTGCAGGGGGATGCGGGGAGGCGGGAGCAGTGCCAGCTTTCCGTCCCAACAGACACAGCAGCGGTGGCAGCAGCATCACCCACAGGCCCAGCCGCAGCATCCCTCCAAGCTGGCATCCGCGCCCCCTGCGCCTGCTGCACTGCGACCTGCTCCAGCCCACGTGGCTGGCGGGGACCGGCACAGGGCGGGGCCAGAATACAAATGAGGGAGGGGCAGGGCTAGGAACAGAAACCCTGCAATGTGGGAGAGAGGAGGAGCTGCCAAACAAATGAGGAAGGGAGGGGTGGGGCGAGGAAGAGACACCGTGAAATGAGGGGGGAGGGGAGAAGCCTCACCGCATTGGAAATGTCAAGCTGACGCAGTGCATGTGGGAACCTTGTCTCTTCCTCAGCCCTTCAGGAGCCATTAGGAAGCTGCTGAGGGGCTGGGGGATGGCAAGGGGTGGGAATGAAAGTAAACAGTGTTTACTTTTGTTTCCCGTTGCAGCACCGCGGGCCACAGAAAATGTCTTGGCGGGTCACATGGATGGCCCCGTGCCATATGTTGGACAAGCCTGATTTAAAGCAACTGTAGCAGGGAGCCAGACAGCTCTTACTTGAAAGGAGAAGCATCAGGGAAGGGACAAGGCTTGAAAGGCATATAATCAGGGCCTAAGAAATAGTGGTCAGTCTGGCCTGGCAGGCAGCAGGGAGAGAAATTCCTGAGCAGAATGCCTACATGAAAAAGACTGCCTGGCACTTGAACTGCCCTCTGGACCACAAGAGGCTTTCAGCTCGCATGGAGTAAGACCCAGTGTTGGGGTATAGCCAGTGGGCTTATGTGTTTGTTTAAGCTTTACACCAGGGGACAGGATGTGGCTATAAAGGGTGATGAGAATCCATGGAGGGGCATCTGAGGGGTGCACTGTGGTTTATACCAGGTCACCTTGGTGCCAGAGGGACATGTGTGGTTTTAGAGCCATGCCAGGGGCTGGGGCTCAAGACCAGGCAGGCAGAAAGCAGAGAAAGGCAAAGCCTGCAGGCCCAGGGGCCCACAGCCCAAGAGGGGTGAGATCAGGGCCAGGGGCCACGGCTTGAGAGAGGTGAGACTGGGACCAGGGGCCCACAGTCCAAGAAGGAGCAAAAGTCTGGAAGTCAAGTATGGCACAGTGGACTTAGGCTGAGAGGGATCCAGCCAGATAAAAGGGGCTGAAGTCAGGAAGGCAGAAGACCCAACAAGGGTATGGAGGTATGGGGAGGCCTGAAGTCATAACTGGTATAACTGGTAACATCTGCAAGGCATGGGCATAAGTGTATGGGTGGAAAGAGACCACAAATAGCTCTTAAGGCAATACGTGCCTTGGGGTTGGGCCAGGAGGGCCAACCTAATGTTTGAGGGGCAGAACTGGGGCCAGCAGGGGCCAGGAGAGATGTTCTGGCCAATGGACAGATGAGGACTCCTTCTAGGACTGTAGGGCAGCCTTCCTTTTTCCAGATTAACTAATTAGATCAAGGCATGGCAGAAGAGAGAAATGGGAAGGTACCCATACCCACAGAGCCAGAGTTGGGCAGGAGCTATGTGTCCACCAGAGAACATCATGACTGCCCTGGGGCCCAAACCTGCTACTGTAATATATTCAGTGTAATCTATAGTTAACAAAATTCAAAAGCTATTAGAACACTTTTGCAAATGAGTGCATTATATTATGCATAGGATTGTAGAATCACAGGGAAGTAGAGATAGAAGGGACCTCACAAGGTCATATAGTCCAGCCCCCTGCTCAATACATGATCATCCCCAATTGAACCATTCCAGCCAAGTGTCTTTCTAACCAATTTTGAAAGTTTTCAAGCATGGAGATTCCACAGCTTTTCTAGGTAGCTTGTTCCAATGCCTGACCAGTCTCACAGTCAAACAGACCCTTTTAATCTCCAGCCTAAATTTCCCCTGCTACATCTTGAGGCTTTTGCTCCTAGTCCTGTCTTCTACAGCCTCAGAGAAAAGCTCATTTCTATCCTCTCTGTAATTACCTTTTAGGTATTTGAAGACTGTTATCAAATCCCCCCTCATTCTTCTTTCCTCCACACTAAACAATGCTATCTCTTTCAGCCTTTCCTCATAAGTCTTGCCTCCCAGGCCCCTAATAATTTGTGCTGCGCTACACTGGACTCTTTCCAAACTGTACACATCTTTATTGATGTGTGAGGCCTAAAACTGGACACAGTACTTCAGTTGAGGCCTCACCAGTGCTGAATAGAGAGGAAGAATTAATTCCCTTGATTTGCAAGAGACATTCCTGTTAATACAACTCAGGATGTTGCTGGCTTTTTTTGGGCAACAAGAGTACACTGTTGGTTTATATTTAGTTTGTAGTCTATTATAACCCTCTTTAACTTGCTAATGGGGATGTTGTGGGAGAATATCAAAAGCCTTGCTAAAGTCAATGCATTTCACATCCATTGCACTTCCCTCAACCTCAGAGCCTGTCATTTTATCACAGAAGGAAATTAGGTTGGTCAGGCAAGACTTGCTCTTGGTAAATCCATGTTGACTGTTTCTGATCACCTTATTCTCCCCTAGGTGCTTAATAATGGAGGTGCTTCATAATGGATTCCTTAAGGATCTGCTCCATGATCTTTCTTGGTAAGAAGTCAGGCTGAACGGACTATAGTTCCTTGGAAACTTCTTCTTCCCCTTCTGAAAGATAGGCACTAATATTTGCTTTTTCCAGTCATTTGGGACCTCACCCAAACTCCAGAAGTTCTCAAAAAGAATAGCCAATGGCTCCAAAAGTAACTCAGCCAATTCCTTCAGTACCCTTGAGTGCATCCCATCTGACCCAACTGACTTGAAAGCATCTAGCTTCACTAAATAATCCCTAACTTATTCTGCCATTACTCTAGCCTATTTGTCTCCTTCCCTATTGTTGCTGCCAACTGTACTTGACAGCTGGTAGCTCCCCCTATTTGTGAAAACTGAAGTAAAAGGACATTAAATCCTTTCAGCATTGTCTGCAACTAGATTGCCTTCTGCATTCCATAAGGAATCTATGGAATCCCAGGTTTTCCTCTTACTCTTGACATACTTGTAGAATCCCTTTTCTTGTATTTTTATGTCCCTTACCAGCTGCATCTCTGGCCTTAAATGATCCCGTAATTTAAAATACTGTTCTACTGACCATTCTATTTGAAGAGAGATGCCCATGTGGCAACAACAGGAGTCAGGCACTTAACTGCATTGGAACTGAGATTTAGGCTTCTAACTACCATTATCTGTAGTAAATCTCCTATTTGGTTTATTGCAAATGCTGTAACGGACCATAAAGCACCTATATATTAAAACTCAAATTCTCTCAGAAGGTGAGTGATAAATACGTCCAATAAATGAAAAGAGATTAAAATTACACAGAATGGATAACAGGCTCCTTTTCAACATTTTCTGATGGGTATTAGAGAGAGGGGGAACATGGTTATCCAGCAGTAATCAGAGAACGGTCTTAATTCTTGTTTTCACTTCTTTTTGGTATAAAAAGATTTTGCCTTTGATCAGCATGAGATCAAACCCATGATAAGGTCACCAGATCATTCCTTTCTAGTGAATTCCTTGGTTGGGGTGAAGGGATTTAATTTGAATCTGAAACAAATGCAAAACAAATTTGATTCTTGGCACATGCTTTCCCAATTAATAAGAAAAAAAAAATCAAAGACAGCAAAGAGTCTGATTTTAAAACAAAAGCACACACAAAAAACAAGACAACTTTTCTGCTTATGCTCAAAATTGATTGGGTGTCTAGGTGAAATCTGTGCTACAACACTTACCAGATTTTTAAATATGAGCGGACATAAAAACACTGGTTTAGGGCACATTAACAGCTCCCACAAAAAGCCGCAACAAGATTCAAGAGATTCTTGACAATTTTCATATGCTACCGCAAAACTTCTTTTTTTCTTCTTTTGTTATCGGATGCTGCCCCAAGGATCTGATGGTATCTGTTTCTGCTATAAGAAATTTCTTTGGGAACTTGGTGGAAAATTACAAACACATGAAAGAAAAGCTACTAGACCTTCTGTTGCTGTTTAACCAACCCACAATTGCAGACTAAAGTTTTACAGGATATAAAGAATATTACACACAATCTTGCTGAGCACTTTAGGTAAATGGTATGCTTTCAGTGGTGCCACATTGCATAGAAGTTGTGATTGCAAAGATTATCTGTCACACATCAAATTATCAGTTGCTGCCAGGCCTTAAAATGAAGCTCCATACTGTAATTGTTGAAGGGCATGTTATTTCTTGACTACAGGGAAGTCACAGGAACAAAGGCAAGAAATTAGGATGGGGGTGATTTTTCTTGAGGATGAATACTGAAAAGAGGCAGCATCTGTATTGCTTCAACTGGACTTTTGGATTGGCATACACAGCTGCTGCCTTAAAAAAAAAGTTTAAAAAATACCTGCATGTTAAATCCCGGTTAGAAAATACCTGAAAACTGATATAAATAAGTAAATAAACAAATAAGTGAAATGACACTGCTTCCTCTGGACTGTCCTGCATCAATTTCCAAAGAACACTATGGCTAGGAACATAAATTATACATAAACCAGTATAGGTGATCAGAAGCCTGTTAAAATTTGTAACACAACCGAAGTTCAGTGCACATAAACCACTATCAAAATGGCCAAAACTGGTTTAAGGTAAACCTAGATGGATGTAGTGTCAGACTGATTTAGGCTAAATCAGTTTATTGAACTTCTGTTCCAGATCCCCTCCAGATTCAAGTTAACTCACAGTTCCCCAGAATTCCAGGATGCTTTGCACCTCCCCCAGAAGCCACCCCCCACCTTGTAGGATGGCTCAAGCTGTCTGCTCCAAGCCAACAGAGCAGGGAGATGTTCTCTAGTGCCCCCTGGCCTCTGGCCTGAGCCACCACAGACATGTGGCTGCATTCCCAGAATCAACAGTAAATTCACTTGCTTATTGGTTCAATCTATGCAGCTTAGATTAATGTGCAAAGATTGAATCAATTCAGCGTTGCATTTTTTGACTGTCTGTACTTAGCCTATAAGCTAAAGCCTGCCCATATGGCATAGTGGTGCTGAGGAATAAGTGAGAATACCTGAAAAGAATAGAGTGAGAAGGCCAAAAGAAGAACACAGTACCCTAGGGAAGCAGTTAATGGATCTGCTGGTACAGCCAATTTACTTTTGCAGTAACACCTGTTGACAGCAAGAGCTACTAACCAGCAACATTCCCTCTGGGAATAATTTCCCTACCACGCATTGAGAAAACATCTTTTTAGTATCTTAGCTAGCAAATAATGCAAATACTCCCTCAGAGCTGATCTGAGTATTTGCATTATGGCATGTAGAAATACATTCACATTAAGAAAACCTGTTATTGTGCTATAAAGGGTGAAGAGAGGGGGGTTTAAAAACAGGGGCAGCCTTAATTTGGATTTTTTTTTGCTTTTGCTAGTCTAAGTCGAATCCTTAATCTTATTTGAACACAGTCAATGAATTTACCCATTGCTCCTTTACTTTTGAGCGGAATATTATTGGATTTCTTAGGCAAGGCTTAAGATGGGAAAAGATGGATCAGCCAGGATTTTCACAGATTTTGAAATACCACAGGTTTATGAAAATGTCTGAAAAAGCCTACCAATATTGGCACCGAGATGTTTTGGACTACATGTAAGTAAGGTTAACTTGACCAATGAAGAAACAGTTGGCACAGAATCCTCACCAGGTTTTTCTGAAGTTTATTTTACTAAAAGCCATCTAATTTCCCACCCACAGTTTCAAGCTTTTCAAAGCTGTTTCCTGCCCATAGCATTCAACTGTGTTAAGCTTCTCTGACCTGCAGCCGCATCTGTCTACTCCAAATTTGCACCAGAGTGAATTACGCAGTGGAACAGTGGCACTAGGGGTCAGCACAATGCTATTTTATTCCTACTTCCTCAGAGTCAAAACACCATTTATCAGACTAATACATCTTCTGACTATGTTTATTTAAAAAACAAATGGCTGATGGGCAAATTCAGACCTTAACTAAGCAGGCTCTACCCCAATAGAAGTTTCCGGAACAAATTCACACACACACACACACACACACACACACACACACACAAAGACAGAGAGACAGACAGGTGCTTACAGACACAGACGCTCCCCCCCTCACAGGCCGCCCCCCTCACCCACTCATGATCAGTCTAAGGCAGCTCCCTGCCCCCTCCCCATGAGCTACCTGCTACTCCGTTGAGTTACCTGCCCCAGCTCCTATTAGATTTACCTGCAGAGAGCTGCTGCCCGGGTGTATCCATGCAGCTGTACAGATGTGTAGGGCTGGGCAGGGCGAGGAGCACTGCACCATGCTTCTGCGGGCAGGCAGCAGTGGTGGGAGAGGTGGCTACGGGGGATAGGGGCTCAGATGAATTTTGGGGTGGCCATAGCCCCCTAAACCCTGGCCTCCCCCCCACTGCCTGCCTGCAGAAGCACAGCCAGCACAGCACTCCTGGACCAGCCTGGCCCCAGCTCCAGCCCCACACCCCTCAGCCCCAATGGTGGAAGGGCCCTGCTCCCAGATCACAGGGAAGCAAATGCAAAAGCCACAGTTTTAAACTTGGTGCCATTTCTGTCCCTGTGCTGGGAGACAAAAACAGTTTAAAACCATGGCTTTTGCTTCCCTCCTGATGAGGATTCAGGGGACCTGAATTGGTAGTGGCCCCTGGGCCTGGATCCAGCTGGTCTGTCCATTAATCCACCTATGTCAAGAAGAAAGAGCCACTGTTTCTGGCCTGGCTGGGTTGGGGATGGATGTACAAGAACCAGAGCCAGAGATAAGGGAGGAGAGGCAGCTGGGGAAAGGGAGAAGGAGGTGAGGAGGGGGAGGGGGGTGGACGGAGTAGGCACAGGCATGGGCGGCAAGGTGTGGGAGGGGCTGTAGGGTATGACATATGCTCTGCCCATACCCTACAGTCTCTGCTGTGCTGCTCCTAGCCATGTGCTCCCTCCCCCATCAAATGAGGCACTTTGTGCCAGGGCAGGCAGGGCCTCAGTTCTGGCTTTGACCCCAAGTCCAAGGCCAAAGCAAGAGCTGCGCTTCTGCCTGTTCCAGGCCAGTATTCAAATCCAAGACGAGCCCCACCATGCTGACAGATGGAAAGAAAACCTTATCTTGGATTCAAGTAAATATGGCATGTCAAATACATGGGGATACTGAAAACAGGATATAATCCAGTATGGAAAGCACGGCCCTTGATGGCAGTCGATGGCAACAGCAATTAGTGGTAAGGGTAAAGGGAAGTGGGGAAGAGAGAACAGCCCTCAGCACAGAGCAGGGAGGGCTTAGGTGGCAGTAGGTAGCTTTGGAGGAAGAAGGGTGAAAGAGGTCACTGGCCCAAATCTTATTAGTTATGTCTCTGGTGGCAACCCACCTTTGGAGAGAGCTGTGCTAATTAGACCTGCCACTGCACTGCCACAGGCATTCAACACCCACCAACCCTACTCAGCCCAGCTCTGACCAGTATGTGGCCAGGGCAGATTCCTGGGTGCCCAGTGTCTGTGCTGAATGCTGATAGTGGGGAGGTGAGGTCCCTGTGCAGTGTGTGTTCCTGGCTCCCAAGTGTGCAGCTGGGCTGGAGTGAGACTGGATCCCAGTGCAGGGAACTGGTGCTCAAGCCTCATATCTGCTAGTGCCACGTTCTCTCAAGGCTGGACTGTTTGGAGAGAACAGCAGAGCTGTGGGATACATAAAACTACAATGCAGAGGGGGTGAGGCAAGGCTCTTTGCTGGCTGAACTACAGAGGCTGACAAATTTGCTGCTGATCCTGGCACATGCTTTCCCTCATTTCACAGGGTCCCATGCATTCGTTGGTGTGGGGTTCATAAACCAAATAGCAAGTACTTGCCAAAACACCAGGAGGAGGAAGCGGTTAGCTTGTGTTGTACTTGATCAGGGAACCATGCTAAAACTTAAGACATCATTTAATCCCTAGTGGTCAAAAGAATATGATTTTGTTACAACAAGTAGAAAAGGAAAGCACCATACATTTTGAAGCCTCTGTAGATGTGATATAGATGTCAGCAATCAAGGAAAACAATATTTGAGTCAACACATCTCACCTGAAAAGCAGAAGCTGACCTGCCCTAGTGCAAGTACATCTTCCAACATAAATACTTTCTTTAAATCTAGCAAGTCCACGCATGATGATAACGTGATTGTTGTTGAACTTTGAAAAGTGTATCATGCTGTTAGGCATCATCAGTCTTACAGAACCATTGACTGTAGTGTAAAAGTTAATAAAACAATTTACCATGACTTGGCTGTGCCTATAGACTTGACTTACAGGAAAACTAGGGCAAAAGCATTGAGCAAAAATATTTCAGCACAGTATTCAGTTAAGAAACACTTAGAATATACTGAGCCCCATGATCTGGATTTCTCTTTGGCAACTTATGCTTCAAACAGGGGGGTAACTAATAGGGCTGTGCAAAGCTTCAGATCATGATTCAAATTCAGAGATGATTTGGATGCTGAATCTATGAATCCAAATTGAATCACTGGAAGCTTCAGGCTTTCTGAATCGATTCAGAAAAGATTCTGCGATTCGGAGATTCAGTCATAGGGTATAATGGGGAATCAATGAAATATCTATAACTTTGCTGTCTTTTGGCTGATTCAGATGAAACTTACAGGGATGGTAGCCTCTATTGAGAGCATGATGCATGCTAAGTTGATGTGCGGTAAGCTACTGTGTTACCAATCAATCATGATTCATTCAGGGTCCAGCTCAATACACAGTAGCTAGCAAGGATAATGAGTTAATGAGCAAGGATTAACACCTACAAAACCACAAACTGAGGAGAGCAAAGAATCAATACAGAGCCGGGAACTGCTTCTGCCCCAAGACACACAGAGTCAGTTGCAAAGCACGCACGTCACTGTTTGTATTTCACCTCAGTTAGAGTGCCGTAAGCACAAAGTTTAGCACCCAACCCCTCCCACAATCTTAGAAAAGGCGCGAAAACAGTTTACCAGTCTGACGTCAGGGGGAGCGGGGGCAAGTCTTTAAAAGCCTCGCTGAGTCCACGCCATGGCAGAAGCCATTTTGGGACCAGCAGATCAGTCCCTTCTGCCGCAGTCTGGCCAACCGTGTCAGTGCTTCTCTGTCACCAATTGTCCCTGGCGTACCCCCTTCCCTGCGCACCGACCCGATTTGCGATCCGATCCGAGTAGTAGAGACAGAGAGTAAAGAGAGAGAGTCGCTGATTTGTTTTGTAAACAAACACCTTTAATCAAGCTGTACCTATGCACCTCATTC
Source organism: Gavialis gangeticus (assembly GCF_001723915.1). Taxonomy (NCBI): domain Eukaryota; kingdom Metazoa; phylum Chordata; order Crocodylia; family Gavialidae; genus Gavialis; species Gavialis gangeticus. The sequence goes on from NW_017728992.1 coordinate 2,592,693, forward strand.
ATCACTGTGCCTCAGGTCCTGACCCTGCAGGGCACAACATGGCATCACGAACAGGATGCCAGAAGGGAACAGAGAACATGGAGGGGACGCTGGTGAATCTCTGCCCCTGGAGGGAGGGTTCACGCTCAGTTAATGATTCTGATGAGCTCTGGGCTCACATCGTGTACCACCAGAGTGGGGGAGTAAGCCAGAAGAACAAAATAACTGGGTACCTCTCCCTGAAAGTGCCAGAGGGAAAAGAGTGGGCAGTAACCTTAAGCCCTGAAGCATTTGGGTGTATTATGCGATCGCCCACAGTCATTTACCAACCACAGGAGGCGACTGCAACATTAAGCCTGAGCAGAGTAAAAGCGGCAAGGGCCATTAATCCCACCCCGGCTCAGGAGTTCACCCGCTCTTTCAGGCATGTTAAGGAAGGCGGCGAACCAACCCCGCCTGATAAGTTTAATTGCCCGGGACTAGAAGAAGGGTCCCGAGGGCACGAGTTACTAATGCAGTGCCGTGAAAGTTTAGAATCAGACAGCTGCACGGCCGAAAAATGGTTGGGGCCAAAATGGGATAAGGGGAAGATAATCGATGTGTTGTTCCGCACAGTGTCCATCCCGTTACGTGAGAACAACGACCTCACATCCCAATTAAAAACAGTAACACAGATGGCTGTTGAACAAGCTGCAGGGCCAGTGCTTGAAAATGGCGGCGGCGGCGTGATAGCGCCAAAACCTGAACATGGCGGGAGCGAGGCGGAAGAGAAGGGAAAGCCACTCCCACCGATGCATGAACCGCCCACGGCGCCGACCGCACCAGCCCCTTATGTGGAAGGGGGAGGAGTTACCACTGAAACGGAAAAGAAAAGGAAAGTCTTTATCCAACCCTTCTATCCGGAGACTCCGAGCCATCACCACCCATGACTGCTTACCCTGTTGCTCTAGTTAAGCAAGTGGCCGATGGACAGGGAGTGACTCGCACCACCACCACATATCGCACCCGCACCCGAGTGGAGATGCAAGAATTACACAAGGAGTCAAAGATTAAATCCAATGAAACATTAATGATTTGACTAGGTTGTCTCGTCACAGAACATGGGTTGGAGCAACTAGATTTAGATGAGTCCTCCTACCTAACCTGTCAAGCTTCATGGAGTGGAGGACATGTTACTGATCTAACAGACGTAATGAATAATGTACACTGGAACATCCTGCTTCCATCCCTCGTCGCAGGACAAATCGATCACAAGTCCCATCTATGGCATGAAGGACGTCCACCAGACCCTACCGCCGAACAACTTTTGTTGAGTATTATAGGGACATCATATTGTACCTGGAATCCTAGAGTGCACCAACTGGGATTAACCGCAGCTCAGCGAAATGGACTGTGGCCTCATCGGTTCCTAAGAAATCCGGGAGCTGTACCAACAACCATCGAGGCAGTAGAAGCCTGTGTAGAAGTTTATGGAGGAAACCACGCCATCACCCTTCGCCTCCTTTTAGCCCCACTAGTCGGTCAGCCCGCAGGAAACATCCTGAGCCAACTCCCACGACTCCAGGCACTCTCAAGACCTACACCCACCACCCAAGTCCACCCTGCTGCCACCACAGACACAGGGAACTGGAGTGTAATGATGGCCGGTACCCCAGCCCAAGGCAACGACAGTGAACGAACGGGGCCTCAGGGGGCACTTCTTGAGCGGGCCATCCGGTTCGAGAGAACTCCACGAGAACGAGCCATGTTTGGATTTTTACTTGCGAAGTCCGGACTCAGCAAGTCGCAGCTCCGAGCACTCGGGGACGATGGACAAGAGAAACTGGCTGAGACATTGGGATTCCGAGACAAGGCAAAAAATGAGTAGCCGCCGCCGGTCGCCCCGGCGGCAATGAAGATCAGCGACCCTATTGTAGCATCAATGTACGACACCCAGATAGCCAAAGACAACCAACTACAGTGTGATTCCTATTAGATACCGGAGCTCAAGTTAACGTTATACAGTCGACTGTCCCTCATGTACTAACCTCTGGAAAAATCCTCATACAAGGCCTTAAGTCGATCGATCAAGTGCAGCGAGTCAAATTTTTTCCAAGCCACTACCCAAGAGGCCTGACAGCAGTACTCGGGGCAATCAACTTACTTGGAATCCCAGGAATACGAGCCCTGCAACTGAAAGAACAAGTCCTTCAAGCACTACCCGGTTCAAGTGTCGCAGATACACATGCCCAGACTTATCCGCCTTAGTCGTTGGCGTTACAAACCAATTCCAACAAAAGAAACCTATAGAGTCACTCTACTTCAACGTCTCCTAGATGAGGGTAAGATACAACAAGTGACAACAAGCACATACCTGTCAGCAGGATGGGGGATACCAAAACCAGGAAACCAAACAGCAGTGTGTCTTGTCACCGGTTATAGAGAAGTCAATAAAAGGTGCCACATTTTGGCCCAACCCCAGTCCAAAACCCTGTCACAAATTGTCCACGAAATGTCACAAGTACAAGCCAAAAATTGGGTGGGCTGTACAGTCGACCTAAAGGATATGTTTTTCTCGATCCCCATCAACGACGAAGAAGGCCTCCTCAACATGTGTATTGGGGGAAGCATGTACAAATGGAATGCGTGTCCCCAGGGTTATAGCAACTCTCCAGCTGTAGCGTGTTTCGAAATGAATGCTACTGTCCAACGGTTTATGATGAAAATAGGAGAGGAAGATCAAGATGTAAAGGTCTGGAACTACGTCGATGACCTCACTGTTATGGGCTTTGATCGAAATAAGGGCAAACAAAAGGCCAACCAATTAGTCACTCACTCACAGCGAGAAGGGTGGACAATTAACGACAAGAAGTCAAACCTTGAGCTGACCACATGCTTTCAGTTCCTGGGTACCACCTTTGATGGATCGACCCGCCAAGGGACAGCACATGATCTTCCCAACCAGCGGAACTGGAAGACTCACCCACCCCAGACACGTCAGGACTTCCAAACCCTACTAGGCCAACTAGTATGGCTTCGCTCCTACATACCCTCTCAACACTTGCCAGCCTTAGCCAGGATACAAACTCAACTGCGAAATAAACAGCAGAAGAAACATCCTTGGACACGCTGGGACACAGAAAAGCTAACAGACCTACTCACAGCAACACTAGAAACCTGCCTTGAAGCCTATAATCCGAGCGAACCAATACACATCATAGCAGGATACAACAGCACACATGCAAAAAACACCGAAGGAAAATTGATCCTTAATATGCACAAGACACTCCAGACTTGTCAATTCCGCTACG
>NW_017728992.1:2600961-2601627 GCF_001723915.1 Gavialis gangeticus
CCTAAAGGATATGTTTTTCTCGATCCCCATCAACGACGAAGAAGGCCTCCTCAACATGTGTATTGGGGGAAGCATGTACAAATGGAATGCGTGTCCCCAGGGTTATAGCAACTCTCCAGCTGTAGCGTGTTTCGAAATGAATGCTACTGTCCAACGGTTTATGATGAAAATAGGAGAGGAAGATCAAGATGTAAAGGTCTGGAACTACGTCGATGACCTCACTGTTATGGGCTTTGATCGAAATAAGGGCAAACAAAAGGCCAACCAATTAGTCACTCACTCACAGCGAGAAGGGTGGACAATTAACGACAAGAAGTCAAACCTTGAGCTGACCACATGCTTTCAGTTCCTGGGTACCACCTTTGATGGATCGACCCGCCAAGGGACAGCACATGATCTTCCCAACCAGCGGAACTGGAAGACTCACCCACCCCAGACACGTCAGGACTTCCAAACCCTACTAGGCCAACTAGTATGGCTTCGCTCCTACATACCCTCTCAACACTTGCCAGCCTTAGCCAGGATACAAACTCAACTGCGAAATAAACAGCAGAAGAAACATCCTTGGACACGCTGGGACACAGAAAAGCTAACAGACCTACTCACAGCAACACTAGAAACCTGCCTTGAAGCCTATAATCCGAGCGAACCAATACACATCATAGC
>NW_017728992.1:2602118-2603223 GCF_001723915.1 Gavialis gangeticus
ATCAGATGGCTACACGAACACTGGGGCCACCCAGGAACCAAGGCCGCATACGATCGCTGGCGACACACGGGAGGTAGTCAAGAACACGGTCCACGATGCCTCTGGAGACAAGCGGCGATGGGATGCAAACAACGTGCAAAAGAAAAAGCACACCCTCACAAAGCAGAACAAGGTGTTTATGATCCAAAATATTTTACCCCAGGGAAGGTTTGGCAGGTCGACCTCATGGGACCCCTGCCCGGAGCAAAGGGGGCAACCAAGGGACTTGTTGCTGTTGATCTAGGAACTTGGCAAATTGCAGTACTACCCCTTCGTAAAACCCGTGGCAGCGATATAACTAAAGCCCTCACAAAAATCTTTGCATTTTGGCAGACCCCGAAAACAATCCACTCTGATGGAGGACCACCATTCACCGGAAAAACTATATCAACTTTTGCCACATTCCACAACATCGCCTGGCACCATCACCTCCCATACCACCCTCAGTCCAATGGAGTCGTAGAACACGCCATCGGGTTAATAAAAGAACGAATACGAGTCAAAGGGAATGGAACCTACAGAAACTGGACTGAACACCTCAGCGAAGTTGTTCTCAGTCTAAACGTTGGAAAAGCCCTATGGGAACCACGAAATGCAGAAACACCTCTCCCGTGGGCTCCAAAATTTCAACCTGGAGAACTTGTCTGGGTCGCAGTACCACATCCTACACAGAAACGCCCACGAGTATCTCAAGGAGAAATTGTACGAAAAGGGGACCATCCGAACACCTATATAGTCAACATAGAAGATTCTAATAGCCACCTGTTAGCTCACCACAACTGGCTCTCTACGCTCTCAAAACAGTTAGAGTGTTAACCTGTCCCAAACTCAGTTACTGTTCTCCCTTTTCTTATGTTATTTCCAGGTTCACCTTCGCCAACATGAGACTACTCTTCACCTTACTCTCGCTTGCCACCCTGCCAGTGATGAAATGCGCAAGCCGAAGTCCCACCGCTGACAACCCCATCCGTACTGACAATACGGTTCTGCGCCTGCTGTCGCTGTGGGCCGACGCTTTGGGAGACGGCGGGACGGGAGAAGGCCTGACTGCATGCCTCAAGCCACC